>NW_028317968.1:7032500-7632500 GCF_062004578.1 Staurois parvus | reverse complement strand
AGCAAGCCTCTTTCTAAGGGGAACTTGAGCAGGCACACACCCAAGCCGCATCCTGTGAATGGACATTGCCCATTCACACACAGAGCGAGGCTTGGTTCTGCCACCCGCTCAGTGGCTGTGAATGACAGCAGAAGAGCCAATGGTTCCCACTGCTGTGTGAGCCAATGAGGAGAGAGAGGGAGAGCCGCAGCTCTCATGCCCATCGCTGGATTGAGATTGGGCTCAGGTAAGTATAAGGGGGACTGCACCCAGAAGGTGTTTGACCTTAATGCATAGAATTTTAAGGCTATTCCTAGAAATGTTTACCGACCAATTTTAGGAGACCAAATTAATTAGGAAACAACTGGTTGTGTATAGACATACTGTAGTATTTGCAGACACCTCCTGGTCAGCCATTCTCCAGGAAAAAATTGCTTGCTGCAATGGACTATTCTAAACAACTATTACTGCATTCAGTGCCAAAAAGCTGGCACAAGAGTTATCTATTATACGCATACAAATGAGTGTACATTCTTTCAGGAAGATTTGTTGTAAAGAGGGTCTTTCAATTGGATTTAAGACTTTTTAATAAAGAGGGTTGTTTAATTGGATTTTCTGACCACTATTTCTTTTTTTATAGTGTGCCTTAAGCTAGGAACATATTAGGTGGAGCTTGCTAGATTTAAACATTTATACAAAAGATCTTAAAGTGAAAAGTTATGATTTTCCCTGCTGAAAAGATAATTTAGACACAAAATAGCAATGCAATGTTGTCAAATAGTATAGTTATTATGCTTCTATGTACAGGAAAAAGTGCTTGGGTATTGTGTATGCCTTAAAACACACTTGTGCTTTGAACACACAGAGCAAAGCAATATGGTCTACTCTAAAGCTACCCTTCTCAGCAGCACATATTAACATTTCCCTTACACCTCACCCAGGGGCGGACTGACAACTCATGGGGCCCCCCGGGCAATAGGAGATCATGGGGCCCCTGTGTCCTTGCCCAAACTCAAAAAAGCCTATGAAAAAGGTACCAGGGGCATCTCGTGGGGCCCCCTACTGACCCCGGGCCCTCGGGCAGTGCCCAAGTTTCCAAATAGTCAGTCCGCCCCTGACCTCGCCACTCTGTTCAGCCATGAATACAGGAAAGAAGCTCTGTTTCTCCTGACCCTCATGTGACAATGCTGGGCCAATCAGCATGCCCTAGTGCTGTCACATGAGAGGAAGGGGAGTGACAAGCTCCTTTATTCTCAGGAGTACTAGGTAGTTTCTTCATTCTTGGAAGCTGAACAAAGTAACAGGGGAATGAAGAAAAGGTGAGTAGCTGTTGCTGGGATGTAGAGCATTGTGCGGCCTCCTGTCTGGGCCTAGACTCCGAGCGGCCGCACATTTAAGTTCTATTATTCTATTAAAAAAAACATATGTGCTGAGAGCGCATGCGATCTCCCGCCACACATGTCCGGTACTCATGGAAAGGTCCCGATCTCCTCTTTCGATTGGGACCCTTCCCGAACATGTGAACGCCGTGACAGCGTGTCACGGCGGTCACATGACCCTAAACCCCACCCCGCCTCCCGGCTTCTGAAACCCTTAAAGGGCTGTGAGGCACCAGCGCCAAGGGATTAAAGTGAACCTGTTGCTATGCCCTGTATGGAGAAAACACAGGTTTGCATTAAGATGCAAAAACAGACATAAAAAAAATTCAAAGATTTCAGATCGACTTTTTCTGGTCACATATGACTTTCAATTAAATTATCTTTCCAAGATCATTCTCGGTTAATGAGTGTTTGACTTGAATGTATTTGTCTCTTCAGATTGTGATTTAACACAATGTATCTATTTGTAGGCTCTGTCCTTATCACTGTGACTAATACTTATGTAGAGTGATGTCGTTTTAACAAGTCAATGATTCTACCTGCACTATGCACACTATACACAGATTTAAGGAAGAGGCCGAGCCTGGTGGTGACATTACAGAGAGTAATGTTGTTTCTTGATACAGGAACAAAGTAAAATAAATTAATAATACAGTGGCTATGAGCAGCACAGTGGCTAAATGGTTAGCACTTCTGCCTGGCAGTACTAGGGTCCTTGGTTCATATCCCAACCATGGCACCTCCTGCCTGGAGTTTGCATGTTATCCTTGTGCCTGTGTGGGTTTCCTCTGGGTACTCCGGTTTACTTCCACACTCCAAAGACATGCTGTTAGGTTAATTGGATCCTGTCTAAATTGGCCCTAGTATGTGTATGTATGAATGTGAGTGAGGGACATTAGATTTTATGCTCCTTAGGGTTAGGGTTAAGAACTGATGTGAATGTACAATATATATGTAAAGCGCTGCATAAATTGATGGCGCTATATAAGTACCTGAAATAAAAATAAATAAAAAATAATGCTGGGAGACATGTTCTAGAAGGGGAGAGAGAGGTTGAAGGTAAACTTAGGTAATGACCCAAATTAACATATTAAATATCAAAAAGGCATATAGAAAAGGCATGAAATTATTTGAATTCCAGCTGAGAGTGCATAAACTATAATCAAACAGTAAATTAATAATCATTTTTTTAATAAAAACAGTACTCAACAGTATCGATAAACAGAAATCACAATAAAGTGTCCATCAATGTCCCAATAAAAACTCCAACAGTGCAATACCTCCACCTGTATATTACATCTTCATCAATAAAGTGCTTCATACTCTATAAAGTGTAAAGTGAACTCATGCTCAAAAAAACACTAACTGGTGTTCTGTGCCCCCTCCTGGACTCTCTGCTACAGCATAAGAGTCAAATGCACTTTTCTCTGGTGAGGGATGTCTCCTTGCTGCTCTCCAATCTCTTTCAGAATGCCTGTGCTCATTTGCGATAAAAGTGGGTGACAACTCAAGCAATCAGATTGAAAAGGGAAAAGGGCACTCTCATAGTGTAGTTGTTTCTTTGATTAAAATAAAGAAATAAAACTGCACTTACATATAAGTGGATTACAATCGCTTTCCACAAAGTAAAAAAATGGCAGGCAAAGTCCGGGAAAGCTGCTGTTTTGCATGCGTTCCACTGGCCGGATGTGGCGTCACCGAAACTCGGAAGTGTTTTTTTCTTTTTTTTTTAGCAGGGAGTCACTTTATAGAGCATGAAACACTTTATTGATGAAGATTTAATATACAGGTGGAAGCATTGCACTGCTGGAGTTTGCATTGGGACATTGGACACTTTACATCTCCAAGATACGCCCGTTCTTAACCACTGAAACTACTAAGCAACTTATTCACTCCCTGGTTATCTCTCACCTTGACTATTGTAACTCCCTCCTCATTGGCCTACCTAATCGCAGGCTATCCCCTCTTCAGTCTATCATGAATGCTGCCAGACTCATCCACCTTACTAACCGTTTTGTATCTTCCACCCCTCTCTGCCAATCCCTCCACTGGCTTCCCATTGCCCAACTAATAAAATTCAAAACATTAACAATAACATATAAAGCCATTAATAACTCTGCCCCAAATTACATCACCAATCTTGTCTCCAAATATCACCCAAACCGTACTCTCTGCTCCTCACATGACCTCCTGCTCTCTAGCTCCCTTGACTCCTCCTCCCATGCTCGTCTCCAGGACTTCTCTAGAGCTTCTCCATCCTCTGGAATTCTCTACCCTAATTTATCAGACCATCACCTACTTTGCTCACTTTTAGGCGCTCTCTGAAAACCTATCTCTTCAGGGAAGCCTATCCTGCCCTCAGCTAATAATGGAATCTTCTATTCCTCCTATCAGTCCATCCCCCACAGTTATTACCTTTTGTACAACTAGCCCCTCCCTCTTAGATTGTAAGCTCCTAGGAGCAGGGCCCTCCAAACCCTCTTGTATTGAACTATATTGTTGCTGTATTGTCTCCCGTTATATTGTAAAGCACTGAGCAAACTGTTGGCACTATATAAATCCTGTATAATAATAATAATAACTTTACAGTGATTTATGTTTATAGATACTGTTGAGTGCTGTTTTTATAAAAGTGGTTAGTGGTTTTACAGTTGAGCAGCAGCACCAGTATTTGGGGAAAAAATGATTTTAGGTTACAGTAAGGCTCCATGAACACGGGATATTGGGAAAACACTTCTGAACAAAGGAAACTCACTGCTGGAAAACTTTAAAACTGTTTAGCATACCTCGTTTATGCACGTTTATGAGCGCTTGCGTTTAGAAGCGCTTTTTAAAGATAACCTCAAGAGACCTTCCCAAATGTCCAGAATGCACTGAAAAACAGTAAAAATTTACTATTTCAGACATTTTGAGAGCAATAGAGAGAGCAGAAGCAGAGAGAGTAGTATTTGTTGAGATAAGCTGTCTTTTTTGTGGTGTTTGGATGTGTTCCAGCTCATTTCTGTGCAGAATTATTGCAGCAGTGTCTAACATATTTTCTTTCATGCGAAACCTCAAAGTTTGATGTACCAGGTCCATTTGAGTATCGGGAAAACGCTTTGCATGCACTTTTCATGATGAAAAAAGGCTCTGGACAGCATCTGGAATTGGAAGAGTTAAAAAAATGTTCCAAACACTTATAAATACGTTTAGCCGCATTTACACGCATTTACAAGCGTTTGGCATTTGAAACGCTGATAAAATCTACTCCTGAACACAAGTTTGGTGCATTCAAAAAAATTACTGTAAACTCAACTGCCTGTAAGCGACTGTAAATGACGTAGTGTACATGGACACATAGGAAAACATTAGGGAGAGATCAGGGGCTGCTGAAAAAAATGCAGAAAAGCTCCTAAACGTGAGTTTATCAGCTTCAGTGTACATGGAGCCTAAGATTAACCTGTTTGTGTATTATTATTATTATTATTATTATACAGGATTTATATAGCGCCAACAGTTATTTATTTATTTCAGGTACTTATATAGCGCTGTCAATTTATGCAGCACTTTACACATATATAATGAACATTCACATCAGTCCCTAACCCTCAAGGGGTGTACAATCTAAGGTCCCTAACTTACATTCATACATACACATAATAGGGCCAATTTAGACAGGATCCAATTAACCTACCAGCATGTCTTTGGAGTGTGGGAGGAAACCAGAGCATCCGGAGGAAACCCACGCAAGTACAGGGAGAACATGCAAACTCCATGCAGGAGGTGCCATGGTCGTGAATCAAACCCATGACCCATTTACTGCAAGGCAGATGTACTAACCACTAAGCCACTGTGCCACCCAGCAGTTTGCGCAGCGCTTTATAAAATGAAGGTAGACATTACAGTTACAATACAATTTAGTACAAGAGGAAACAAAGGGCCCTGCTCGGTAGAGCTTACAATATAGGATGAAGGGTTGAGTGATACAAAAGGTAATAGCTGTGGGGAGGATGAGCTGATGGAGGAAATAAAAGATAGTTTACTAGGTAGAAGCAGGATAGGCTTCTTTAAAGAGAAAGGTTTTCAGGGATCGTCTAAAGGTGGATAGATTAGGAGATAGCCGGAGAGATTGGGGTAGGGAGTTCCATAGGATTGGAGAAGCTCGGGAGAAGTCCTGGAGGTGAGCATGGGAGGAGGTGACACGGGAACTAGAGAGCAGAAGGTCTTGGAAGGATCGAAGAGAGCGGTTTGGTTGATATTTTGAGACCAGGTTGGTGATGTAGCTGGGGGCAGAGTTGTGGATGGCTTTGTTTATGCATTTACACTGCTGAGCACTGTGGTATTATTATTACTAAGTTAATATTGATTATAAACAGCAATTTTAATATATGTTACAAATAGAAGACTGAAAAAAATGAAGGGAGATGACACAATCCTCCATCTATACACGTGCAAATCTTGGTGCAACTTACTTCCTTAGTTTAGAGGCAGTTTCTGCATCTTCTTTTAATGCCACCACCAGGGGCGGACTGACCATTTGGAAACTCGGGCACTGCCTGAGGGCCCGGGGTTAGTAGGGGGCTCCATGAGATGCCTCTGGTACCTTTTTCATAGGCTTTTTTGAGTTTGGGCAAGGACACAGGGGCCCCATGATCCCCTATTGCCCGGGGGCCCCATGAGTTGTCAGTCCGCCCCTGGCCACCACCATACATCTGCCACCAAGGAAAAACTCATTGCCACAATAAGACTTACAAGAGGAAGATAAGGAAATAAAACATGAAGATATGTATAGTTTACAATATTCACCTCTCCCCCACCTTTATTTACACTGTAACTGAATGTGGAGCTGCCTTTTAACCTGTGGTTTAATACCAATACATTTCTTTTTAACAGTCGTTGTCTTCTAATAAAGTGATTTAGGAGATTTTCCTTCCTCCACATTATGATCATCACAAGTCTACAGTCGCAGCACCTCTCTCTTCTCAAAAGTACTTTAGCAGACAGAGTTTAACAGCTCTCTTTCTCTTTACATACTGTGGATCCTGGAACAAGAAGTAATTTCTAAGTAACAGAAGGTCTGGCCTCCTTACAGCTAAACTTATTGAACAGACACTTCCACACACTTTATTTGTGCCAAGTGACCCCCTTCTGGCAGCAGGATATGCCATCACCGCAGGCGCCAAGATGTGGTAACAAGCATCAGGATTTCTCTGCACTCACCGCCAAAGTAGACGCCCAGGTAGGCTGCGCAAGTCTTCAGCACCAGGAAATTTAAACACAGCGTGCCAGATAATTAAAGAAACATTCAGTTACAGTGTTAGAACGCATCACAGGCAGCTATGTGACACCCACGGTTAAAAAAGAAAAAAATACATTGCAGCATTTTAACAGATGCCATTTTAGTGAATGTAACAATTGTTGTAATGGACATTCGGACATTGCCATGTTTGTGAGAAGAACATGGCTGTGTGCACTCTTCCAGAATTTCCTCTTGCAAAGCACACCTAGGTTAAATAAAATCAGTTCAAAAGATACATAATACATTAGATTCTATAAAGATCTTGTTTGTCCGTCCCTTTACACTTACAGCGTACTCATGCTATTACTGTCTGTTCTACAGTGCAGACTAAGCAGCTGCGAGAAATTCAAACCATTCTGAACTACGGTATGTACACGGGGTTAGGCAATGAAACAAAGATTCACTGTTGGACACCTATTACCTACCTGATCACTTAAATCAAGAAATATGTGATGACAGTAAGAACGTATACTAGTAAGCACCAAGTATTAAACCATTAAAGTGTTATTAAACCCACAACAGTAAAATCAGTCTGTATATGCAGTAAAGCATGCTTGTTATACTCACTGTGCAACCTAAGGGGTTAATCCACTGCATTGTCTAAACAGGCTGTCTGATCCTGTCTTCTCTGATGCTCCCCTTCTTCCAGTGCCCCCTCTTATCTCCTGATAAGACATATCGTGTAGAGTCGCTCTTCACATGCTCAGTTTGGTGTGTATTACTAGAGAGGTTTTTTTTTCTTGGGATAGTGCATGTGATCAGCACAAGGCCAATCAGCACTGTCCAGACAGGGGTCAGGGGTTCTGCATCCTTCTAGAACAAAATGAAAACTCCTCCAACAAGCTTTAACACGTGCCCTGCTGGACACTGATAGAAGTCACAAGACTGCTATATATTGATGATGAAAAAAGGTATTTAGCAGTTTATATTTACTAAAATAATTACATTTCCATGTTCTGTGTGAGACCAGATATAGTGAATGCAGGGTCCTGGGTTTAGTAACACTTTAACCCCTTCACGCCGGTGCCTCCTGGCCCTTTAAGAGTTTCAGAAGCTGGGAGGCGGGGCAGGGTTTAGGGTCATGTGACCGTCACGGCGGTCACATGATTGGGAGAGGTCCTGATCGAAAGAGGAGATCGGGACCTTTCCGTGAGTACCGGACATGTGTGCTGGGAGCGCGCAGGGCGTGTGCTCTCGGCACATATGTCCTTTTTTAATAGAGCGCAAATGTGTGGCCGCTCGGCGTCTAGGCCCAGACGCCAGAAGGCCGCACATTTGCGTTCAGCCGGCGTGAAGAAGTTAAAGTGGGACTCCAGCCAGCTTTTATTTTTGTTTTAGAGTGAAGAAGGCTATAAGGGAAGCTTTTCTGAGCTAAACATGTAATATAACATATACTGTATAATTACACGGACGGACGCCCAGCACTGGAAAAGAGGTGAAGATGAATGGGAACGGAACCCTGCAGTGTCACATAATCAGCCTGAATACATCAGTGAGGGCACTCTTGGTAAGGGAGGAAAGGCTGGAAATGGGCTTTAATGTTAATAAAAATAAACTCTCCATCTCAGTCAGCTGCTGCTTTACTTTTCTAAAACTGTCAAAAAGTTTAAATGTCACTTGAAATACGGCGATCTGGAGGTGTTCTGTGCAACACTAATACATTCAAAGTCCTCAGAAATCTATCCTGTAATTGGCTCACTACTTTTCTGAGAGGTCTGCAAGGAGATACAACTTTCAGGCATTTCCTGCAAAAGGAATTTCATTTTTGGGAATATACTTGCTAAGGCCCTTTCATCTTCTAAAGGGATGTAGACCTTGAGGTTTTCCACAATGCAACATTACCTTTACTCATGTGGCTATAATGAAGGCTGCCCCTCCATCCTAATTCAGAAATCAGTCTGAGAAAGGACATAGTGAAGCAAACAGCTATTTCTTCACAATAAAGAAAGGTATGAATCAGCAAAAAAGTTTGGCCAAAATCCTTACAATGCATACGGTATAGGGAATTTTATTTTTCTCAATAAAACTTGCCCTCCAGAGGATTTACCCCCCTTCTTGACCAGGCCATTTTTTGAGATACGGCGCTGCGTTATTTTAACTGACAATTGCACGGTCATGCAACGCTGTACATAAATCAAATTTATGTCCTTTTTTCCCACAAATAGAGCTTTCTTTCAGTGGTATTTGATCTCCTGTGCATTTTTTATTTTTTCGCGCTATAAACAAAAAAAAATCGACAATTTTGAGAAAAAAAAAACAATATTTTTGACTTTTTGCTATAAAACATATCCAGTAAAAAAATTTAAAAAATCTAATTTCCTCATAAATTTAGGCCAAAATGTATTCTGCTACATGTCTTTGCTAAAAAAATCCGAATACGTTTAAATTAATTGGTTTATGTGAAAGTTAAAGCGTCTACAAATGGTGGTAAATACACTGGAATTTTTTTTTAATACTAGTTATGGTGGCGATAAGCAACTTATAGCCGAACTGTGGGACTGTGACAGGCATTCTGACACTCAGAGGGAACTGACTAACTGCCACTGACATCCCAATGACACTAAGACAGTGATCAGTGCTAATAAAAAGCACTGACACTGTACTAATGACACTGGGCAGGAAGGGGTTAACATCTGTGGCGAACAAAGGGTTAACTGTGTGCTGTTTTACATAATGTGCTGTGTGTGTTTTACTAGGGAAACATGCTGCTGTGTATTTCTCTGCTGTGAATAGAAATACACAGCAGCATGTTCTTGTTGGCAGGAGAGAGACTTGTGCTGTTTACACACAAGTCTCTCCCGTGTCAGTGTTACTCGGCAATCGCCGGGTGCTGGCAGGGAATCCCCTGCTGGGACCCAGTGATTGACATCTGTAGCCGCCAATGGCGGTGCGGGTAGGGCGGCGCACTCTTGCCCCATACCTGGGAATGCAAATCACATACGTATATATACATGATTTTGCACAGCCCTGCTGCCCTGTAGCAGTAGTTCTACTATAGGGCGGCAGGGATGCGGTTAAAGGATAAGTTCACCTTTGGGACCATGCTACATGTTCCTTCTGTTTTTAGGGTAGAATACGTAACATGTTCCCACTGCTGCAGCTGTGCCCAATCCCTCCTGTGACAGCAGTATAGAGAGAAGTTCCCCACACTAGCTGTCACTTTTTGAAAACAGCACAGCCGTGCAGGGCTCCACCCACATAGCCATGTC
Organism: Staurois parvus; assembly: GCF_062004578.1. Classification (NCBI taxonomy): domain Eukaryota; kingdom Metazoa; phylum Chordata; class Amphibia; order Anura; family Ranidae; genus Staurois; species Staurois parvus. The sequence continues at coordinate 7,622,655 of NW_028317968.1, read as the reverse complement.
ATTCATTCACAGAGTTCTTTGCGGCTGTCGGCTTGTAGTTCTCAATGAACTACCACAACGCTGTTGAGCGCTGTGGTAGTTCATTGAGTCTTCCTGTCAAACTGTATCTGCTTGCCAGTACAGGATGTATGGGCACACAGATACACTGACAGATTGCAGGAGTCTTGCATGGCACCAGCAATCTGCTGATCTCTGGTGCAATGCTTTCCAGGCTCCAAAAAAAAAAAAAAAATAATAATAAATGCACATTTTTTTAACCTGCAAAAAATGGGCATTTATTATTTTTTTTTTAAAAGTGAACATATTCGTAAAGTAATATTTTATGTTTGCATCCCTAGTACTGATACAGCAGTAAACCTTTCACCACTCTATACACACAGAAAAAAATGGAACTGAAGTACAATACTGTAGACTGAAAAATCAAACCATTTAGACCATGTCATTTTTTTATATTAAAATTTACAAAAAGAAGCTATGTGAATGTTTGTTTGCAGCACTGAACTTCATTTCCATTTTTTTTCTCACAGAGACACAAGCCAGAAGACCACAGGTCATATCCCTCTTATATGCAAAGGATCCCAAGACAACATTTTGGGGTTGATTTACTAAACTTGCTCTGTATAGAAACTAATCAGTCTCCAGGTTTTATTATCAAATCTTAATGGAACAAGCTGAGGTTAGAAGCTGATTGGCTAACATGCAGGTCTGCACCAGATTTTGCACTCTCCAGTTTTAAATAACCCCCTTTGGCTCCTGTACAATTGACAGACACACAAGTAAGCTTGAGTTAGGTTGTGTTAGTTGTGATCTATGGGTCTTTGGTATCAATAGCTCCCTACAGGTCTGCAGTGGTCAACTGTTGTAAAGCCATCACTGAAGAAAATGTTTGAAGACACTTCTTGTCTTAGTTCCTGCCATTTCCAAAGAATCCTTATTGTAGTAACATATAAGGATGATGGGCAGTCATATGAATATTGGATCAATATAGGAAAATTAGGGAACACAAAAAAGACAGGGAAGTGGATCTCCTACAGGTACATCATTGGGAGTAGTGGGGGACTGTGGAACAGCCGTAGATAGGGTCTATCTTGCACTCTGTTTTTGGTGGTTCATGACACAATGACTCCAGAAGGAGACAGATAGCTAGGCAGAATTGGAGTTCAATATTAGGGCTTTGAATTCTGGTCAGGAAACAAATGGGTGGGTTCCTCGCCCACCACCATTTCACACAGAGCCAGTCTGAGAAAACAAGCACAAGATACAAGTTGTTGAGGTGCTACAATACTTTCAAACAGTTTGCCAGAAACCTATAAGTTTATATAGTGCTTTGGGCCCTGGCAGCAAAGAACATTGTATGGAACTGTACAGCTGATTAACAAAAGTGGGTAAAAAACCCTTAGGGCCTGTTCACACCACGAAGTACTAAAATTGTTTTTGTTTTTTTATATTTAAATAATGTAAGTGGAGATGGCAAGGCTTACATTTTTTGTACCAGGAGGTGTCCTTTTCTGCCCATCTCCGAACAGTGAACTCCATTCGCAAAGGCCAGGTTCACACCTATGCAGTTTGCGTTTGCGTTTCTGCAGTACATTTTGCAGTGCGTTTTTGCTCCCGCGTTTTTTATGCGTTTTGCTTTTTTTTTTTCCAATTTGGTTGGCCATTAAGAAAAAGACACTGGTTTAATGTCACAGGATGTCAGATAGCATGTTTACTTCCTTATAGCTAAGGCCCTTTTCCAGTCACTTCTTGGATGTTGAGGGGGCCTTACTATGGCCCGTAGAGTTTTCAAGTGTGTTTTTGGCATGCTTGCCAATGAATGGCATTTGTTGCACACTCCCATCCACCTAAACATGGAGAATGCTATAAAAGCTGTTAAAGCAGCATGTGCCCTGCAGAATTTTATTCGGGAACGGGATGGATTTCAGTATGAGGACACAATTAACCATAACATGGCAAGTGCAGATTTACCAGCACCTCGTTGCAGCATAAGTGGTGCAGCTATCAGGGATGTATTCTGTGCCTATTTCATGTCTCCAAATGGTCAGGTGCCATGGCAACTTGACGCTATTTAATATTTTTGGTCTTGGTTTGGAAGACAAAATTACTGCTATGTAAGGTTGTGAAATTAGCATTGTTAAGTTTGCAAAACTGTTTCTTATGTTAAAAAAAATACTGTTTTTTTATTTTAGGAGAAATTAAAATAATAAAAAAAGTCATTATATTTTGGACTTGCGTGGGGTTTTTTTGGGGAATCTAAAAAAAAAAGGTACAGCAAACGAGCTACACTGAAACCAGATAATACAAATAGTACTTACATTTGTTTTCTTTCTGTTTCTTGGTGAATGAATCCCATTTGTTAGAACAGAGTTCTTTGGCAATTTCCAAGCAGCCCTGTTGTTGCTTCGACTTGTTCTTGTGCTCTAGGTCTGCCGGGCTATATAGATAAGCTCTGGGCCTCATTAACTGTATGAGCACCTCTGTTTGCACCATGTTGCCTTGTCTTGTATCCAATTTCCTGGTTTGCAAGGCAGCATGGAAAGTCTGTTGTCAAGGGGAGGTGCTAGGACGAAGCATTCAAAAAATGCAAAACGCATCAAAAACACACGCAAAATGCAGCACTTGAATTTTATATGCGGTTTAATTGAAGTCTATTGTGCGGTATTTACCTCAAAACTCCCCAAATGCTCGATAAGTACCAATGGGGACATTGGTATTCCTTTAATATGTAGGGAATTCCTCTCACTTTATGTTTTGGCTACGGGACAGGAAGTGAAGGTAAATCTCCCCAATGGGACACAAATGGCAAAAAGAAGAAAAAAACTGACAGGGTTTCTAATTCTTCTCCACTTTGCACATCCCATTGGATATTGCATGAGATAAAATATGCATGGTTTTATGAGATAAATACTGCACATTTCGGAAAATACCTTGTGGTATATCAGAAGCATTTTTTAGTGAATGCCAAAAATGTTATCGAAAAATGCTAAGCGGTAGACACCAGTTTGTGAATGGAGCCCACTGAGAGATATGCAGAAGTTCCTGCAAGCTCAGTAACAATGTGCCTCCAGAACCAATCCAAGGGAGGAGTGCTGCACAGGCAGTCACCATCAAAGATAGACATTTCTCAACTGTCTTGTCTGGTTGGCATAATAGATATTAGGCCCTTCTTAATAATAGTTATGTTTTGCTAGGCTTTGAACCATCTCAGACAACAGCAATTAACTGACATATTAATAGAAGCCACAATCATTTATTCCATTATTGTATTTTATTGTTTAACCGCCTCCCGACCGCCATATAAGGAAATGACGGGAGCAAGGCGGTTCTCCCGTTCTCGGAGAACATCATATGACGTCCTCCCACTTTAACCGCGCGTGCAAGGCTCTGGGGGCACGCAGTGCAGCGATCGGTTGTGCGTTGTGCGGATCATCGATCAATGGAAAGAGTCGAAGACGTCGGCTCGGTCATGTGATCAGCTGTGTCCATTCACAGCTGATCGCATGTAAATAGGGAAAGGGTAATTGCCATTTCTCAGAGGGGACATCTACACTGATCATCAGGGCACTGATGATCAGTGTAGCCCCAGCAGTGCCACCTGTCAGTGTCCATCAATGCCAGCTGTCAATGCTCATCAATGCAACCTGCCAGCTTAGCTCAGTGCCACATTAGTGCCACATATCAGTGCCTACCAGTGCACATCAATGGCACATATCAGTGCCCATCTGAGCTGCCTTTCTGTGTTACCTATCAATCCCACCTATTATTGCCAGTCAGTGCCACCTATCAGTGCCCGTCAGTGCTGCCTATCAGTGCCGCCTAACAGTGACAGTCAGTGCCACCTATCAGTGCCATATATGAGTGCTGCCTTTCAGTGCCCATTAGTGATGCCTGTCAATGCCCATCAGTGCCACCTACCAGTGCTTCCTCATCAGTGCCACCTATCAGTGCCCATCAGAGCAGCCTATTAGTGACCATCACTGCAGCCTCATTAGCACACATCAGTGAAGGAGAAAAATCACTTATTTACAAAATTTTATAACAAAAACTAAGAAAAAACTTTTTTTTTCAAACTTTTCAGTTGTTTTTGGTTTGTTTAGCAAAAAAATAAAAAAACCCAGAGGTGATTAAAAACCACCAAAAGAAATCTCTATCTGTCTCAAAAAAATTATAAAAATGTAATATGGGTACAGTGTTGCATGACCGCGCAATTGTCAAAGTGCAACAGCGCTGAAAGCTGGAAATTGGCCTGGGCAGGAAGGGGGTATAAGTGCCCTGTAGGCAAGTGGTTAAAGTGTTCTATCCCAAACTATCTTTTGCTGTACTTGAATGTCCAGATTCTTCCTTACTCTGTATGTTCAAGACTGAACCACACAATTGAACAACGCAATATTTTCCACACATGCAGACTATTTTAAAGTGCCCATGGGGACTCTAAATGTTATTTTTGCCTGCTAAATGCTTAACACATTCTATCTCACTCTTCTGACAAAACGAGAAAGAATATTTCTGTGGAATACTCCTTGGACTTTGTTTTTCTACTATTTCAGCTAAAACGGCTCACAGTATGGCTAGGGTTATATGGCTGGCAGCTAGCTCTACTTGAAAGCCAGCAGAAGAATTGCGATTGCACTGTGGTTTAGAGTGCCTCTTCAGAATGCTGAGCAGACAACAAGAACACCAGAAGTGATTGATTCAGCCCTTGGCATCTGACAAAGGCCGTAACTACCATTAACAGCCAGTATTTTCAGGGTCTGTCTTCCATAAACTCAGGTAGCTGGCAAAACCAAATGCTGTTTTAAAGTTGACCTGTGGCTATTAGTTCTACTGCAGCTATTATTCTTAGTTAACCCTCTATATATACCCTAATAGTCTAGCAAATTTTACATTAACCACTTGCCCTCTTGAGGATTTACCCCCCCCCCCCCTTGCTGACCAGGCCATTATTTGCATTACGGCGCTGTGTTACTTTAACTGCGATTGCGCGATCATGCAACACTGCACTCAAATGAAATTTCTGTCATTTTTTTCCCACAAATTGAGCTTTCATTTGGTGGTATTTGATCACCTGTGCGTTTTTTTTTATGCGTTTTAAAAAAAAAAGACTGACAATTTTGAGAAAAAAAAACAATAATTTGGACTTTTTGCTATTAAACATGTCCAGTAAAAAAAATTTTAAAAATCAAATTTCATCATAACTTTAGGCCAAAATGTATTCTGCTTCGTCTTTGCTAACGAAAAATCCCAATACGTGTAAATTAATTGGGTTATGTGAAAGTTAGAGCGTTTACAAATGGCGGTATGGATACTGGAATTTATTTTTTACTAGTAATTGTGGAAATCAGCGACTTATAGCGGGCTGCGGCAGACATTCTGACACTAGGGAGAACTGACTTGGTGTAAATGACATCCCCAGTGAGACAATACAGTGATCACTGCTAAAAAAAAAGCACTGAAACTGTACTAATGACACTGGGCAGGAAGGGGTTAACATGATGAAAGGGTTAACTGTGTGCTGGGAGTGTTTCACTATGGGGCGGTGTTTGTGTGCTTCACTGTAAGCACACTGCTATGGATGGCTGTGCAGTGTGCAGGAAGGCAAGTGGTTAACAGAACTGAATGGCTCATCTCTTATTGGACGGGTCAGTCAGATGATTCAATGAGAGAGATCCTGCCTGAAAAAAGCTGATTACTGTTGTGCTTGATTTTTAGATAGTCCATCGTTCTCTATGAATCCTTTGATGTGTGTTAAAGTGTATGCATAGCCAACATTTTATGTCCCTAATACTTTTAATGCTGCAATTTATTTATAATATTTTTTTCCTGTCTGTTTATCATTGGGGAAATTTCCTTTCACTTTCTGTCCAAGAGACCCAATTGGAGGGGGAGAGAATGGAAAGGGGGGGAGGGATATATGTGGCTATCTGCGGAGACCTGTGGGAGAGCTGTAGTGATTCATTAGAGGATCAACAATAAGGTTTCTTTCATTCAAGGCTCAAGCATTAGAGTGCGATACCCTGAAGTATAAGTAAACATGGTCCAATAGAACCAAGTTTTATTAACTTTTTTCTCCTTAGATTTATCTGCTGCCATTAACTCCTCTACAGTATGGAGTTTGTTAACTCTAGATAGCCATAGGCTAATGGAGGAGGTTTTCTTCCAGTACAATGATATGCATAAAGCTTGATTATACTGATTGATCACACCTTTACAATTTATGTGGAGGTTTAGAGAGCTAACCGTATATATATATATATATATATATATATATATATACATACAATGCTCAGCATAAATGAGTACACTTCTTTTGAACAGTAAGATTTTAATCAATATCTCAATGAACAATTTCCAATTCCAATCTACTACCTCTAGTATACTGTATGACCTCCACGAGTTGTAAGGACCGTACCAAGTCTTCTAGGCATGGAATGAACAAGTTGACAACATATTGCAACATCTGTCTTTTTCCATTCTTCAAGAATGACCTCTTTTAGAGCCTGGATGCTGGATGAAGAGTGATGCTCAGAATTTCCCATAGGAATTCCCCATAGGCGTTCAATTGGGTTCAGATCAGGAGACATACTTGGCCACTGAATCACTTTCACCCTGTTCTTCAGAAATGCAACAGTAGCTTTAGATTTGTGTTTTGGATCATTATCATGTTGGAAAAGTGCATGGACAACCAAGGGCACAGAGTGATGGCAGCATCTTCTGTTTCAATATAGAGCAGTACATCTGTGACTTCATGACACCATCAATGAAATATAGCTCCCCGACACCAGCAGCACTCATGCAACCCCACAGAAGGTCACTGCCACCACCATGATTCACTGTAGACACCATGCATTTTTCTTTGTACTCCTCACCTTTGCGATACTATACAGTTTTGAAGCCATCCGTTCTGAACATTTATCTCGGTCTCATCACTCTAGAGTACAGAGTCCCGGTAGTCTCTTTCTTTTTCAGCATGAGCCCTGACAAATTCTAAGTGAGCCTTTTTGTGCATGGGATTTAGGAGGGGCTTGCTTTGTGGATGTCACCCAGGCATGCCATTCCTCTGCAGTGTGTCACAGGAAACAATCACCCCAGTTTGGCTTTCTGCTTCTTTAGCTAACTGCAGTGAACTTGCATGATGATTTTCTTTAACCCTTCTTATCAGAAGACACTCTTGTCGAGCTGTTAACTTCTGTGGACAGCCTGGACGTCTCTGTGAGATGGTTGCAGTCCATCTTTGTTAAATTTTTGTATCACTTTTGCTACAGTATTCTGACTGATAAGTAAAGCTTTGCTGATCTTCTTGTACATTTCTTCTGTAAAGAAAATATTTTCTTTCTCAGGCCTTGTGACATTTTTATTCCATGTGGCGCCATTGCTGACAGCATGAAATGGGAGGGAGTTTTCTTTGTTAAGTAACACCATTTAATAATCAAAGTCTGCTGGACACTTATTTAATGAATAATTAGACTCACATGTAGTTGAATTCTTGTTCATTAGGATTTTGTTATCTAAATTTTAGCTTTGCACTTAAGACTTTCATTGGGGTGTATTTATTTTTGCAGCATGGTCTTGAATTAATTTGTTAGGAAAAATAATTTTTTGTGTGTGCAAATTAACAAATCGTGTTTGCAATCAATGCCTCATTTGTGGTAGTATAGTGTCCCTTAGAAAATGTTGATTCTGAAAGTGAAGTAAAGGTTTTCTGACAAAACTGTTGGGGTGTACTCAATTATACCGAGCACTGTATATATATATATATATATATATATATATATATATACATACATACACACACTGTCTGCACAATTATTAGGCAAGTTGTATTTTTGAGGATTCATTTAATTATTGAACAACTACATTGCTCTCAGTCAATCCAAAACGTTATTAAATCTGAAACCTGTAGATTTAAGAGAGTAAAAGTGAGGTTTTGGCTTTCTTAGGAGAATATCTATGTATGCACAATTTTTGGGCAACTATTAGTGTGTAGAATTATTATGCAACTGAGTGAAAAACAAAAATGTAACCATCTCACTTGTTTATTTTCTGCTGTTGAAGTGAGAATAATAAACAACTCAAAATTTACAAATAAACATTTCTGACATTTAAAAAGAAAATAAAAAAATCAGTGACCAATATAGCCACCCTTCTTTTCAATAACAGTCATAAGCCTTCCATTCATGGAGCCTGTCAGTTTATTGATCTGTTGACGATCAACTTTTTGTGCAGCAGCAATCACAGCCTCCCAGACACTGTTCAGAGAGGTGTACTGTTTTCCTTCACCATAACTCTCCCATTTAAGAAGGGCCCACAGGTTCTCAACAGGGTTTAGGTCAGGCGAAGAAGGGGGCAATGTCACTATTCTTCCATCTTTAAGGCCTTTACTGGCTAGCCACACAGTGGAGTATTTCAATGCATGTGATGTACCATTGTCCTGCATAAATATCATGGCCTTCTTGAAAGATGAAGACTTTTTCCTGTACCACTGCTTGAAGAAAGTGTCATCTAAAAACTGATAGTAGGTTTGGGAGTTGACTTTGAGTCCATCTTCAACCCGAAAAGGTCCAAGTAACTCATCTTTAATAATACCAGCCCATACCAGTACCCCACCTCCACCTTGCTGGCATCTGAGTCAAAGTGGAGCTCTGTGCCCGTTACTGATCCAGCCACGTGCCCATCCATCTGGCCTGTCAGGTGTCACTCTCATCAGGCCACAAAACCTCTGCAAAATCTGTCTTCAGATATTTATTGACCCAGTCTTGACGTTTCAACTTGTGTCTCGTTCAGTGGTGCTCAGGTTTCTTACCTTGGTTACGTCTCTGAGCACTGAACACTTTGTACTTCTTGCCAGTCCAGGCAGTTCTGGAATTTGACAGCACTGGAGGATAATGGAATCCTGGTAGTTTCACGTTTGATTCTTCTCAAATCTTTGACAGTTAATTTGCATCTTTTTTTCTCAATATGTTTCTTGCAACCCTGTTTACTATTTGCAACAAAAGGTTTGATGGTTCTGTGATCATGCCCAATATCTTAGCAATTTCAAGAGTGCTGCATCCCTCTGAAAGACTTTTTAAAATTTTTGACTTTTCAGAGTCAGATAAATCTCTTTTTTTATCCATTTTCCTTGAGGAAAAGAAGCTGCCAAATAAAATATGCACACCTTGATACAGGGTGTTTATCTCCTTAGGCCACAGCCTCCCTCATTACACAAATACACATAACCTGATATGCTTAAATCCAATAAGCATTCAAGTTTATACAGCTTGGAGATGGACAATATGCATAAAAATGATGATTTGGTCAAAATACTCACTTGCCTAATAATTGTGCACACAGTATATGTATATATACTATATTGTCAAAAGTATTGGGGCACCTGCTTTTACACACACATGAACCTTAATGGCATCTCAGTCTTAGTCCATAGGGTTCAATATTGAGCTGGTCCCCTCTTTGCAGATCTAACAGCTTCAACTCTTCTGGGAAGGCTGTTTACAAGGTTTAGGAGTGTGTCTATGGGAATGTTTGCTCATTCTTCCAGAAGCGCTTTTCTGAGGTCAGGCACTGACGTTGGACAAGAAGGCCTGGCTCACAGTCTTCACTCTAATTCATCCCAAAAGTGTTCTGTTGGGTTGAGGTCAGGACTCTGTTCAGGCCAGTCAAGTTCCTCCACCTCAAACTCGCTCACGCATGTCTTTATGGACCTTGCTTTGTGGACTGGTGCGCAGTCATGTTGGAACAGGAAGGGGCCATCCCCAAACTGTTCCCAAAACGTTGGAAGCATGAAATTGTCCAAAATGTCTTGGTAGGCTGACACCTTAAGAGTTCCCTTCAATGCAACTAACCCCTGAAAAACAACCCCACACCATGATGCCCCCTCAACCAAACCTTGCAGTCAGGCAAGTACCGTTCTCCTGGCAAGCACCAAACTCAGACACAACAATCAGATTGCCAGACAGAGAAGAATGATTTGTCACTCCAGAGAACCCATCTCCAGTACTCTGACACATACATCTTATGCTTTGCATTGCACTTGGGGATGTAAGGCTTGGATACAGCTGCTCAGCCATGGAAACCCATTCCATGAAGCTCTCTACGCACTGTTGTGCTAATTTGAAGGCCACACGAAGTTTGGATGTCTTTAGCTATTGACTCTGCAGACAGTTGGCGACGTCTGTGCACTGTGCGCTTCAGCATGCGCTGACCCTGCTCTGTCATTTTACATAGCCTACCACTTCATAGCTAAGTTGCCGTTGTTCCCAGTTGCTTCCACTTTGTTATAATACCACTAACTAATTTCACAGATGGACTTATTGCACAGGTGGCAACCTATCATGGTACCACGCTTGAATTCACTGAGCTCCTGAAAGCAACCCATTCTTTCACAAATGTTTGTAGAAGCAGTCTGCATGCCTAGGTGCTTGATTTTATACACCTGTGACCATGGAGGTGATTGGAACACCTAAATCCAATGATTTGGGGTGTCTCAATACTTTTGCCAAAATATTGTATGTATATATATATATACACACACACACACTGTATGAACACATGGATATATATTGTTTTTTTTATCAGTGTTTTATGCACCATCCTGAGGAAGTGGCCAGTGTAGTTTCACAAAACACGCTGACAGTGTTTTATACTATTCTGTAAGAAATAAATATCGAATTAACAAAGAATCCACTTCACAGCTTCTCCTTTACATTCAGGGCACCCCTGCTGATAGCACTTTCCAATTTTCTGGGGCTCAAAGACCTCTTAATGTTAACAATTTTTATTTCTCCTCACTTTCTCTTTTGATGACAATGGTCCCAGTACAGAAGGTCAAATCTCTCCAGTGGGAGGAAAAAAAATTAAAATGACTTAACACCAATACAGTTTTTCTTTAAAATGTTGCTTGGTCTAAAGAAGATAAACAAACAAATGTTTACATAAATTGTCTATTCTACTTAATTCGAAGATGAGGTCTGGATTTACTATTACATCAACTAGACCTGTGCCTATAGGCTGCAGAAGCAAAGGGCTTCTTTTTCCTGAATACTTATTATACACACTTTATTTTTTTATCAATAATCAAGTTTATTCATACATTGTCACAATATTGTAAAAGGGGTTAAGGTCAGTAAATGCCTTAAATGTTCTACATAGCAGAATCATCTTAGTAGAGAGGTGCCGCTTTCAGCACCAAAGATTGCATGCCTACAGGCTACATGATGAAAATCCAGCCCTGACTAAAATGTTAAATAGTGTATATTTCTGCCAAGAAACTCAACTCTATTTTCAGCATAAATAATGAAATTAGATAATCATACATTTCCATTTTATAATATAAATAGTGAATTCATAATTTGCAATCCATCATTAGCAGATGTATGGAAATATCTAAGGAGTAGTTTTAATGGCTTGCTAAGAATATCAATACAAATAGGGAAAGAGATCCACTAAGAACATCAAGGAGCATTTTATTATGTGTAGTATACCAGATAATGCTTCAGAATCAATACATATTAAAGTATTAAGATGCAAATGTCTATAAAATAATCCATGTGTGTAAAATAAAATCTAAAGTACTGGCACCACATCTATTGCTGCTGCTGACTGAGACAATTTTAACTTAGTGACGGCTAGATATTGATCATGCTACATAGAGTAACAAAGATCAGTGTTGATTTCTCCTGCTCTGAGTTTGAGTTTCCTTCATATATACATTATTTGATCCAGTGATCAGTAATAGCGCTAGATGCCACAAGATTTATTCCACATTGGCAATGTAACAAGTCAAATAAAGAAGAAACATTTATATCACACTGCAACTGGTATGGCATTTAGAACTGTGACACCATACTATTTATGTATCACCTACTTAGTAAGCTTCTATTTACCTTCAAACTGAACCATCCTTTTCTACTTTTAAAAGTTCCTCTTGAAGCTTTGAAATTTAGGAAAATAGCTCTACAGTTTGAAAGGAAATTGAAATGGTTTTAGGCCTATTTTTCTTAAGAACTGATTCACTTGTGTTTAAATTGTTACTATTATTTACCCAATGTTACATCTTACCGTTTTATATATGACTACTAAGAGAAAGTAATTTTTTGATGAAACATGTTAAGTGGGAGTAATTTGTGAAGTCCTCATATTTAGTTTACCATTATTTCCAACCAGAAATAATGGTAAACCTGCTCCTGATGCATGGTTTGCTATGTGTTTGCTAAAGTGTTTGCTAAAGTGTTGCACATAGGAATGTCAATTCTCTTTATACTGTTATTTAATAAAGGTTTAAAAGATTTTATACCATGCAAGCCTTTTCTTTCTTATTTTTGATTGGCTGCTACTGAAAGAAGAGGCTGTACACTGGAGAAGGAGAAAGAAGTAAAGAGAGAGTGGATCCAGGTAAAATGTGAGTTTTGACTAATAGATAGCTGGTCAATATATGCTCTGGTGAGTGTTTATCCCTTAGGGTGTGCACTGTGGCAAACAATGATAATGGTGGAAGACACAGAGAAGTAACTGAAAACTGTTCAAACAGTTTGCTCTTGGTACTTTATTTCCAAAAACACTGTTTTGGAAGATTAGGAATTGTTTTTAGGGTGGACTCTTTTTTTATGATATGCTGGACTCTTTTTTTTTTTTTATGAAAATATATATTTTTTGGAGAGGTTTTTACTGCGTTCTACGGTGCATCATTTGCATTCCTCAAGACAGAGAGGTATTTTTGAGTGGATATGGTGATATATGGGGCTTATCCATGAGAGGCTGACATTTAAGCCCGTGGATGAGTGTACCTGCATTACATATCTGTAGCAAGATAGATTATGCGATCTAGTTAGTTTTGTCCATGGGGTAACTCCATTTCCTTAACAGAGATTATATATTCAAGCTTTTAGGCTTATGATCAAACTACAGTGCCTCTTTGTATGCCATCACTTCATCTAAAACGGTATGGTATTTGATTTGGTCTGGTGTTAACCATTTAGACGTAAGGTAAATAATTGCAATAGTATCCAGTCATACAGTATTGTTGTGCACAGTACATTTCACTCCATGCATTAATTACAGCTGAGCATACATTTTTTATATATTTGAATAAAGGTTATATATTTTAGATTCATCAATTGGCCACATGGTGCATAGGGAAACGCACCTTCATCCAGTATAGATTTGTTATTTGCCAAAGATGATGATTTACAATTAGGGCTTACTTCAATACTCTTTTTTATGATATGCACAGCATATTTGTACTGGTATATGATTGTTACAGTCCCAGTGTATTGATAATTGTTGTTTGATGGTTTAGGCACTTTAAAAACATAGTATTGATTTAGTATGAGAAACTAGGAGCACTGGGCTATACACTAAGGGCCTTTTCATACGAGTAGACTGATTGGGTCTGCCTGTCCGTTTTTCATGTGGACTTGATCGGACTGTCCATTGTCCATGATCCATTTCACATGTTCACACAATGGACATCTGTCCATTTACACCTGTCTGCATCCAATCCACTAAAAACAGATGGATGTTCCCATCCATCTAGCACAGCCTTTTTCAACCTTCTCAATACATAGGAACTTGCAAAATACCTTTCAGGTCCCAAGGAACCCTTGCTAAAAATTATTATATCTACAACTTATGCGATGGTCAGTGGGAAAAATGTTCCTCACACTTGTGGTCATTGGAAAGAATTTTCCCTACAGATAGCTAAAAAGATCATTTGTATCAGTGGGGATCAGAGAACAGATACCGCACTGAGCAGGTGGTTCCGCTGGTGGAGTCTGCCTATGTGAAAGGGGCCTGGCAGCTTTTATTCATTATCATCATTGATAACAAGCACAGCAGCTTAGTTTAACATTTTAGGTTAGAAAAGATATGGAACAAACACTAATCATTACATTCTGATAATCTGAATATTTGGACATGTTATACATATAGTCTGTGCAAGATAAAGCAAGAGCAGTACAGAAATAAAGCATAATGTAATCTTTTCACAGTTCCATCTCTAGTGAAATATGCTTGTCTATGACATTAGAAAAGCTAAGGTATTAGAGGAAATGAGGATCTGAAAGTAAACTGATTACATATGCATCAAGTATACCAGTCACTAAGCATTTCTGGATTGCAAGGATAAGATACTCCCTTTGCTTATTACTGCTTCTTTATCCAAGGAGATTTAGTCAACTGGTTTCAATTAGATGTTTTTAAGCTAGTAAAACAACATCCATAAGACATATTTATAGAAAAACTTAAAGTGGAAAATGCCTACGCAGCTGATGAAATCACCCCCGCCCCCCCCCCCCCCCCAGACACACACACACAAACGCTTTTCTTAAATCTCCCTTCCCTCTGTTCTTCATTCTCATCAATCTCATTGTCATAATCACTTGCTGACCACTAGCTTCCAAAAAGTGTTTTTTTTTCCTCTCTCATTTTATTAATCCTCCCACAGCAAATCAGATTTTCTACAAGTATAATGACAATCGGGTAGCTTGAGAGTCATTAGTTTATGGGTGATACAAATTCATATTGTAAGGACCAACTGTAAGGATTCAGTGTCAGCACACACATACAAATAAAAGGAAAAATTATATGTGCAGCAATGCCAACTGAAAATCAGTACGTAATAAAGAACACATACTAGTAATAACAGGTGTCCAGCAAACAATACATTAAAAATATAGCCATGCAAATATCAGCACATACAGACGAAATCAAAAACTCAAAAAGATTAAATCAGAGAGTTGTGACACTCATTTTCCTCTTTATGCTAAAATTGGAAGACAAAAGTACTTGGTACACATGATGCTTCTAGTTCCATAAATGTATGACAAGTATTCATAGGTTCACGGGAAACCTAATTAATCTTGATAAGACGCATCCGCAGTTGTTAAAAAATAAATGTGTCTTATAAAGTGGAAGCATGTGATGAGGACCTTCCGAAGACAAAGAAGCACTGTATGTTTATGAGCACGGGGCTTTTGTAGATACTTGCCATGGGAAGAGATCCTAAAATATATATGAGTGAATGTATAACAGTACAGTGTTCCGACTTGGTGCAGAGTATCTCAAAGTACAATATGTGTATTGCCTGAAGCCAGTTGGGGTCTGCCCTTCATTACCTGGTTAAAAACATGACAGATTCTGCTTTGTTCCTAAAGCCTAGCTTTGTTTTGCCAGTTCACCCACCTACACTGAAGTATCCCCACAGCTGTAAAAAGAAAAAAATCTATACATATCTTTTTTCCATGTGTCTGGCCAGGTTCAATGATGTCACAGTCCTCTTCTTCTTCCAGCAATGGGCAAATGAAAAAACCAGCAGAAAGCAGCACAACTTAATGATACTGCTCTTGATTGGTCCAGGGCAGGTGATGAAGCCTTGACACTCTGGGCTCATAGGAAGTGGAATGAATTACGCCAGGAATCACTCAGCCTGGAAGAGTATTGGCAACTGAGACAGCTCCAGCACTATGGTGAGTATAGCATTCAAACCTGCTTTTTTATTTTTTGAGGATGCTGGGAGGAAATGTATAATGCACTTAAAACCAGTACACTGTGCTCTGGCTTATATACATGAAGTCTAGAGAGCTTAGAAAAAGGATTGTATAATTTGTTTGCACTTGTTTGGTTGATTTGTATTAATTAACTATGGTGCTCATTTATATAGCCTATATTACGCTGCAAATATGACCTGCGTTAGCTATTTATTTTTGTTAAAAGGCAACTAGGAAAATTACCAGTAGACAATCATAGAATGTCCCACCACTTCTAAAACTGCCCTTCTCCCCCTGAATCTCGCAGGCCATCCGGGTGCCAAAGCCCTGGAGCTAGCCCTTACTTCCCTCTGCACTTGAACTCAGGAAGATGGCCTGCACTCTGATGTTTTGAAAATCCAATTGTTTATACTGGACCATCAAGTAGTTTACAGCACACACTGTGAACCAACACATTGGAGGTGTGGTCTAAGGTGGAAGGTTTGCAGTGTGTGCTGTAAGCTAATTGCCGTTCTAATTAAACCATTTTTAACTATTATGTAAGAAAAATAATTTTTACACCCTTGTTGCAAAAAAAAAAAAAAAATTGCCTCTATTCCTTTGACCTCCAGGCACTCTTTAGTCTTCTGTACCCAAGCAGGAATTTGAAAATAAAAAAGCAAAACAAACCAATCTGTTTGCATGTCGATTCCCAAATCATAAGCATGGACTGATGTAAGTTTGTTGAATCAAAAGAAACCATGTATATCAAATTTTACCACTTGGCAAATGCATAGAGTGCAAATATTTGAGTGCCAATCCTTGGACACACACTATAATAGTGTTCATTCAGAGGATAAACCAAATAATATGTATAATCCTCCAGTGAATTTAATAATATTTCTGATAATTCCAAATAACGGCAAACTGGTCTAAGAAAGGCAATATAAGAAGGTCTTTGGATTGTAATACTGGGAGTGACATCAATAGAAAAATCAGAACATCAATTTAAATTACACTAAAACTAAAGTTTATAAGAATGCTTTGGTTAACCCTTTAGTTCCTATGAAGACTGCAGCCCAGAATTAGGAGATTGTGCTGTCTGCCGCTGAACTGGCTAATAGAAACTGACAATGTTCAAAGCAGCTGTTTCTCTTGCAAGGGCCAAAATCCTTTGTCTTTGGCATCCAGACCACAAGCTTCACTATGAAATCATCCAGTGGTTATGTAAAATAACACTCGTGGAACTCGTTAAAGCAGACAAATGTAACTTTTATCAGCTTTTTTTTTAGATTCCTTGCTGTTTCAAACAAATGAAACAATTAGAGGGTATTATATTCAGCAGAGCTGCACAATCCCCAATGGATGGCTTCTGAGTTTTGGCACAGTCTTGATCTTACTATACAGCTTTAAAGGACAAATTCACTTTTAAATCTGGTTTATTCAATATCCTTGGTAATAATGTTGAGAAACACATCACCTGCTCCAATGAGCCCTCCATTGTGAACCTGATGCTGCTTAGTTAGTCCACTGAAGGATGTCCTCAAATGGTTTGCAGAAATGGCTTTTGCGAATAACCTAGCATTACTTTTAAGTTAATGCACAAGGCAGTTGGTTGTCTATCGTTCTAAAAAGCTGGAAATGCCTTGCCCAATCCCTTTTCAACTCCCTGAAACTTATTATTATAAACATTGGTTCCCACCTTGACAAAAGGGTTCCTTCTATCTGTGTCTATCACAGAGAAAAATTAAAATGCCACTGACATGTTTGATGTTGCCTTTAAAATGATGGAACTTCAACATAACCAAAATAGTTTATAGGTGCTAGGGGACCAGCGAAAACAAGCATACTGGTGACCCAGGAAGTGCAGGAACTACTTTCTTTCTTACAAATGACTAGTAAAGTATTTTTGTAATGTCCACAGAGTAAGTTAAAGTGCGGGTGATTCAGTTACCCAAAAAGACTACATTTCTAACACTGCTACCTAACAATACAACTCTTGATACTTGTGAGTGATGCTGACACTCCACAAATTTCAATTTGAATGTTTAGGAAAAAAATTAATAAATCAGTGGGAAATGTAACTTACAATAAAACCTAAACACTTCAGAATAACATATTTTGGAAACCACAGAAAATTTGCCATCATATTTAATAGTAGTTGAAAACCAGGAAAGCTTTAAATCAAGCTTTAGAGAAAACTCCCGGAGTTACAGAAATATGTTTCAAAGATTTAGCCACACAAGTCCAGCTGAGAACATGATACTTAGCAGCATGAGTTCCTTTATGTCTAAAAAATGTATGTGACAAGAACTGTAATTCCTGTAAGTACTATAAGTCTAGCCATCTACAGAATCCTGGGAAAGAATAAACCTTACTCTCCCAAACCATCCATTCTCTAAATAATGCGATAATGACATGTACTGCTCACCACTAGAGTGCTAAGGACAAGCTGAACTTGTCTTGTTCTGCTCCTCTACATTCATTCATCAGCAGGCACATTTTCCATAGTGAACTGGTAGCAGAATGAAATTTGCAATAAACTGATTATATATGATATGAATCATTTAATTCTTTGACATATAAAATGACTTACTTTTGTACACAGTCTTAGTTTCTCCAACTCCATCCAAGCACTTACAAAATAGATTTACCATTGGTCCAGCTTAATAGACCCACGATAGTGGTGTCAGAATAGGTAGGTAGCAGCAGAATATTGGCTATGAACACCACAGAGCTACCGTATTTGCCGGCGTATAAGACGACTGGGCGTATAAGACGACCCCCTACTTTTCCTGCTAAAATGTAGTGTTTGGGCTATACTCGCCGTATAAGACTACCCCTCTTCCAGTGCAAAACAGTGGGAGGAATAGTGCCCCATCATCGGTGTCAGTGGGAGGAATAGTGCCCCATCATTGGTATTAGTGGCAGGAATAGTGCCCCATCATTGGCATTAGTGGCAGGAATAGTGCCCCATCATTAGTATCAGTGGGAGGAATAGTGCCCCATCATTAGTATCAGTGGGGGGAATAGTGCCCCATCATTGGTATCAGTGGCAGGAATAGTGCCCCATCATTAGTATCAGTGCGGGGAATAGGTGCCCCATCATTGGTATCAGTGGCAGGAATAGTGCCCCATCATTGGTATCAGTGGGAGGAATAGTGCCCCATCAATGGTATCAGTGGCAGGAATAGTGCCCCATCATTGGTGTCAGTGGGAGGAATAGTGCCCCATCATTAGTATCAGTGGGGGGAATAGTGCCCCATCATTGGTGTCAGTGGGAGGAATAGTGCCCCATCATTGGTATCAGTGGGGGGAATAGTGCCCCATCATTGCTATCAGTGGCAGGAATAGTGCCCCATCATTAGTATCAGTGGGAGGAATAGTGCCCCATCATTGGTGTCAGTGGGAGGAATGGTGTCCCAACATTGGTGCCAGTGGGAGGAATGGTGTCCCATCATTGGTGTCAGTGGGGGGTGGAATAGTGCCCCATCATTAGTATCAGTGGGGGGAATAGTGCCCCATCATTAGTATCAGTGGCAGGAATAGTGCCCCATCATTGGTGTCAGTGGGAGGAATGGTGTCCCATCATTGGTGTCAGTGGGGGGTGGAATAGTGCCCCATCATTGGAGTCAGTGGGGGGTGGAATAGTGCCCCATCATTGGAGTCAGTGGGGGGGTGGAATAGTGCCCCATCATTGGTGTCAGTGGGGGGGGGAATAGTGCCCCATCGTTGGTGTCAGTGGGAGGAATAGTGCCCCATCATTGGTGTCAGTGGGAGGAATAGTGCTCCATCATTGGTATCAGTGACACCAATGATGGGGCACTATTCCTCCCACTGACACCAATTACACTTGCTGACCCTGTTCTAGTATGGTGCTGCTGCAGCCAGCATATGTGGTTGCAGCAGCACCTCTACACTGAACGCTTACCTGCTTCTCCTGCACTCGATGTTCGCGGGGCCGCTCGGCTCCGCCCCCTCGCCGGTGATTGGCCGCCTGTTTGCCTTTCCTGAGCTACAGTTCTGGCGGCCAATCACCGGTGAGGAGGCGGATCCGAGCAGCTGCCCGAACATCCAGTGGCCGAACTGAAGGAGCAGCCGCGCTTCCTGGACCGGATCGTCGTGGGACCGGAGCCAGGTAAGAAACAGCCCCTGCCCACCCCTGTTCTTAGTGTCCCTTCCGTTGGAAGGGGGGGGCGGCGGCACTGCGCCGCCCCCCTAAAAAGTGTCAGTATGCCGTATACCGGCGTATAAGACGACCCCCGACTTCAGAGAAGATTTTCAAGGGGTAAAAAGTCGTCTTATACGCCGGCAAATACGGTAATATTTAAATTGTGAAAAGAACTTAATTTAAGATTACATAAGTTTGGGAGGGGACTTTCAAAGGTAGGTAAATGTGTCCAAATGTAACTCAACTACAGGTAGGGCTAGCACGGGTTCACATAGGACTTGATATTACACTTTCTACATTTGAAAGCTTGAAATGTATGAAGATAAAAAAATATCTGCAGGCAAGCCTAAGTCTGCCTTTTCTCTTATAAAATATCTAGGTCCTCTTATTCTCAGTACTCCTTACATCACATTTCCATAACCTAGCTTCACCTGTCACAAAATACAATTGGTTTGTACTGTGTTTCAGTGCACTAAAGGATCCATATCACTATAAACTAATTCAAAGAGCTCCACTGAAATTGGTATTGATATATGATTAATATGGTGTATGCATTGGAGTTTGATTTACTAAAGGCAAATAGACTGTTCACTTTGCAAGTGAAATTGAACTTTGCAAGGAAATCTTCCCCTGAGCTTGCACTTCCAAAGGAACTTGGAAGGAAATATACACACACACACTGTATATATATGTTAAAAAAATAAAAAATAAAATATATATATATATATATATACAGTGAGGAACAGAAGTATTTGAACACCCTGCGATTTTGCAAGTTCTCCCACTTAGAAATCATGGCGAGGTCAGAAATTCACATTGTAGGTGCATTCCCACTCTGAGAGACAGAATTTAAAAAAAAATTCAGGAAATCACATTGTATGAATTTTAAATAATTTATTTGTCTTGCACTGTTGAACATAAGTATTAGAACACCTGAGAAAATCAGTGTTAATATTTGGTACAGAAGCCTTTGTTTGCAATTACAGAGGTCAAACGTTTCCTGTAGTTCTTGACCAGGTTTGCACACACTGCAACAGGGATTTTGGCCCACTCCTCCACACACATCTCCTCTAGATCTGTCAGGTTTTGGGGCTGTCGCTGAGCAACATGGAGTTTCAGCTCCCTCCAAAGATGTTCTATTGGATTTAGGTCTGGAGACTGGCTAGGCCACTCCAAAACCTTGATATGCTTCTTACGGAGCCACACCTTGGTTATCCTGGCTGTGTGCTTCGGGTCGTTGTCATGTTAGAAGACCCAGCCACGACCCATCTTCAATGCTCTGACTGAGGGAAGGAGGTTGTTGCTCAAAATCTCACAATAAATGGCCCCATTCATCCTCTCTTTAATACAGTGCAGTCGTCATGTCCCCTTCACAGAAAAGCACCCCTAAAGCATGATGTTACCACCCCCATGCTTCACAGTAGGGATGGTGTTCTTGGGATGCAACTCATCCTTCTTTTTCCTCCAAACACAATGAGTGAAGTTTAGACCAAAAAGTTCTACTTTGGTCTCATCTGACCTCATGACTTTCTCCCATGCCTCCTCTGGATCATCCAGATGGTCATTGGCAAACTTCAGACGGGCCTGGACATGTGATGAATTGAGCAGGGGAACCTTCCGTGCAATGCACGATTTGAAATCATGACGGCGTAGTGTTCTACAGACAGTGACCTTTCAAACTGTGGTCCCAGCTCTCTTCATGTCATTGACCAGCTCCTCCCTTGTAGTTCTGGGCTGATTCCTCACCTTTCTTATCATCAATGATACCCCATGAGATGAGATCTTGCATGGAGCCCCAGTCCGAGGGAGACTGGCAGTCGTCTTTAGCCTCTTCCATTTTCTAACAATTGCTCCAACAGTTGATCTACTTTTACCAAGCTGCTTGGCAGTTGCCCCGTAGCCCTTTCCAGCCTTGTGGAGGTCCACAATTTTGTCTCTGGTGTCTTTTGAGAGATTTTTGGTCTCTCCCATGGTAGTAGTTGGCGTCTGACTGACTGTGGGGTGGACAGGTGTCTTTCAAGAGCTCAGACAGAAGTACTAAGTTAGATTAATGAGTGGAGTAGAGGTGGACTTTTTAAAGGCACAGTAACAGTTCTTTGAGAGCCAGAATTCTTGCTGTTTCTTAGGTGTTCAAATACTTATGTTCAGCAGTTCAAGACAAATAAATTCTTTAAAAATCATACAATGTGATTTCCTGAATTTTTTTTAAATTCTGTCTCTCAGAGTGGGAATGCACATACAATGTGAATTTAAGATCCCTCCATGATTTCTAAGTGGGAAAACTTGCAAAATCGCATAGTGTTCAAATACTTCTGTTCTTCAATGTATATATATATACATACAGTGAAGGAAATAAGTATTTGATCCCCTGCTGATTTTGAATGTTTGCCCACTCACAAAGAAATGATCAGTCTAAAAATCGAATGGTAGGTATATTGTAACACTGAGGGACAGAATAGCAACAAAAAATTCAAAAGAAATGCATGTCTAACAAATTATGCACTGATTTGCATGTTCATGAGGGAAATAAGTATTTGATCCCCTTCACAAAACATGACTTAGTACTTGGTGGCAAATCCCTTGTTGGCAATCACAGAAGTCAGACATTTCCTGTAGTTGGCCACCAGGTTTGCACACATCTCTGGAGGGATTTTGGCCCACTCCTCTTAGTAGATCCTCTCCAAGTCATTAAGGTTTGGTGGCTGATGTTTGGCAACGCGAACTTTCAGCTTCACAGATTTTCAATCGGATTAAGGTCTGGAGACTGGCTAGGCCACTCCAGGACCTTAATGTGCTTCTTCTTCAGCCACTCCTTTGTTGCCTTGGCCGTGTGTTTTGGGTCATTGTCATATATATTTCCAGCTTCCATCTTTATAAGTTTATCATTACGTGCCAGTAATCCCAGGATCCACTACAGTTTTAATTATACTTATGCTTACTGATGATTGTTTAAGCTGAAGTATAAGAGCATTTATTGTTCAAAAACACTCAAAAATGCCTGAAAACACCTGAAAATCACTCTGCTCAGATGTGAATGCAGCCTTACAGTTAGTCAATTCTTGGGTGCAAGTAAAAGTAGTATTAGACCTTAAGTGTTTCTTAGCTTAACAGATTGAGCACACTAAAATAAACATTTCCTAGTAAACTATTTATTAAAATTCTTACCCCCAGCACTTGCAGTTTACAACCTTCCATGCTGCCGACTCCTGCTCTGTCATTACTGCTTCTCTGATATTTCAGGATATTCACAGGAAACAGTTAACAGTGGACAGTGCAGTCTGGAGCCTGTCTATTCAACTGGGTACACACTTTTTTTTTTCATTCCACTAGCAGAAAAAACTTGACAGATCGCTGCATCATCAACACAAGTAATGAGATGCAGCGATCTCCCCCCCCCTGCTGAGGTATTGTACCAGAACCCCACTACCACCAGAATACACTGCCATTGGCTGCAAGCACTGATCAAATACTGGTTTTCCATCATGCCTGTTTGACAGAAACCGGTCATTAACACTTCACCCCTTTTTTTTCACTCACCTTGAGAAAGAAGTGCCTCCAAGGGTTAACAATACAAGTTAATGGGGCCTGCTACAGGCTCTACAGTCTGCTGTCATTTTTACATCATACAACCTAATACAAAGCAAACTATTTTATGTTCTCATCTGCACTTAGCTGTTTGACTCAATACAAATCTTTTGCGCTAAGCACCAAGGAGGCCTTGGAGCACACTAGGAATGTACAATGAGTGCTCCCATTTGGAGCTTGTGAGTACAAAGCCTAAATCGCAGTCTTATAAATCCTTGGATTAAGATGATATTATAACTTTAGAGTTACGGATTAGTCAAGAAGAGAAAGCAAAACCCAAGTAAAGTAAATGTTAATTTCTGATATATATTTATGTATACTGTATTACATGCGTGCTAAGTGCACATTCTATATAGCTTTGTATGTTATATAAAGTGCAAGAAAGTGAAGTTTTAATATAAAATGCTGTTGTCATAAGGAGGAGACTCCTGGCACTTTCTACCCACCCATGTATATGCCAAGTGTTGTATTCCATGATCTTCAATGTACTTTAACCAGATTTCACATTTAAATATACATTATGCTGAATTGCAGTTATGGTCTCCACCACAAGACCTGCAGTTTACTAGCCTTGTCTTTAATTACATCATATCACTGGTCACTCATGCCAAACCATCCACAGTTCAAAATGAGTCTACTAACACAAACTAGGAAATCCAAAGCAGTCCAAAAAGAGAAAAACAAGCAAGAGGATTCCTTTTATATTTCCATCCCTACACATTTTATACAAAAGTTTAGTTGTACTTCTGGCTATTCTATGTATAGCAGGTGTTGCCGAGCCAGAACCCCCCCCACCACCACCACCACCCTTTCCTTTTCTTCTTGCTGGGCAGAGGCATACGGTGGTGCTGTGACAGGGGAGAGACGAGCTGCAGACTGTCAGAATGTCCCCCTCTTGCCCCCCCTTTTTTTCCTGTCAGCAGCATGGAAGATGAAAGAGGATCAGAGCAGCTGCAGACTTCTCCCCCTCTCATCCTCACACTGCCACACAGGGAAATAGAGCGCAAACCAGGATAGCCGCCCGCTCTGTTCCCTTGGCATTGGCCACAGCAGAAGACCAGTCCCAAAAGATAGAGGGGAGGATCTTGGGACACATAGTTCTGGAAGAGAGGCAGCCTTTGGATTTTACAGGTGAGGGGAAAAACTACAGCTCCCAGCATGCCCTGGCAGCAGAAGGAGGAGAGAACTCTGGAGCCCAGGAAAGGAGGAGGCGGAGGGAGCGTGAAGAAAGAAGAGAGAGAGAACTGCGTGGAGGGGATGTGGGATCAACAGCTGCAGGAGCAAGAGGTTATCCCCCCATTCCTGTTTGTGTGTGGGCATCGCTGCCTGGACAGACTGGAGACCCTTCCTGCTAGCAAACTTTATCACTGGGTGCAGAACTACAGACGCAGGCACCTCATCAGCAGTGTGGCTACTTGATGCTATCTCCAGATACGCCCAAGCAGACATCGCTTAGCCCCTGGGTTAACTAGTTGCCAATCCTTCATCTGGCTGTAGACCTTCAAGAGCCTGTTCTGGGACACACTTCCTCCAAGAGCCTTGGTATCTCCAGGCCCACCTTACCCTTTAGTACTCCACTCAGAGACACTGCATGCAAACACTGTTACCCCTCCCCCTTCCTTATCTACTTAAAGGTGCTTTGCTGGTAATTACCTTGCCTTTTTTTTATTCACTTGGGTGGTTACCATTGCACAGTGATACTTTTGGGCCCCATCATAGCTAGCTGAAGACCACGGACACCCTTACCTCAAGGACTCCTCCACTCAAAGGATACGGCACAGTGAAGGAAGTCCAGGACCTTATTCACAATGATGCATGAGCACAGCCTAGTGCATGCACAGATGCACTGAAGGGCTCTGTCAGACGTCGAGGGTTAGGCAGAACTCTTTAACACACCTGTACATGCATCAGACTGTTGAGCATAGTGGTAGCAGTGGTGGTGGTGGAGGGAGCGCGGGCAAAGCCATGATCAAGGGGATAAAAAATTTTTCTTAACGATGGGCTGTGAAGACTACTTCTCTCCCCCTGCTTCCAAAATAAGCAATCATATTAAGTCTGCTAAAGCAGGTATAAATCTGATTGGTGTCTGGTGATAACTAACAAAATTACATCATTTGATATGCAAGGCATCTCAAAGCTTAACTTTCAAGTTTGACCAGAGAGTTTCAAATCAACAAGCGTTTGCATCCTCAAATTAATTCTGTACAACATAGTCCAAATTCACTTGTTCTTGAAATCCCCCCCCCCCCCACACACACACCTCATCTGCTTCCCTCTGCACCTCTCTTTGACTGTTCACTTCCACAATACTCCAAAAAACATAATGATGGGTTAAAAAGCTTTAAACAAAAAAATGGACCTAGTGCATATCTGTACAACTGTGGTATCGCTCTTAGACTTCTAAATCAAGTAGTAGCAAGTGGTTCTAGGTACTGTGTAAACTTCTGTAAAATATGTTGGTGCCATTTAAAGACACTTTGCCTACTCAGTACCCTTTTATATGTTCCAACAGTGCTCCATTTCGCTGCTGTTCTAATTCAGTGTAACTCCAATGTTGGATGGTGTTGGAGATGACACAGGGTTTAGTATGTCTCCTCTCCTTACATGACAGAACTACATTATGGAAGGAGGTCACATGTTTCCCCATACCTTGAAGCACAGGGCGGTTCACAGCAGCTCCAAAAGAGGAATAAGCATTGAGAAGTTGAGTACAAATGGTTCATGGGGTGGGATTTGAAAAAGACAGGGAAGGGGAAGAAGAGAGGTGCCATGCCGCCAATAGTGCAGTAAAGTCAACAATAAAAAAACCAAAACAAAGGTGTGCACTCACAAGCATCTGGATGTGTAAGGAAATCAATATGTACCAATCCATTCTTCTTTTGTAACCAGTGTGGCACTTATGGTCACTTATGGTCAGAATTATGTTTTTATTGGTGGGATTTGAAAAAGTCTGTCAATTTGTTCACTAGAACTTACTCTTCATTGGGATAGGCACCTCATTTTTACTTGTAGCGATGTTTAATCTGGGACTATATTTGTGTTATAAAAGGGCTTTGAAAAAGGGATGGACCCCCTCCGGTGTTCCCATACGAAGGGTCTACAATGGTGGTCCATTTTAGCTAGGTAATTAAAACCCCTTTATTGCTTAAGTCATGTATTTTAAGACAAAGGTCACTTAAAAACAATTACATAAAACATGATACACTCATTTCACCTGTTTGAATTGTAACTCTTCCCAGTATAATCTAAGCAATCATTTAAATACCCCTCAGAAAATACCACAAAATGACAAATCTGCCTATAGTGCAATGTTCCCTTCTTGAAATTGGCCTGAGGGTTTAATTAACCAGGGAATCCACTGTACAGAAGGATGTCACAGCGATGAGACTCTGTAAGCCTACACAGGCTAAACTAATTAAAGGGCGACTGGTAAATGGAGCTTCCAGTCACAGAGAATAGCAGCACATGCCATAGCTGAAGACATCTCTGCCTAAGTATCTCATGTGAAAGGCCAGAGTGACACTAAAAACTGCTTGTGACATGGTATCTCGACTACACGTTTACAGAAGGAACTTATTTTTTATCATCTGCCTTGTTTACACTGTTTTCCAGTCATTCTCCCAGGAAAAAATTGACACTGAGAGAAAGGACTTTTCTGAGCTATTCCTGTGGAAGTCATGTTACTGTGGGAATAAGCTTTCTTGTGGTATTTCTATTAGGAGCAAAGTGTGTGAAAGCTCATTTTTTTTCTATGCTCCCACTGAACCATGCTAAGGATATACAGCTGCAAACGGTTTCCAAAAAAGCCTTGTATGCTCAATGTGGTAAAGGAAGGGGTGCATGTGAAAAAATCACAGTTTTGACTCCAAAATATTTCAGACTGCATGAAATGTAATTCATCTGGGGTGCTTAGACTTCTGTAACATATGGCCCCAAACACGCATATTCAGCTTCGTAGGATGCAAGTTTTTTTCTTTCACCTTGGTTTTGATGAAAGGTTTTCTTAATATAGTCTTATGAAATGAATATCATGTCTTAAAACTTAAGGACCCAAAAATCTATCTTATGACCTCATCTGAGGACCTAACACACATGTAGGTTGTGCACCTTCAAGGAATATGCAGTATATATAGAGTGCAAGTAGTGTTTGAAGTCAAACTGAAGCCACAATACGCAGTCTGATCAATTTTGTACTAATGACAACAATTTACTCCCCACCACTTTCCCATTACACAGCTTTGCAATGTGTCTAAATATGACCTTGTAGACCAACAGGCACCAGAGAAAGATAAAGTGTATTCTGTAAGAAAATGTCCCCATCTGCTGTTTTTTTGTTTTGGATTTTTGTTAGGTTGCTATTTCTGTCTGTGATCCCAGTAAGGAGAGTTTCCTTTGCTTTGTCTCTCTGAAGCCCATACAAAAAATAGTGGTGCAGGGGTCTTCAAGACGGGAGGGCACAGACAGCTAAGAAGAAACTGTAAAAAGTTCTAGCCCTTCTCACTCATAGAGAAATTTACCCAACAAAGAAACAGATTGCAATTAAAACCTTACAAAGACTCTAACCCTTCCTCTTTCAAAAGTGCAATAAAAAAAGTTTTGGCAGTTGGTAAGCTTGAAGAAATCACATGACTTTTTTCAACTACCTGACCTCAGCAGCACATGGCGGGCAGTTTAGGTCAGTGCATTAAGGGCCAATTCACACCAGTGCAGTTTAGCACAGCTGTACAGCACAGAGCAACGGAAGGACCGTACCATAACGTTGCATTGCGTTGTGCTAAAATGCAAAATGTACATCAACGGACGTCATAATGTATGTCAACGAACATTGAAATGTATGTCAACAGACGTCAGCACGCGTTAAAATGCTACTAATATGGATAGAAATGTACTGTACATGCATTTTACCGCAGGTCGGTGTGAATGGGCCCTAAAGCCTAACTTTGAGCACTTTAATTTTCACACTTTTTAACCCTGTTTTTTAACATCTGCAGCTGATTTGCTGTTTTCTTAACAAATCACAGTTTAAAGAAAAAGTAGAAAGACTTCAGGCAAGGATTCCCTGGGAATGTATGCAAAAAAGCCTCTTAAAGGTATATACTGTAAGTGAATTCCCCCTAGCCATTGGATTTTCAAACCTTCACACAGATTTAGCTGAATCAGAATAATTCCAATATACTGTAAACGTCTGCTTAGTTTGCTTTATCAATTATTTTTATTTGATAGAACACCTTTACAGTCAGAATTTCTGTATGAAAGTTCCAACACATGCCTCCAATTTTAGCATCCTATGCCAGATAAATCTTCGCTGCCCTATTATGTCTATGAACTGATGACCACACAGTGAGGTGCTATCTCTCCAGAAGTGAAACATAACTACAAAAGCATGATTGAGGTCCTAACCTCTTCCCTTTCTATCTTCTCCAAAAAATTCTACTTTAAAATATAAATATTGTATGTATGTAAATACAATCACTAAATCCCTATATTAGTTTTAACAGGTTAATGAAAGTTAAAAGTCATTGTTAAAATAATATTTGGATATCCTGCCATGAAGATCCTGGTTCAGGAACTTCCTGTATAGAATGGCAACCCTCGGCCCCTATCTTTTTTTGTTTCAATTATTGCAGCTGCAGTCATCACTGGGGTTATAGACAGAAATTTACTACATAGAG
Organism: Staurois parvus; assembly: GCF_062004578.1. Taxonomy (NCBI): domain Eukaryota; kingdom Metazoa; phylum Chordata; class Amphibia; order Anura; family Ranidae; genus Staurois; species Staurois parvus. The sequence goes on along the minus strand of NW_028317968.1, from coordinate 7,593,769 downwards.
TCTGCAGATTAGTGGAACAGAGATACAACAAACGATAAAAAAAAAGAAAACTGCCTGAATGAGAGTGCAAGGGAATAACTCAGAGAGGGAGTATGCACTGGCTTCTCCTTGGCATGCATCTAGCTAAGGAGACAAGCATGTATCCAACACAGCAAAATCCCTTGAATGTTTAATTTACTGTAATAGCATTAAGATTGTAATTGCATTAAAAACAACTTTGAACACGTTTCTGCCTCCAAGGGCCCTAATCATACCTATGACGAATGCCCATGGAAGCACAAAATGCATTAGAAGATAGCCTTTAATGCTAATACAATCAAGGAAAGATTTGGAGGATTTAGCAGTGTTAGATACTGGCTTTGCTTACAAGAGGGTTGATTTACTAGAACTGGAGGGTGCAAAATTTGGTGCAGCTATGCATGGCAGCCAATCAGCTTCTAACTTCAAATTATTCAATTAAGCTTTGACAATAAAACCTAGAAGTATTTTGCCTACAAAGAAGGTTCTTTTCCATGCACCTCTATAAGTGGAAGGTCTTCAAAATAAAAGGGTAAGCTGGATGCATTCTTTCTATAGCTAAAGAGACACTCACAAACTGTGAGTTGTGGACAGAGGCCTTGGGACCCCCAACTCCAAGAGGAAAGGGACATTTTGAAAATTAGAGGAAAACACGCAAGGCCCCTTTTACATAGGCCAGAGCTGGTTTTGCTCAGCAGGGGATCCATCCGCTTGTCCGCTGCTAAGATGAACGAAGCTGCCAGATGACAGGTCTGTGTCCAATCCACTTATGCAGAGTGGACATGGACATAGCCTGTTCTCCTCTATGGGCAGTTGGATGTAAATGGACCGGCTATCCATTTACACCCAACTGCCCTCTAATCCGATCCAGCCAGACAGAGGGATCAGCCTTGCGTTTGTTTTTGCTTTGCAGATCGGAGGTAGCTGAGTATAAACAGACACAAGAATGGAGGGTCTGGTGGGGTCCACCTAAAAAACAGACAATCGAACCTGACTGGATCGCCCATGTGAAAGGGGCCTAATAGGTATGTGTGGATCTCCCCTTCTGCAATGAAAAATAACATACATTCTCTAGCATGCGGCCGGCTACAAATGTAACACATTGCTGTACAATTTATGTGATCAATTGTTTGTTACCCTTACTTTATTAAAGTATTACTAAACCCACAACAGTAAAATCAGTCTGTATACTGTATGCAGTAAAGCATGGTTGTTATACTCACTGTCGAATCTAAGGAGTTAATCCTCTGCATTGTGTAAAAAGGCCATTAGATCCTTTCTTCTCTGTTCCTCCCCTTTTTCAAGTGACCACTTCTTATCTCCTGATACTGATCCTGAGACTGATCCGTAGACATTTTCACATGCTCAGTTTGCTGTTTATTGCTAGAGAGGTTTTCTTTTCTTGGGAGAGTGCATGTGATCAGCACAGGGCCAATCAGCACTGTCCAGACAGAGGTCAGGGGTTTTGCATCCTCCTAGAGCAAAAGAAAACTCCTCCTACAAGCTTTAGCTAGTGCTGGGCTGGACACTGATAGAAGTCACAAGACTGCTCTAACTGATGAGAAAAGGAATTTAGCAGTTTATATTTACTAAAATAATTGCACTTCCATGTTCTGTGTACTGTGGGAGACCAGATATAGTGAATGCAGGGTCCTGGGTTTAGTAACACTTTAATGACTTCCCGTCCGGCCCATGTACATAAACGGCCAGACGGGAGGAGTGCAGGAGCGGGTGGCCATTTATAAATGGCCTCTGCATTCCCTGCCTGTGTGTGCTCCCTGGGAGCGCACGGCACCATGGTCCAGTCTCCAGGCACGGACACAGTGGAACACCGATCGCTGTACGGGAACTCTGTGAGAGGTCCTGGTCATGTGATCACTGATTGGCCAATTAGTGATCACATGAATAGTAGTAAGCAAGATGTCACTTCTGACATCATTGTTTACTACTAGTGAAATCTGTGAATGATCACAGAGGTCACATGGCACAAGGCTGTTTATAACAGCCTTGTACCATGTGACAAGCTGTGACCAATCACAGCTCTCACAGTCTCTCAATGGCTGCAAGAATGATTGCTTTTACAGCCTTTATGGGTGTAAAAGCAATCAGTGTAAAAAAAAAATCTTCATCACCCCCCACAAGTAGTACAGTGTCACTAGGGTGACAGTATGTTAAAATAAATAAATATAAAAAAATAAAATAAAAATGTAAAACATTATAATTTTTGGCTATAAACTAATTTGGGTTATTTCTTTTACTTATTTATGGGTTATTTATGAAGAAAGATTATTTATTTGCAAAATTTTATAAGAAAAACACTTTTTTTCACAATGTTTGGACTTTTTAATTTATATAGCAAAAAAAAATAAAAATCCCAGTGGTGAATAAATACCACCAAAATAAAGTTTTACTATGGTAACATTATACTACTTTGGTCATAGTGAAATATTAAAAAGAAATCTTAAAAAAAGAGAAAAAAATGTAATAAAAAAATTATGACAAAAAAATTACAACTTCAAAAAACTCGTCATGCCTCTTATGAAATACATTGGACTGTCTACTTTGCAAAAAGGGGATGTTTGGGGGATATCTGTACTGTTCTGACATTCTTGGATCTCAAAAAATTAGATTGGCTGTCAGTACTTCTGGATTGATCAATTTTCAGATCTATACCATAGTTTGTGAACTCTATAACTTTCCTACAAACTAAATAATAAACACTGATTTGGGTTATTTTCACCAAAGAAATGTAGCAGAATACATCTTGGCCTAATTTTATGAAGAACAATTATTTATTTGCAAACTTTTACAACAGAAACAAAGAAAAAAAGTGTTTTTTTTTCAAAATTTTCTGTCTTTTTTTGTTAATTTATCAAAATATAAAAATCCCAGTGGTGATTAAATACCACCAAAAGAAAGCTATAGTTGTGTGAAGAAAAAGATAAAATTTTACTTTGGGTACAGTGTTGTATGACCGCGCAATTGTCATTCAAAGTGTGAGAGATTTGAAACCTGAAAAATGGCCTGGGCAGGAAGGGGGTAAAAGTGCCTAGTATGGAAGCGGTTAAAGTGGTTAACTATTGCAAAAAAAAAAAAAAAAAAAATTTTTTATCTTATCAGCAGAAAAGCACAATGTGTATAGTTAGCCTTGAACACAAACCAATCTGTAAAAGGTGAATTCTTTTTCTGGTCACAGTCCAGCTGAAGATCAGTGAGTTGAAAACGCAGAGTGACACAGGCTTTTCAACATGCATGTTTGCCTGCTGTGTCTGTGAAGCTTATGTGTTTTGACACATTAGCAAACATAAACAGAAACTCTGTGTAGTAACATCCATTAACCAATAATCCATCAGCTACCGAGGTTGCTGTGAACTTTTAAAACTGATTTCTGATTAGCTGCTGAGGCTTCCTACACACCAGTGGATTTTTTTTTTTTTTTTGTAATATTTCTAAAATAGGAGCCTTAACCTTAACTGACAGAATGAAAGTAAATCTGACAGTTAATATAACATAACCCCAGTCGTAAAGTGAAATCTTACATGAGAAATAAATAACACTGTAAATTCCGTATCTCGGTTTTGCACTCTAAATGATCCCCTATTTTGCCTGTGCACCTGACTCGGGTCAGTTTAGAGGTGCTTGTCACTAGCACGGCAGTCATGCAAACATACAGCAGCTGGAAGGGAAAAGGAGGGCACGTCAGCTCAAAGCGGCAGAAAAGGCCTTTTCATGGCAGCTATTTGCAAACCTCTAAGGAGTCGCAGAGCCAGCCCATTAAAACCCTGTTAAAACACTTCTGATGTTGTCAGCAGTGGAGAGCTGAGATAGCACAGTGATCACCGAGATGCTATCTGCCTCAAGCAGTTCAGTGGTACTGTCAATACTATGAGCAAGGAGGTGCAAGACGAGCAACAACCTAATTTCTTCATCAAAATTTCATTACCTCCCAGAGCTGCTAGAAAAGAGCAGTGTGGGCAGACTTGGGAGATGGGAACTGTCACTGGGAACTGTGTGAACTTTGACCGAAATGACTCTTAAAGGTGTACCAGCGTGCGTTCATATTTAAAAGGCACAACTGCAAACTATTCCCCCGGCTGCATTAAAACAGATATTTAACCCTTTAAATAGTAATCCTGATGCAAGGATGTCAACAAGAACAATTCTTTTTTTTTTTTGCAGTTTTTTTCTTTTAATTGCTTGGAATAAGTGCGGGTGGTGCTGCTGCAGATCTGCACAAAAATCCGTGCAGCCGTACCACATACACAGAGGAATGCAGACCCGCGGTTCTAATGGCATACCGCCCGCACCGGAAATCGCAACAGTACTGAGAACAGAGGTTTTCAGTTTTGCGTTTTCAGAAGAAGTGCAGGGACTTCTTCCCTGCGTGTCCAGGGGCACGGGACTCCATTCAAATGAATGGGCTCTCATGCCCGCACAAGACGCGGACCGCAGGAACACGGAGATGTGAACCAGGGGTAAAAGAAGCTGAAGATCACACATGAACAACATCATATTTTCGAGAGCACAACAAGTGGCTCTCATTTCCTAGGAAGGTAACTGCATCAGTGACAAGTGTTGTTCTTAAAAGAATCATAGCTGAATTCTCCAGTTCTTATCTCTTGTCAATCAGTGTGGCTTTTAACCTCCCTAGCAGTCTGATTATGTCCATATTTCTGTGCTCTAAGCGGTAAATTTTTTTGCATGGAAATATGTTGTTTTTTTATTGTAGGCCTGTAATTTTTAGGAATAACTCACTGAAATCTGTCCGAACAAGAGCCTAGTAAACATCCCAAATATGTTAAAATTTGTAACACGAAATCATAAATTATAATTTAATAAATAATCATAAAAAATATTAATATAGAATCATAAATGTAATTCAATAATGTAATCAAACCAAAAACACTGAAATTTGAAATATAGCGCCAAGTTCGCATATCACTGAGCAAAGTTGCAAAATCGTTTTCAGTGTCTGATGACGAATTTCCCCACGAATCATTATCACTCAATTCTGGTTCTAATTTACTATCGCTGTTCTCTAGCTGGTCTGAAACCGCTTTGACCTAACGGGGCGCTTTTTGGACACCATGGACATTTCTCAGTTTCCAGGCAGAAAGAACAGTAAAAATGCAGGCAGGGCACAGGACAAAGCACTCGGGACAAAATGTATGTGAAATGGTTTGATACAGTACTGTTTTACTATGTGATTTTAGTGTATTTAGTGAATGTCACTTTTTGACATTTTTTAATTTCCTGCCAGTTCCGTCCCCCGTACGTCCTCATGCTCGCAGGGAACGGAACCCGGAAGACAGATGCTGGTATCCGCCGTAGGACATTACAGGGGACACTGCAGGAGGGACATTGCGGAAGCACAGGACAAGGTAAGTGAAGAAGAGATCCCGGAGCAACGCTGCAGTATATTCCTGAGTGTAGCTCGGGGTTACTGCTTGTGGTGCTGAAACTTTACCCCGAGCTACACTCGGGAATACCTCCAGGGAGGTTAAAGTAACTTGTATGCTAGAATCTCATAAAAGCCCAACAGCAGTTTCAAAAAAGTAGGCATATATATTGAATAATTAGCAGGAAGATTAATGCAGAACTAAAGGCAAACCAGGTAGTGAGAGGAAATCACTCCAAAGTGAGGGAATCCCTGGCAGTCACCAGGGTCACCAGAACTAGTGTCCCCATTAGAAGATTTCCTTTCTACTCCCAAAATTTGGGATTTTTATTTATAGTTTCACTTTTGGGGATGACACATAGAGAGGATGAATTTCCCTAATGGGGGCACAGACAGGAATAAAAGCCTGAGAAGTGTTCTAACATCTCTCCATTCTGCCCAAAACCTAATTAAAAACATTGCCTATAACCACTTCGAGTCCAGCCCATGTAGATAAACAACTGGATGAGAGCGGTGCTGAAGCGGGTTTACGTTTTCTAAACGTCACCCCGCATTCATTGCCTGTGAGTGCGCTCCTATCGGAGCCCGCTGTGTGTGAGTATAACGTGCGCAGAATACTGATCAATTAGACTGGCTGCTGCTAGCAAAATCACAAATGTGTACCGGTGAACAAATATGTGAGTGAAAATATAAAAACTGCTGCGCTGCCTCTCCCAAAAAACTACTTTAAATAATTAATTAAATAAATTAACTCCCTACTACACAAAGGGTCCCCACAAATGTGCATGTGCTATAATGCCCCGTGGGCTGGCAAATATATCCCTCCTCCCCAGTGACTAAATCCCCAATAAACCAATAAGTAAATACATGGTGCTTAAATGACAATAGTGCAAAAAATAGCACATATACAATGCCATGAAACTGTGTATACAGTGAAATTGTCTAAAAAAAAAAATATACATATATATATATATTAAAGTCCCAATCATTGTGCAAACATATAAAAGTTCCAAAAAAATTGAACGTTCATAAAAACCTCCCAAAGAAACCCCCATCCGCATCCGGTGTGAATATTAAGTGATACAGTAGTAAGTCTTCTTATCCATAGAAATTCTCTGTACGTAGTGCTCCAATTAGTGCTCCCCCTCCAGAACCCCACTCACCCCAGGTAACTGGCCACCTGGCATGGTAGGTCAAATATCGTATGAGATGTTGCAGCGCTCTCCTGCAGGAAAGTTGGCCGTCTGTGTGGTCTTGTCACCTCTATACGCTGATAACAGACTCCATAGTGGAAACACCTTTGGATCAATCATTTGCGACAAAACTCCTCCAGAACCTCCACAGTACTCCTCCACCACCGTAAAAACATCAAAGGGAAACTTCCGTACCGTAACACCGTATTTATTAGGTAAAAAATATTAAAATTGCACTTACATAAAACCATGTGTATCGCACTTTGAATCCCAGCTAAAAGCAATTCCTTCTCAGAGGACAAGTGTAATGCTATCAAGCCCCCCTCTACATGTTTCGTCATATGATGTTATCAGGAGCACACACCAATCACTGTGCGGGACCTCTGTGTGAGGTCCCGATTCATGTGATCCCTGATTGGCCAATCAGTGATCACATGAATAGTAGTAAACAAGATGTCACTTCCTGACATCATTGCTTACTACTTGTGAAATCTGTGAAGGATCACAGAGGTCACATGGTACAAGGTTATTCACAAAACCCTTATACCATGTGACAAGCTATGACCAATCACAGCTCGCACAGTATTTCTCAATGGCTACAGGAATGCAGCCAGAGTGAAGGAGAAATTATTGCTTTTACAGCCTTTAGGGGTGTAAAAGCAATCAGTGTAAAAAAAGAAAAAAAAATCTTCATCTCCCCCCACAAGTAGCACAGTGTTTTTGTGTTTTTTTTACTAAAAAGATAGATTAATACATTTTGGCCAAGATTTATGAAGAAAGATTATTTATTTGCAAAATTTTTATAAGAAAAACACCTTTTTTCAAAATTTTTCGGACTTTTTCATTTACATATATTTATATATATATATATATATATATATATATATATATATATATATACAAAAAATAAAAATTTCAGTGGTGAATAAATACCACCAAAATAAATTTTTATCTGTCTCAAAAAAATGCTAAAAAAATTCATATAGGTACAGTGTTGCATGACCATGCAATTGTCATTCAAAGTGTGATAGCACTGAAAGCTGAAAATTGGCCTGGACAGGAAGGGGGTGAAAGATTTGAAGTGGTTAAAGGTAAATTGTAAGAGGTATAACTGTTTCCAGTGGCAGTCCCAAAATCACTGCCCTAGCAGTATACTAGAGAGTGGTCTGCTGCTTTTCCCTGAGGAATAAGCAGACCTCTCCCAAGTCACGGCAAGAGCTCTCCAATCAGCAAAGGTCTTGCACCCTCAATGGTGGGGGGGGATTGTAGGACCAATGCAGAAAGGCAGCTGCTTACTCACAGATCACAGAGGTCTTTTTTGTAGCATGTTGCTGGGGGAGAGATATTGGGACTGGCACTGGGGATCACTAATACTACTGACAACAGTAAGACAATTAAATGAAAGATTCCTTCTCACTGTTATTATAAAGGTACACACATACATTTTTGAAATTTCAAATTGGTTTTAGTAATTTTTTTTTCTATTGATTTAGTAAAACAAAGCTTTGGCAAGTAAAATAGGAAAGCTTTAGTAAACAGTAAACAGCAAAAGCTGCCAGCCAACAATAGTTTCATTAGATTTTTTCTTGTTCTGTTCTAGCATTGCTCGGCCTTAAAATTTTCTCCCTTTTTATAGTGAATAAGATGGGGCCTTGTGTCTTCTTGCTCCACCTCACAATACAACACCCAATACCTGAGCGACCTCAGACGCAAAGGGGGTTAATTACTAAAACCCGACAGTGCAAAATCTGGTGCAGCTCTACATCCCTCCACTGGCTTCCCATTGCCCAACAGATAAAACTCAAAACATTAACAATAACGTATAAAGCCATTTATAACTCTGCCCCAAATTACAATCTTGTCTCTAAATATCACCCAAACCGTACTCTCCGCTCCTCGCAAGACCTCCTACTCTCTAGCTCCCTTGTCTCCTCCTCCCATGCTTGTCTCCAGGACTTCTCCAGAGCTTCCAGCATCCTCTGGAATGCTCTACCCCAGTTTATCAGACTATCGCCTACTCTGCTCACTTTTTGGCGATCTCTGAAAATCAATTTCTTCAGGAAAACCTATCCTGCCCTCAGCTAATACTGGAATCTACTACTTTTCCAACCAGTCCATCCCCCACAGTTACTACCTTTTGTACCACTAGCCCCTCCCTCCTAGATTGTAAGTTTAAAGGAGCAGGGCCCTCCTATCCCTCTTGTATTGAACTGTATTGTTGCTGTATTGTCTCCCGTTATATTGTAAAGCGCTGAGCAAACTGTTGGCGCTATATAAATCCTGTGTAATAATAATAATAATAACATAGAAACCAATCAGCTTCCAGGTTTTATTGTCAAATCTTAATTGAACAAGCTGAAGTTAGAAGCTAATTGGCTACCATGTACAGCTGCACCAGTTTTCGTAACGCTCCTCCATAGTGAGCTGGGGGTATGGCTGTGTAAATAGTGACTTAGAGAATGTCCCTTTTTTGCATAATCACTTCAACAGAGTAATGCTGAAGACAAAAACCTGTTGGACTAACCATTGTACATCTGAAAATGTTATAATGTTGTAGGAAAAGCCCAAGATTCATCAAACAAATTTCATTTGCTGTGGTTCTAAAAGAACCTGACACGTGCTTGCACAGCTGTTCTCAAATTTGAAGACTAGATCACCTAAATTAGCAACCTATAGCCAGTCAGCAATGCTGTAACAAAATCCTAGAAATATTACTTTCAATCTGATTCAGGTCATATATTTCTCATTCCAAGCTCTATCTGCCTTAATCAGATCAAGATTCTTGGACCTATCACCGTCTAGCTCATCTAGACACCCAAACGTGCCTAAAAGAATGCATCCCTCTTCAGGCCAGTTGGCATTCGCTATGTAGACAGCGTATGTGAAAACCTCATTATGGGGGTGAAAAAATAGAAGTGCTAATTCCTTTAGAGCTTCTATAGTCTGGAGGGCAAGCTATGAAAACATATAAAGCAATACAATAGCAAACACCTTGTTCCTTGGACAGCGTCAGTAGCTGCTTACTATTATTGAGGCGTGTGTGGCAGTGCAACTGATATGGCTGTTATTTAAAGCAAACCGCAGATTGAGTTAAAAGACATATATGCATGTAATCACAAGATGATAAAAAAAGTCAGTGTTTTTATATAAAACAAACAAAACCTGTGCTATCAAACTTTAGACTGTACTGATGCTGTTCAAGGTATAAAAAGCAACTAAATCAAAGAAAACATAAAATACTATACAGTGCATATAGAAAACAAAAAGTCTGTGATAGGTATCCACTTATAATCACCAGTGTATAAATAAAAAGAAAGTTCATGATTAAGCCCTGTGGGCTGGGTGAAACACGTTGGGAACATGGCTAATGATGATATTCGCTGACGCTGCTTTCACCTGTTTACTAATGGCTTTGCTAGGTGTGCAATGTTTGGGACCTTCATCTATACATATCCACAGTATGTGAGGAGTGTAGATGGACTCCTGCCCAGCCAGCACCCATTGCAGGAATCACTGGATGGACTTACAGGAGCTTGAGCGAAGACCTTACGTTTTATGAAGTTACAAGTCTGTGATGTGTAACACAAAATGCACAGTTCACAAATAATGTGCTCCAGCTGGTATGTGTTCCACAGACCAGAAGTGACATCGCCAAAAATCATAAGTCCCACCCCAACATGTTTCACCTCTCCTATTGGGCATCCTCAGAAACAGCAGTGTTCTTACATAGTTAAAACAAAATGGATAACATTTAGGCTCCATTCACACTGGGTGTTTTAATAATGCTGGTAACGTTAGCTGTGTAAAGTCAAGTTAGTCATGTTAGCGTTTTGTTACTGTTTTGGGGGGTTTTTGCATTTGAGTTTTTTAGCGTTTTTTCCTTTTACCAAAAAAAGTTCAAAAACATTGTTTTGCCGCGATTTACTGTGTTTTGCCATGTTTTTCAGCGTTAGAGCCTTTTTCAGCTAAAAAACTCCTCTAGAAACTCACTAGTCCTGGGTTTATTTTCCATCCAAAAAACGCCCTGCAAAAAAACGTTGATTACAGTCTATGTGTGCATGAACACACAGGATAACATGCTGGGGAGTTTGCTGGCTGTAGAAAAAAAAAGTTAAAAGCCAAAAACAGCCGTTGTAAAAACGTCCAGTGTGCATGAGGACTTAAAAGACACCTAACTTTGTTAAAATGACCCCATCAGTTAAAAGAATATATAGGCCATAAGAATAAGGATTTACAAATGATTCTTTCTTGTCTGACATATTTTTGTTCCAGTTTGGTACACTGTAACTATATGCTACAGCTTCACTAAGCCAGTTGGAAGTCATAAGGAGGCACCACAGAATGCAGTGGGGGGAGCAAGTACTGACACACCAGGAAGTGTTGGATACCTGCTGTGCTCAGGATCAGTGAAGTGGTGGAGTTTTAGAGCCACTGGGAAGGTGGATTTATAACATCTTCTTTAACAGGGTGGCTTTATTTTACTTTCAACCCTGTAGTGGCATAGTTGTTTTAATATAGATGTTACTAACAGTCATGCTGTATTTTTCCTATTCCTGTATCTTGTTCAAATGTGGTTTATAACTGCATTCCAGCATTTCCCTTGTAAAGATGCATTGTTGTAAATAGCTGCAGCGATGTTATTGTATCCGTGAAGCATAATTAAACAAATTTCTTATATTTTTCACGGGCAGTCCATTGTGACTTTGTAGATTTCCACTATTTCAGCTGATGAACACTGGAAGCAGCTGAAACCGATCAAGCGACATATGAAACAGATAAGTATAGAGAGCACTCAGGAAAGTGTTATACAGTACTGACAACTGGTTTTACCAAACAGATCAAACATCTCTATGCCGATGTGCTCACTCTGTGGCGGAAATTGCAAGAACAGAGTTATACTCCATCATAAGTAATTGCAGTTCTTGCATGCAGTGTGTAGCTTAAAGTACAACTGTACTAAGATAACATATAGGCTGCCCTTGATGAGCACCTTGTGAAAATGCTACTTACCTAATTGTTTCTATAAAAAAAAATTTAAATCACCAACCCAAAACAAGCATGTAGCAGGTCAGTATTTCTGATTTGCATACTTGTTTCAGGTCAGTGACAATAAAAGTATTGCCTCTATATGATCACGGAGGCAGGTAACTACCATTTTAGGATAGATCAGCAGAAAGTACTGCCTCTATATGATCATGGAGGCAGGTAAATACCATTTTAGGATAGATCAGCAGAAAGTACTGCCTCTATATGATCATGGAGGCAGGTAAATACCATTTTAGGATAGATCAGCAGAAAGTATTGCCTCTATATGATCATGGAGGCAGGTAAATACCATTTTAGGATAGATCAGCAGAAAGTACTGCCTCTATATGATCATGGAGGCAGGTAAATACCATTTTAGGAATCAGCAGAAAGTATTGCCTCTATATGACCATGGAGGCATGTAACTACCATTTTAGGATAGATCAGCAGAAAGTATTGCCTCTATATGATCATGGAGGCAGGTAAATACCATTTTAGGATAGATCAGCAGAAAGTACTGCCTCTATATGATCATGGAGGCAGGTAAATACCATTTTAGGAATCAGCAGAAAGTATTGCCTCTATATGACCATGGAGGCATGTAACTACCATTTTAGGATAGATCAGCAGAAAGTATTGCCTCTATATGATCATGGAGGCAGGTAACTACAATTTTAGGATAGCTCAGCAGAGAGTATTGCCTCTATATGACCATGGAGGCATGTAACTACCATTTTAGGATAGATCAGCAGAAATGATTGCCTCTAGATGATCTTGGGGGCAGGTAACTACCATTTTAGGTCAGATCAGCAGAAAGTATTGCCTCTATATGATCATGGAGGCATGTAACTACCATTTTAGGATAGATCATCAGAAAGTATTGCCTCTATATGACCATGGAGGCATGTAACTACCATTTTAGGTCAGATCAGCAGAAAGCATTGCCTCTATATGACCATGGAGGCAGGTAACTACCATTTTAGGTCAGATCAGCAGAAAGCATTGCCTCTATATGACCATGGAGGCAGGTAACTACCATTTTAGGATAGATCAACAATGGCAGTCTACATGTTCCATCAAAAACAGTTTTCCTTTACTATTTTATTTTGCTTAGCCTTTAGTCCTTATGCACACCTGACATTTTTACAGCGGCTGTTTTTGGCTTTTGAAGTTTTTTTTTTTACAGCCAGTAAACCCCCCAGCATGTTATCCTATGTGTCCATGCACACATGGACGGTAATCAATGTTTTTTGGCAGGGGCGTTTTTTGGCTGTAAAAAAAAACAGAACTAGTTGGTTTCTAGAGTTTTTTTAGCTGTAAAAATGCTCTAACGCTGAAAAACATGGCAAAACGCTGTAAATCGCGGCAAACAAACATTTTTGGACTTTTTTTGAGCAAAAAAATATTTTTTTTGTATAAAAAAACGCAAACGTGAAAAAATGCAAACTGGCGTTTTTGGATTTTTTTTTACCAAAAAAATGCTAACAAACGCTAAAAACACAAATGCAGGAAAACGCAGCAAAACGCCCACTAAACGCTAATGAAAAAAAGCTAAAAAAAGCTGAAAAACTAGTTTTTAACGTGACTTTACACAGCTAATGTTACCAGCATTATCAAAACGCCCAGTGTGCATGAGGACTTAAGCTGGTTGTTGATTGCCTAATCCTCTCTGATGTGACAGCATAACATAATGAATTGGCCAATAGGCGGGCACCCTAGGAAATGATAATGAGGTCACCCAACATTGGATGAGTCAAGAGGAGAAAAGGAGAGGAAGCTCCATCACAGCATGTCATAGACCACGCTGTCATTCTCATGGAGGCATCTAATTGTTTTTTGGCTGCCCAAACAAAATGCTATAGTTTACAATAATAAAGATATATGTAATAAAATACATAGCAGGTATAACAAACAAAAGGAAAAAGCAAGTAAGACATGCATACTGAAGAGAAGAAATGTTGTAATGATAACATCTGCCTAGAGAGAACAGCTTGCTACACTCATTGTCTACACTATCTGTCATTAACAGCAGATAATATGGGGCAAAAACAAGGACAGCTCAGCACAGACATAAAGCAATACATTTTGATGGAAGCGTTAGCCGCCAGCATACCACATTTTATGAATAGGGATGAATAGGGCATATGAATAGGGCATATTGTTAACAGAATGAGGGAGGGGAGATGCTATCTAGTAACAGCCATTGTCCAATACATTCAAGCCCTCAATGGGACAGAAAGAATCAGAGACTGTTAAGTTTTTTTTTTTTACAATATTCTTTTATAGCTGTGCTCCCAGTTTTTAAAACATTCAGAAAACAGGTTACATAGAATGATAGACTAATATATTTCAGCAAACTTTTATTCTGATGAATCAGGAGTTACACATTGCATGCTTTCCGACAGTTTATTATCAGCTTCAGTGTAAGTGTTTTTTCAGTGAAATACACAGTGGAGTTCTGCAGCACTTCATCACAGGGTAGCTTTACTAAGGGCTCATGTACACGGGGCGTTTGGAAACCTCTTCTGAACGATGGAAACTGACTGCTGGAAAACGTAGGCTAAAAAATGTCAGTTTAGTCGCGTTTGCATATCGCGTTTATGTGCATTTGCGTTTAGAAGCGTTCTTAAAGATAACCTCAGGAGACCTTCCCGAATGCCCAGAATGCACTGAAAACTAGTAAATAATTAACTATTTTCAGACATTTTGAGAGGAATAGAGAGAGCAGAAGAAGAGAGAGCAGTATGTGTTGAGATGACCTGTCTTTTCTGGTTGTATTCACTATGGATCCCATCAGGAGCATAATGCAGCACACGTTCTACCATTTTTTTCCTTCACGCGTGTCAGGAAAGGACTCACCGCTGGTGGTGCTGTGGCTCACTTGCTCTATGGTTGCAGTACTGGGACTTACCAGGTGCCTTTCAGCAGCCAGGATCTCACCTCCTGCAATCAAGCCATCACCTGAGGCTGATTGCAGGAGGTGTATTTAAACAGTAACCAGGCCTGCAATCAGTGCCTTGGTGTTGTTTTCCCATGACCCCCTGTTGTCCTATATCTGTATCCTGTCAATTGGCCAATCAGTGATCACACACAGAGTAGTAAGTGCTCACTACCTGTGAAATCTGTGAATGATCACAGAGGTCACATGGTACAAGGCTATTCACCACAGCCTTGTACCATGTGACAAGCTGTGACCAATCAGAGCTCAAACAGTATTTCTCAATGGCTGCAAGAATGCAGCCAGAGAGAAGGAGAAATGATTGCTTTTACAGCCTTTATGGGTGTAAAAGCAATCAGTGTAAAAGAAAAAAAAAATCTTCCCCACAAGTAGTACAGTGTCACTATGGTGACACTGTACTGCTAGGGTGACAGTATGTAAAAAAAACAAAAAAAACAAATAATAATATAAAAAAATTAAATAAAAATGTAAAAAATTTTTATAAAACATAATTGTTGGTTATAAACTAATTTGGGTTATTTGTTTTTGCTAGAAAGATAACTGAATACATTTTGGCCAAGATTTATGAAGAAATATTATTTATTTGCAAAATTGTATGAGAAAAACACTTTTTTTCAAAATTGTAGGACTTTTTTATTTATATAGCAAAAAAAATAAACATCTCAGTGGTGAATAAATACCACCAAAATAAAGTTTTATCTGTCTCAAAAAAATGCTAAAAAAAATCATATGGGTACAGTGTTGCATGACTGCGCAATTGTCATTCAAAGTGTGATAGCGCTGAAAGGTGAAAATTGGCATGGACAGGAAGGGGGTGAAAGTTTCCGGATTTGAAGTGGTTAATGAAAAACAATCTATGAATGCAAGACAGACCGATGAATGAAAGGTCTGTGCCTCCTCCATTCATAGATTGCTTTTTATTGATGGAAGCTATAGTACAAATTCTATGAAAAGTGGAAGGGCACCCATAGTCTTAACAAGTGCCTGTGACAGGTCAAGTTTATTGTATTAACCCTCGCAGGATCGGAAGATTTCAGTTGCAAAGGTATGGAAGGGATTTCAGATTTCAATTAAGAAGCACAAGGGACATTTCTCATTAAATGTAAGTTCTGCCCCTTGAGCTGATTTTAAAAATTAAACATTTTTAAACAAAGTTAAGTTTTATTAAAACCTTAAACGAAATCAGTTATCCAAGCTTTATAAGTCCAAATCAGCTATGAACACATTACTTCCCACCATTGGTATAGAAGAGTTTAATTTTGAAGCAAGTCTACCTCTGCCATAGGATGGAGCATATTTTAACTACTTCACCACTGGAAGATTGAATCCCTTCATGACTAGGCCATTTTTTGCTATTCAGCACTGTACTACTTTAACTGGCAATTGCTCGGTCCTGCAACAATGTTCTACTTTCTGTTATAAAACATTTCCAATAAAATCAAATTTCATCATAAATTTAGGCCAAAATGTATTCTGCTACATGTCTTTGGTAACAAAAATACTATGGTATAAAAATTATATTTGAAAATTGATCAGTTCTGATCAGGGGCGGACTGACCATTTGGCAACTCGGCACTGCCGGAGGGCCCTGGGTCAGTAGGGGGCCCCATGAGATGCCCCTGGTACCGTTTTCATAGGCTTTTTTGAGCCTTCTCCTAGACCTCTCTGCGGCCTTTGACACAGTCGACCACCCCCTCCTCCTTAATAAACTACTCTCCCTTGGCATCAGAGACACCGCTCTCTCCTGGTTCTCCTCCTACCTATCCCAACGCTCCTTCAGCGTTTGCTACAACGGCGCCACCTCCTCTTCCCTCCCCCTCTCTGTTGGGGTCCCCCAGGGCTCTGTCCTTGGACCCCTTCTCTTCTCCATCTACACCTCCTCCCTTGGCAAACTCATACACTCCCACGGCTTCAACTACCACCTCTATGCTGATGATACTCAAATCTACCTATCCACCCCTCACCTCACCCCCACATTCTCCGCCCGCATCACTCACCTCCTAAACGACATCTCTGACTGGATGTCGCTCCATTTCCTCAAACTCAACCTCTCCAAAACCGAGCTTCTCGTCTTTCCCCCTTCCCGTGCCCCCCCCCCCATCCTTTCCATCACTACCAACAACACCACCATCAATCCCGCCCCGCAAGCCAAGGTCCTTGGCGTCATTCTGGACTCAAACCTTTCCTTTCAACCTCATATCAAATCTCTCACAAACTCATGCAGGCTCCACCTCCGGAACATCTCCAAGATACGCTCCTTCCTTACCCCAGACACCACTAAACTACTCGTTCACTCCCTGATTATCTCACGCCTTGACTACTGCAACTCCCTCCTCACCGGCCTACCCCAGTGCAAACTCACCCCGCTTCAGACCATCCTGAACTCAGCTGCCAGACTCATCCACCTCACCAGCCGCTCCACCTCTGCCACCCCCCTCTGCCTCTCCCTCCACTGGCTCCCCATTGCCCAACGCATTAAATTCAAACTGCTCACTCTGACCTATAAAGCCATTCACAACACTGCCCCTAACTACCTCACCGACCTGATTCCCAGATACCACCCTACCCGTACCCTTCGCTCTTCACAGGACCTCCTTCTATCTTGCTCCCTGGTCTCCTCCTCCCACGCACGACTGCAAGACTTCTCCAGGTCCTCCCCCATCCTCTGGAACTCACTACCCCAACCCATCAGACTGTCACCTTCCCTCCTCACCTTCAGGCGCTCCCTGAAAACCCACCTCTTCAGGGAAGCCTACCCCACCCTCACCTAACAGCCGCTGCCCTTCCCTCCTCCTTCCACTCCATCCCCCACAGCCATTTCCTCCTGTACCTCTACCCCCTCCCTCCTAGATTGTAAGCTCGAAAGAGTAGGGCCCTCTTACCCCTTGTGTGCTGTTTGATGTTACTGTACTGTTTCATGTATTGTCCCCCCTCTATTGTACAGCGCTGAGCAAACCCTTTGGCGCTATATAAACTCGATAAATAAATAAATAAATAAATAAGTTTGGGCAAGGACACAGGGGCCCCATGATCCCCTATTGCCCGGGGACCCCATGAGTTGTCAGTCCGCCCCTGGTCCTGATGTTCTGAGGTATTTAGCTAGAGGCCTGGTGAGTTCTTTGAAGCTGTAATTTTTTTGTCCAAATTTTTGGAAAATAAAGAAATTTGTGAAAAAAAAATTTTTTTCATTTTGTTTTTTACATACTGTCACTAGTATATTGTCATCATATGACTGGTGTGGCAGTGATCAGGTATAGTGACAGTATGTAAAAAAAAATTATATATATATTTTTTTAATATTATTTTAACTTTTTAAAAAACTTTTTAAAAATAATTTATTTATTTTTTACTTTGTAAACATTTTTTCACCATAGTAACACTGTACTACTCGGGGGGAGGGATCAGGGTCTTTTTTTACACTGTTATTACTTATACAGTGAAGATCACTGTATAAGTATTAGCTTTAGCTATCAGGAATGGGTTAACCATTCATCAACAGCTTGCTTTTGATTGCGATTCGTGATTGGCTAAGCTAATCACATTTTACAGGTAGCCAGGTACTATGTGAATGCTTTGGCCCAATCATAGAACCCCACTCATGGCAGGTTGTCCACATTGTGATCTCTTTGATCAAGCCCTGGTGGGCATGGCCAGAGCAGCTGGACTCCAGGGACAGGGTAGAGCAGGTCCATCTTCTCTTACACAGTGTCTGGAGCAACTTGCGGCTGCCGCTCCCACTTCCTTCGCCGGCGGGGTGAGTTTCTCTTGGCTTTCTGGCTTGGAGCAGCGCCATAAGCCTTTGCTCACAGGTTGTCCACATTGTTATCATGTGATCACTATGACCAATCATAGCGATCACATGATACCCGGTTACCAGATACCGGTAACAGTTATCCACTGTATCCGGTGGACACAGCGGTCACAGAAGGGGCGGGCTGATTGCTTCTACACAGGTGCAGGCTCAATCATAAATATATACATCACTGAGCCTGCATGTGCCGGAGCAGCAAGTAGTTATTATACAGGATTTATATAGCGCCAACAGTTTGCAATACAATTTGGTACAAGAGGAATTAGAGGGTCCTGCTTGTTAGAGCTTACAATCTAAGAGGGAGGGTCAAGTGATACAAAGGGCAATAGCTGTGGGGGATGAGCTGATGGGGAAAGTAAAAAGACAGTGAATTAGTTAAAAGCAGGATAGGCTTCTTTAAAGACAAGGGTTTTCAGGGTGTGTAGATTAGGATTAGGAGATAGTTGGACAGAATAGTAGTTAAGACAGTTTGACCAATCTTCGCTAAAGGAAAAAGATGAGTAAAGATGAAGTGCATTCCACCCAAGTAGTCAACCTATGTTTATTTATGTGACACTGAAATATACTCAACTCCCTACCTAAAGAAAAATTTTCAAGGTACCATGCCATTTGTGAAAAGGTTAATATTTTATTGTACAAAACGTTAAAAATTCAAGACAACAAACATTGAGATATTGTCAAAACCAACACAATCATGTAATATTCCAGAAGTTCACAATTGCATGCCACAATAATCATGTGAAAGGAGTTAGACAATCATCACCGACTTGTTTCAAAGGACAAGCCTGCTTCCTCCTGGATGGCTTGGTTCACCAGAACACACTGGGTGACCTATAAACTTCAGCACGGTTGACATCTGTTGGGAGGCTGACGAGGGAACCCTGAAAGAACTTTGGAGTATGATGTCATCTTCCCCATTACTCTACTAATCTTTTGTTGTGTGGCATGCTCTGTTATGGGCACTTTTCTGCCTCTTAATGTTTTACAAACACTGGATTTCAACTTCTTGGAACAGTCCAGGTCCCTCAATCTCTTTGGTGTTTGTGGAACTGATTGTAAGCCATGTGGGTTTCTCAGTAACAGAAAAAAAGTATGCCAGATCTCCCTGAGACAGTGGGCTTGTCCAGTGTAATGCATCAGAATGATTCCCTAACTCATTTCCCATGATTCTTGTTGGTTGCAACTGTGAACTTCTGGCATGCTACATGATTGTGTTGGTTTTAACAATATCCCAGTATTTGTTGTCTTGAATTTTTAACATTTTGTACAATAAAATTTAAACTCCTTCACATATGGTATGGTACCTTGAAAATCCTATTTATTTTTCTTTGCGATAGGGAGTATAGTTCAGTGTCATTTGAACAGAGGATGTGGTACCAGTAAAACCAATGGACAGGTTGAGACTATATAGTATTAGTCTCCCTCCGTATGCCTACCTTTATCATATATGTTTATTCATATTTTCTGGAAGGCCATTTTAGCATCTATTACCAGCATTTTGACAATCCACACTTTCAGTCACCTATGAAGCCTTCCTGACACCAAGGATGAGATTAGGTAACTAGAACAGAGTGGTTCCACAATTTTCACAACTCCCATCCTTCTCTTGGACAATAACATCTGCTGTTCCATGGTGAATGGATCAAGGTGTATGAATAGAAATGCTGGAGTATTTTCCTAACACACATTAGAACTGAAGACATGACTTGGATAAGTTATGAAACATTTTTAACATTACATAAGAAGTCTACTTGAATATGATTAACTACTACTAGATACACTATCACATGCATAAATCTGAACCCTAATTGATACCCTATCTGACAGGTACTGAGCACTTATGGAATAAATTTGGAGGGTTACAACAAAATATCTTAAAAGACCAACCAATTGAGGCTACTAAGCCACTGGCTGAGGAGCAGTGATGTTGGGTCCTATGGACAGATATAGCGTGCAGTTAATAAAACTGTACTTGTAACATGCTGGAAAATTTAATGATCATTTTACATTTATATTGGAAAAATTACCTAGGTCAAAGTGAAATATTCAGCACAGTTTAGCAGGCCACTCTTATCTGATCAATTAGAAAATGAGAGGTCTACAGGCCTATGGTCTGCCTAATACTTTTTCATTTTCTTTAATTTCTAAATTTGTCAAGTTCCCTGTCATAAAATGCATGGTGGGACATTTGTCCAGCATATGGTTTGAATTGACTACCATCACTCTCAAATGGTCCTTAAAAACACCATGCTGGGAAAAAGCACTGGGAACCCATGAAGGCATGGCAGAGGATGAACTGCCCATATCAGACACTTTACTCTTATTGCTTAGTCTGTTAAAACCACAGGCTCAGCATTATTAAGCCTCTGGCTGCAGGCAGGTCCAGCAGCTAAGCCTCCTCAATGATGCAGAGACTGTTAAAAGTGCAGGTTCAGCGTCACTGAGTACAGCAGTGTGATCACTGCATTTGGCTGTGTGGCAGTTGCAGCGGCCAACCAGGAAACACTACTCGGTGATTCAAAGTCAGCACTTTTACCAGGCTCAGGACCATTGAGCTTACTGCATGTGTATGTGTGTGCATGCAGCACTACTGCCCAAGATGAAAACTTTGCAGAAAAAAATGGCCCCTGGGTTGGCCCTGGAAATAACAAACCAATGAGAATGATAGCAGCAATGACAATAACATATCCAGTGTGTATGTATTTGAATGAAATGAGTTAAAGTTGATCTATTTACTCCATTAATCCCACCACCTTCCCAGCACTATTTTTTTTTCAAATACATTTACAATACATAATGAGCATACATAATAACAGTCCAGGAGATTTTCAAGGAAAGGCTGTGTGGGGATGCCCCCCCAGGAGTATGTCCATGGCAGCCTTACCCACAAGAAGTGGATTTGAAGATGCTAGACCTTGGAGCAGTAGGCTTGTGGGGGAAAGGGCAGGGTATAAGGTCAGTACTGCAGCGAGAACAGCTTTTTTGAAAAGAGACAACGGAGCATATTAAAAAAATTTGGTTAAACTTTAAGTCGGTAAAATGAAATGCACAGCTACGAAAGTCTAAAGATGTAAGTTGATAAATTGTACTTGCATCGTAGTAGAATGCAATGCAATTTTATCATCACTTGTTTTTATGGAAACGTTACAGACAAAACAATCCACCTATCTATACAAATGAAATTAGGTCTTACAATTACACTACCACTAGGTTACATGACAATACCATTTTCCTTTAACGGAGCTGACTTTGTTGCTCGAGCTGAAACAGAAGCTGGAAGGATTGTAATGTATTTGAGTAAAATATTCAAAGCTTCTTACTAATTAACTAAGCTTTCAAGTGTATAAACCTAAATCAACTAATTAAAACAGCATCAGCAGCATAAGATTTTCTAAAACCTATTGACTGATGTTTTCCATGCAGTAAATGCAAAAAGTTGGTTAATTACTCATCAGCACAGATTCTTGCATGCATGCTACAAATGACTTGGCTCTGGCTTTCAATACCAGTTAGTTGTGGAGAAAATACCTGCTGCAGTCACTAGGTACTTATTTTTAATTTTGGAGGAAACATTTGTAAGGGGTCACCTTAAATCCATTCATTCATCCTTTCTTGATCCACATAACCTGCACATGTCTACAATGTGTCTGCCTGCTGGGATGAAGTTTATTCACAGGAAATATAGAGGAAGAATTCACGCTCAGCTGTTTAATCAGAACTGACATTGCATCTCAAGAGAAAGAGGAGCTTAGGATTTTGGAGAGGTCAGGATAGGGCAAGCAGACAGTCAATAAAATATTAAATAAAGTGCTTTGATATCATACATGTAATCTATAGATGCATAACACAAAGCGTATATATAACAAGATGTCAGCAGTGCACACCATTATTTGTCCCTGTATATAATGAACTGTGTATGTACTGAAAGGGCATACAACATTAACCCATGAACTATGGTATTCAAACAGATTCTACAAGGCCAGGAGTAACTTGGAATCAACTACCAGACATTTTTGCATCATGAGGTTCAGTGTTTGGATATGCCATCTAAAGGAGTTCCTTATTTTGAGAAGAAAACCACTCTGAGAAAAAAGAAATGACTCTGGACACATTTCTAAGCATGCCCATCAACATTGCCTATGACCTCCAAACAACCCAATTAGCAATCAATAAATGTAAGTCTCCAACATCAACACTAAAATGGGAATATTCTGCTTTAGAGCAATGAGGCTGTATCTCATCTTCAAATACTGCTATTGGGGAAGATGAAAAACTCCACTTATTGCAATAAAATTCACAATTTAAAGTACAAATTACATGATTGCATTCACATTCAAAATTTAGAAAGTGCTGACTTGTAAAGGAATGCTTCACAGAATACAAATTTCCCATATTTATATAGCACTGGTATATTAGGCCGTGCCTTACAGAGTACTTAGAACCATTCACATCAGTCCCTGTTATCTGGGTTGTGAAAGGAAACTGAAAATACAGGCACACATGGACATAATAAAAAATAGAGATTTGAACCCAAGAACTACACTCACTGGATACTTTATTAGGTACACCTTGCTAGTACTGGGTTGCACCCCCTTTTGCCTTCAGAACTGCCTTAATTCTTCATGGCATAGATTCAATAAAGTGTTGGAAACATTCCTCAGAGATTTTGGTCTATATTGACGTGAGTTACTGTTGCCTTTCTATCACCTCAAACCAGTCTGCTCATTCTCCTCTGACATCAACAAGGCATTTTCGTCCACACAACTGCTGCTCACTGGATATTTTTTCGGACCATTCTCTGTAAACCCTAGAGATGGTTGTGCATCAAAAATCCCAGTAGATCAGCAGTTTTTGAAATACTCAGACCAGCCCGTCTGGCACCAACAACCATGTCATGTTCAAAGTCACTTAAATTAACTTCTCTTTCCCATTCTGATGCTCGGTTTAAACTTCAGCCAGTCATCTTCACCACATCTAGATACCTAAATGCATTGAGTTGCTGCCATGTGATTGGCTGGTTAGCAATTTGTGTTACCAAGTAATTGAACAGGTGTACCTAATAAAGTGGGGGTGTAAGCATCGGCACTGCACCCCAGGCACCTGCATCTCCTTTGTCCCCATACTGCACTCAAAAGATCAGATCTATGGAAGCCATTTGGAGACAAGTTGTCATTTGTAAACACAAAAGCCAGACTTCTGTGCTTACAAGTGATAGTAGTGAGCAGGGAACAGAGGAGCTGAGCCAGGGGTGGTGGAACACAGTTCCACCAAGTTTCAGCATAAAAAAAGCTCTGTTTGTATTAAAAAATATTATACCTTATATTAAAAATTGGCACCAAGCTGCTACAGTGATCAGTGGAGTCAGCTTACATGTCAGGAACATAATGGTCCAAAGCATTAGTCATGTGGCCCCTGCTAAAGGGTATGATCACTGAGCTGCTGATAGGTGGCATACCCTAAATATAAGTCTACCATGCCTGATATTTTAAGGTGACAGACCTCGCAGAAGGATCCTTATGCTTAGGATCAGGATATTTCTCATTAACATTGTAACATTATTTTACACAATTCTTGCTTTTTGTATGTATTTTTTTTTTTTCAGTTTAGGTCCACCTTAATATTCCCTAAAACATAGTGAGCAAATCTTTTTTCACAACCTGTAATCCATGTTGACCTAGTTCTGAAACTCTCTGAACAGACATATAAGATGAGACTAGAAAAGGGGATCAGTAGCGGCCAAAAGGGGATCAGTACTGACAAGGTTTTTCATGGAAGGAAAACTCCTGTATTGGTAATACCTCACTGAGAGTTTTGGTCTGATTTTTGATTTCAGCTACAGTAAGTCCCCTACTTATTAATGAGTTCTGTTCCAGGAGCTCATTTGTAAGTCCAACTTGTTTGTAGGTCCAACAAAGATCAGCACTTGCAGACAATGGCTCCAAGTGCTAATCAGTGTGTTCTGGCAGGGGGGGGGGGGGGGAGTCCCACTGTCAGTACACAAAAGCACAGCGGGGGAGATCGCTGCACCAACATTGCTTGTGTTAGTACAGCAATCTGTCAGTTTTCTTTCGTTCAGACCGCTGGGTTGAAAAAAAAAAACTGAGTGTGTGTACCCAGCTTTACATGATTAGAACACATGTTCGCATCTTTGAAAGTTCACAAGTTGAACGTTCGTATGTAGGGTACCTACTGTACTGTATTTGTTATAAATGTTATACAATTACAGTTTGATAATCTCTTGCCACCGTGTCCCATTATCAGCTAGAAGCATAGTTTTGTGTAATCCCTGTGAATAATTAAGCTTGTATATTTTGAATATCATAATTTCTACAATAAAACTGTGCAGTGTTTAAAACACTCATCTGCATAACTGCACCCAAAACTTTTGTGAATGTATCTTTTACATGGTGGATGAAAAGAAAGCATCCATTGAAGTACTTTTTGAACAAACCTCTGGGAGTGAAAGAGTTACGTGGGTTTAGTTATATAAACTATAATGTATGTGTTGGAGGAACAAAGGCTTAGGATACAAATTTGTCAAGTTTGGAATATTTCTAGTACAGCCAAGTAAATGGATGACAACAATAGTGCCTTAGTCAGAGCAGAGAAAGGCTATCTTCTTTCATTTTTGTTCATTACAGAAACGATTATTTGTAACTCTTCACTTCCATAAAAAATATTCTGATTGTTCAATGAAAACAGTTTCCCACATTGTGTTGACACCCACACATCAACATTTCTGTGTGAATGAAAAGCTGGATGAGAAGCTGAAGACTTTATTAACCTCTTGCTGTGCTCCTGTTTTGGCAAAGTACTTTCCCACCAAGTGTAGTCTTCAAATAAGTTATTCATAGATTGCTGTGTTTAATTCTAAAAATATATTATGAGACCACATGTTAAGGCTCAAGATGGAGATACAGGCATTATTTGAGCAAAGACAGGCTTGTACAAACTAAATAGTTGACTTTTAATGCTTGAAAAATTTCAAGAAAAAGCAAAATTATCAATTAAGATAAACAAGAAAAGCATAATGAGCTTATTATCAGAGTAGTTAATGTTTTTTTTTTCCCAAAAACTTCTTGAAAAGGTTCACAAAAATGCAAGGTGGGAAACGGAACATACAGTATTATAATCTGGGTAAAAGCATGCCTTTTAAATAAGACTGTGAGGGCTTGAGCAACCATAATTAAAAAATACCTACAGATCTTCTGTACATTGTATACATATATTCTAGTTAACTTCTACATCACCTAGTTCTAAATAAGACCAACATATAATGGGGGGAAAAAGAGAACAACAAACTATTTTTTGGATGTAAAATTTCATTATGTGGACATGTCAAGGACATTCAAAGAGAGGCCCAGGGAAAGTATATACTGTATTATTAAATTGAATCTGTTTATAATGTAGGACACTGGTTAATTTTTCATTGACCATAACCCAAGACAACTGTTTATTGACAAGATCAAAATTTTCAAGTATTAACTGCCATCTTTGCTGCTTGGAATATAAATTAAGAGAGTATATGGCACCTCAGTGATATATGGGATGAAATAACTTAGTAAGGTAATTATTGGGCATAAATGATGAATCAGTAGTTTCTGACACAGAAGCTTTGGTGCCGGACAGAAGATTTGGCTCACTGAAGTTGAGCTAAGATTTTTATATCAGCATTATTATTGGTGTGATACTACAATTTTTGACCTTAATATTGGTGTGATACATAGTTTTGTGCTGTGCCAATCCTTAGATGATGAAGGTATAAAGCTTAAGTGAGAGGGCTAGGATTAGGTTAAAGTTCAAATTCACCTTTTCAGAAAAAGTGAATTAACACCCTACACTCCCGGGCCCCTGCTGTACTTGCCTCTGTGGGTGATAAGCTGTAAGTGCCCGCACAGCTAGTGCAGCGGTCCGGGGATGTGAAATCTCTTTCTTCTTCCCCTTCTTTCTGTATGACATTTGAGATAGATCAGAGTGATTTGTGAAGGTTTTCAGAACTAGCAAACCTAAAGCTAATATTGTGACTTTAGGCTTACATTAACACAATATTTTCCACTATGATGACAAAGACACCTGAAGTGAAATAACATACAAGAAATAGACAACTAAAAGTAGATGTACCCTAAGTGGATAAAAAAAATTAAAAAAAAAGTATGGGCTAAATAAACAGAACTGCATTTATTATGTTGTTCAGAAAGTTGACAAATAATTGTTGCATAAGAGCATAACAATATGAATTTATGTAGTACCTACTGAAAATCCACTCTAAAGAAATAAATGGTTTTAGCACTGTATGAAAGCATAAAACATAACATTTTACATGAATGTGTTCATGAAAAGATGTTCTGTGAACTGTTTCCTCTTGGAAAACTGGCCTGGGATAAGACGCAGTCCGTACCATTAGCCCGAGAAATGATGAAAAGTTATATCAGGAACATCACAGAAATCTATAGCTGAATTCAGTAAAGTGACCTTCAGTGTGTGATCTGCTCAGAAGCACAGAGGGCCATTATTCTGGTCAGCCATTTTGAACACAGAAGTGATTAAAATGCTGCCAGAAAATAAAAACAGTCCATTAAAAAGACTGCCCTGAGGTCCCCCATTTCAAATCAGATGTTACAGTGTTGAACAAGAACAATGATAGCTCAGTTTTCTATGTCGCCTTTTGGTCACTTAGCACAGAGAAAGGCCTTAAAAATTACTCAGAGGACAATGGACCCTCAAGCCTTCAAACCATTTTAAAGAATGGGTAGAAACCATACAAAACACTTTTTAAAAATACATTTAACACTGCCTTTGACATTTCTCGAGCCATGGACTCTTCTCTATTTTACAATATCACTGCTTTCTTCACAGCTCTGTACAGGATGTTGGTAGGTTTCTACTAAAAGCTATAGCTTTTTGGATTATAATGATGACATATTGATCTTTTGACTTACTGGCCTTTGTGAAAGGCGGACACACAAGAACAGTCACACAGTCAACCAAGCTAATTACTTTGGATAATCATTTTAATAAAAAGTAATTTTCAATGAGAAGAAGCAGTGAACAGCGGTGACATGGACCAATTTCAGCATGTACAACAAAGGAACAAAAACAATTCCTTTTATGAAACCCCTGTCAGTAATCCATGTTGATCTTTAATTAAATAATGTCACTTAATAAAAATAAAAAAGTATAAAAAAAAGTATGGTACAAAATTTATAATTTAAAGATGTAAAGATATAATGAAACTTTTCAGCATCAGGGCCATATAGTACACTGCTCAAAAAAATTAAAGGAACACTTTTTAATCAGAATATAGCATATCAAGTCAATTAAACTCCTGGGATATTGATCTGGTCAGTTAAGTAGCTGAAGGGGTTGTTAATCACTTTCAGCTGCTTTGGTGTTAATGAAATTAACAGCAGGTGCACTAGATGGGCAACAATGAGATGACCCCCAAACCAGGTTTTGCATTTGGCTAGGGGCAGTATCACTACTGGTAGCATGAGGCAATACCTGGACCATAAAGAGGTTGCACAGGCAGTCCAACTCCTCCAGGATGGCACATCAATACGTGCCGTTGCCAGAAGGATTGCTGTGTCTCCCAGCACAGTCTCAAGAGCATGGAGGAGATTCCAGAAGACAGGCAGTTACTTTAGGAGAGCTGGACAGGACTGTAGAAGGTCGTGAAAGGGTCCTGAGAAGCCGTGGAGAACATTATGCTGCCTGTAACATCGTTCAGCATGACCGTTTTGCTGGTGGGTCAGTGATGGTCTGGGGAGGAATATCCTTGGAGGGACGCACAGACTTTTACAGGCTAGACAATGGCACCCTGACTGCCATTAGGCATCACAATGAAATCCTTGGACCCATTGTCAGACCCTACGCTGGTTCAGTGGGTCCCTCCTGGTGCATGACAATACCTGGCCTCATGTAGCGAGAGTATGCAAGCAGTTCTGGGAGGATGAAGGAATTGATACTATTGAATGACCCCCATGCTCACCTGACCTAAATCCAATAGAACACCTCTGAGATATCATGTTTTGGTCCATCTGACACCACCAGGTTGCACCTCAGATTGTCCAAGAGCTCATTGATGCCCAGGTCCAGATCTTGGAGGAAATACCCCAGGACACCATCCGTAGTCTCATTAGGAGCATGCCCCGACATTGTCAGGCATGCATACAAGCACATGGGGGTCGTACAAACTACTGAGTACCATTTTGAGTTTCTGCATTGAAATTTCAGCAGAATGGACTGCTCTGTAGATTGATCATTTTAATTTCCATCAAACAATGGGGCATCCTTACGTTCCTAACATATTACCCAGTCCATATCAGTATAGATATCCAGCATGATATTTTTTCCCATTGAGATCTGATGTGTTTTTAAAGTGTTCCTTTAATTTGTTTGAACAGTGTATAATGTACAAATGTTTCTCCTTACATCAGGGTCCCCATCAGACCCCCGTCCCTTACAACAGTGTCCCAATCAGAGTCCTCCCTTTTGTTCCTGTCCCCATCAGAGTTCCCCCTTACTACTGTAAACTGTAAGTGTGGCTGTAGTAGTAGGGTGGGAGACAGGAGGGAAAGCAGGTCTCATCAGAGAAAGTTCTATCCTCCTGTCACTGGTTGCTAGAAATCAATCAATGATGGGGATGATGACAGTAGAGCAGGGAGGAACCTGAGGTAGAGACTAAGAGGAAGATGGCTGAGTCTGTGACCATAGGGAGCCTCTGGTGATCTTAATCCTTAATATGTGGAAATTAAAGATATGCCATTGACCCTAGCTGTAGGTTGGATAACATTTTTTAAAGGGGCCTGGGTGTGACCTGTGAGCCATAGTTTGGAGACCCCTGCTTTAAATCAAAGACTGTAATAAAACTTGATGATGGATTTTCTACTTTTCCCCTCTATAGTTTAAGATCTACCACTGAGATCAATCGACAAATGAAAATAATGCTTCCTTAAACACAATGAAGCAATTTAAGGAGGAATGTAAAAAAATTGTTACACACAGAACACAGTTGACACACAAATACAAAGTGAAACATTAACACTTTTTATGATGACAGTTTAATTTATGAAAACAAACACATACATTTACATACTTACATAAATAAACTACATGCCCACATTTGAGCAGAACTGTCATCGGCACATTAAATAAACATATTTCTACAGTTCAGAAAAGTCTGATATCTGTTATGTGTTTAAACAATATGTTTTTTTTTACTGAAAAGGAATGATTTGATTCCCTGGTATCCCACAGAGATTACCCCGGAAAAGGGCCTGGACACAGGATATAGATGATGTCATGATCCACATCATTTCAATATTATTCTTAAAAGGTTCCTTTCTGACATCACCAATTAAAATCTGCTGAAAGATTAACATTCTTATTAATTCTTGGATTCTTGTAAATCTCTGCTGAGAATAGTACTTTGTACCATTTACGTGAATTTTAAAAAGTAGTTTTGTCTTTATCCATAAATTTAAAATGTGACTGCACTACTACTAAACATTTTGCATTATTACTCCCATCAACAGCCTCTGAAAAGATAATTATCTAACCACCTTTAGTGAAAATAAATCCTGTCTGCAAAATTACTGCCTGCAGCCTCCTAGTACATCCTACTGTGCTATGAAAAAGTGCTCCTTGCTTATTGCACTGTAGATGACTTGCCTATAAACAGCATCGTCCAGTGGTGGCCAGAAAGTTTACAGCAAAGAAGAGATAAGCCCAGCAATAGTGCTGGAAACACTTTAGTACAGGTAATCCATCATATTGCCATTTCCATGGCACTTCATAGGCTGCAGGTTGTTACTACAAGTTCAATACACTTAGCAAAATGACAGTTGGACTTAGAAGATTTTACTACTTTATAATAGATGTGGCCATATTTGCCAATATTTGTGAGAAAAAAATTGCCACCAGCTGGAGACATGACAGTCTGGGAATAAAAGTGAGTGTGGTCAATATAGTTGGGGTCACTTTATGAAATAAAGCTTCTAGTGTGGCACCTTTCCTGGGAGGGAAAAATAATTACTCTTGGTGTCAGTGAGTATAGGTTCCATCATTTGTGTCAATGGGATTAATAATAAACCTCACTGCGTTGTCATTGCAAATAAAATAAGTCCCATTGGTGGGGCAATGGGAGTAAAAATAAAACCGCTACGTTATTATCAGTGGGCATATACTAAGCCTTACTAATGATGTCAGTGGGAGCAACATAAGTCTGTCGGTGGAAGTGAAATAAACTCCATTGTTAGTGTCATTAGGAATTGAAAAAATCCTATCATTGGTGTCAATAGGAGTTGAATAAACGCTATCATTGATGTCAGGGAAGATGAAATAAACCTCATCAAGCTCCATCATTGGGATCAGTGGCTGTAAAATAATCTGCATATCGTTGGTGTCAGTAGGAGAAAGAATAAATCAAAACTGCTGGGGTTAGTCAGAGCAAAAATAGTCCTATGGTTATATTGGTGGTCAGTGTTTACTCATACACCCACTACTGCATTTTTGCTCTACCTTTCTTCTTATCTCTGGACAGAACTATCATTTCTTGGGCAGATCCCTCTGCCCCAAAGTGCCAAGATAATATACAGTGTCAGGTGGACTCAGCTGCCATGCTGCAATGTCCAGGCTAATATGGAAAAGAGTACAAAATACCCTGGACTGTCCCGCAGGATTCAGGGCACTTGGCACTTACGGATGTGGCTTATAGCCAAATGAAATAATTCAACCCAAATTAAAATTTTATGTCACCAGTACAACAGAAGGAAATTAATGTGTGTGTAAGATCATACTTTTTTTTCTTTTGGATGGTGTGTTACAGGTCTGGAACCCCTACAGGGCTTTTGCTGCTGTCTGTGACTTTGGTTGCCACTGGGACTGAAAGTAAGGAAAAATCTGTTCTCCCTCTGCCTGCATGGGTTGTCTTCCGAAAACATGCTGGTAGGTTAATTGGATGCTGTCTAAACTGGCCCTAGTATGTGTGTGCATGAATGTAGGTTAGGGACCTTAGATTGTACGCCCCTTGAGGGTTACGGACTAATGTGAATGTACAATATATATGTAAAGTGCTGCGTAAATTGACGGCACTATATAAGTACCTGAAATAATACTAAATAAAATGTATGTGTTGTCACCAGAAAAGTAATAGAGAGAAAACCTTATAATGGGACACATCTTCAAGTGACAACTGACTAGGAGGTGATTTCCCTCACTATGGAGGGAGATTCACTGTTGTGTCTGTAAGATAAAAGGTTAAGGGACAGAGATGGCAAAAAAAAACCTGACAGTGGTTCTGGCCATTCCCTTCTCCACCTACAGTTGTGTTAAAAATAATAGTCAGATATTACTAACCTGATCAATCACTGTTTTTGGTAGAAATTTACTTTAGCAGGTGTACTAATTTACTAGAAGGTGTAGTAGAGTAATAGAAATCCAACAGACCCAACAGTCATGACATGCATGCTGCTGATTCTGTGTAATTGAATCACTAATTGAAAGAGGCATGTTCAAAATAATAGCAGTGTGGAGTTCTATTAGTGAGGTCATTCATTCTTTGAAAAACAGGTGGTAATTATTGCCCTTATTTAAGGAAGGAAGGCAGCAAATGTTGTACATGCTGGTTACAGTGCATTTCTCTCTGAAATTCTGAGGAAAATGGGTCGTTCCAGATATTGTTCAGAAGAACGGCGTACCTTGATTAAAAAGTTGATTGGAGAGGGGAAAACATATAAAGAAGTGCAGAAAATGATAAGAGCGAAAAACTACCATTCGAATGGATAGAAGAATAGCCAAAATGGCAAGGACTCAGCCGACAATCAGCTCCAGGAAGATCAAAGAAGGTCTAAAGTTACCTGTGGGTACTGTTACAATTAGAAGACGCCTATGTGAAGCCAAGCTATCTGCAAGAAGCCCCCGCAAAGTCCCACTGTTGAAAAAACGACACGTGATGAAGAGGTTACAATTTGCCAAAGAACACATTGACTGGCCTAAAGAGAAATGGCGCAACATTTTGTGGACTGATGAAAGTAAGATTGTTCTTTTTGGGTCTCGTGGCCGGAGACAGTTTGACAGACGACCCCCAAACACTGAATTCAAGCCACAGTACACTGTGAAGACAGTGAAGCATGAATGCGCAAGCATCATGATATGGGGATGTTTCTCATACTACGGTGTTGGGCCTATTTATCGCATACCAGGGATCATGGATCAGTTTGAATACATCAGAATACTTCATAAATACATCGGAATACTACATCAGAAGAGGTCATGCTGCCTTATGCTGAAGAGGAAATGCCCTTGAAATGGGTGTTCCAACAAGACAACGACCCCAAACACAACAGTAAACGTGCAACATATTGGTTCCAGACCAACAAGATTGACATTATGGAGTGGCCAGCTCAATCCCCGGATCTTAATCCAATAGAAAACTTGTGGGGTGACATCAAAAATGCAGTTTCTGAGGCAAAACCAAGAAATAGAGAAGAACTGTGGAATGTAATCCAATCATCCTGGGCTGGAATACCTGTTCACAGGTGCCAGAAGGTGGTTGACTCCATGCAACACAGATGTACAGCAGTTCTCAGAAACAGTGCTTATACAACTAAATATTAATTAAGTGAGTCAAAGGAAAGCAAAATCTTCAAACATTTTTCAGTTTATATAGTGAATGTTTGAGTTTGTAAAGAAGAATACAAACACTGCTATTTTTTTGAACAGTCTAATATTCACTTTTCTTCAATTTTTTTAGAGGAACAACACAAATTTGATATATTTTTCTTCATGTTTTGATTTGGAATAGAATGTGTAGTGTTCCCAATGCATTTGTGTGTATGGAAATAAAAGCTATTAGAAGGATTTTGAGCTTTATTCACTTTTTTCAACACACTACTATTATTTTGAACACAACTGCACATGAAAAAAAAAAAGTTTAGGTGTCATAAAGACTGATATAATTTGGTTGCTATGCAATTTCAGTTGCAGGGTATTAAAATACAAGTATACTTGTATAAATAATAATTACCATGTAAATGTAATTAACAATCCTCCTCTGTGATTCATTCACATCCACAGGCATACACTAGGTGTAGCTTTCATGCAGCTGTTGTACACCACTTCCTTTAAAATACATTTATTTATAAATTGCTTGACGCAGGTCATTATCTTGAAAAAAAGTTAATTTTCTCAGCAGCATCTTGCTTCATGCTTTATGATATGCCCTGACGTGGGAAACAGCAGTTGGGAAAATCCAGACTCCTAAAAAACTAACAAACCAAATGTAAAGGTCCTGCAAAGTGGCATCGAGAAATATTTTGCTTCTTCACAGTCCACATCTCGTTCACACGACCCTCAAAATATTTTTAGCCAAGGCGCCCATTTTCATTTGGATGTGGTGCAATACCTTGCATTGGAATTTCATATCTGTACAAATAAACTTTACAGAGTGTTGACATAAAAATAAAGCACTGGGGGAGAGAGAGAAGGGTTCTCTTTTTTTTCCAAGCCTCTGTGAATGTTTCCGGAGAAGCTCTTAGCAATTGTAACACTGGTCTGGGATGGTCCTGAGAGGAATAAGCCCCCTGAGCTTAGGCTGAAGGATATATCAAGCCAAGTGAGGAAATGTTTGTAAAACAGTTTGTAAATCACTGCCTGCAAGGTCGCCATGCCTAACAGCAGGAGCGACACTTTGATAAAGCCCCAGCCGAGAAAGGGGCGGCACAGTGGACAGCTTAAACTTGCTTAACAAGACTTTTCTAAATCTTATTTTTTAATTAGGTGTGCCCTAGACACTCTTTAATTTGCGTTCACTCTTACCAACATATGTTACAAATCACTTTTATACATTCTTCCCACCTTATTATCACCTAATCCCACTTGCTTTGTTTTTCCACTGGTGTCTAGGCTGGCTTTGTAATTCTAAGCATTTCAGTTAGAGCCCTCTGACTTTTTTCCAAATCTAACAGAGCTATTAATGTTTGAAGGCTCCTGCAATAAATTAATGTAAACTATAAAGAGTCACTGAAGAAGCTACAACATTTATAGAGAGGGTAAGCTAATACATGATTCATACTGCATTCAAAGATCACTGTGCTTGACCTATGAGGCTGTACTTATTCACACATTTTTTTAATTTTATTAGCCAAAAATTTGAACAGAGAGGCGTTTCCAGTTATCAGCACTATTATTCTCAGACTGATCTAAACTGAATTCAGCATCATCCAAGCTTACAATCTAAGAGTTGTTTTCAATGGAACTATGTTGTTTTTTTTATTGTAGGTCTGTAATTCTTAGGAATAACTCACTGAAATCTGTCTGAACAAGAGTCTAGTAAACATCCCGGGTATGATAAAATTTGAAACATGAAATAATAAATTATAATATCATAAATAATAATACAATAATAAATTTAATTCAATAATGTAATCAAACTAAAAACACTGAAATTTGAAATATAGCACCAAGTTCGCACATCACTGAGCTTAGTCGCAAAATCGTTTTCAGTGTCTGATGATGAATTTCCCGACGAATCATTATCACTCAATTCTGCAAGTGGTTCTGATTTACTATCGCTGTTCTCTATCTGGTCTAAAACTGCTTTTAACCTAAAGGGACGCTTTTTGGATGCCATGGACGTTTCTCAGTTTCCAGGCAGAAAGAACGGTAAAAATACAGGCAAGGCACAGGACAAAGTTCTAGGGACAAAATGTATGTGAAATGGTTTGGTACAGTAATGTAATATTATCAGATTTTAGTGTATTGAGTGATTTTTTAATTTTTTAATTTCCCGCCGGTTCTGTTATCTGTATGTACTGTATGTCCCGACGCTCGCAGGGAACGGAACCTGGAAGACGGATGCCAGCATTGGCCGGAGGACATGGCCGGGGATGCTGAAGGGGCACCATTGCGGGAGCGCAGGACAAGGTAAGTGCTGGAGGGATCCCAGAGCAACGCTGCAGTGTATTCTCGAGTGTAGCTTGGGGTTACTGCTTCTGGTACTGAAAGTTAACCCAGAGCTACACTCGAGAATACTTTCAGGGAGGTTAAAAGTATTGGGCCACACAAATTTCAATCCATGTATGGGCAGGCTATTTGTACAGTAGTTGCTCGGTACAACCAGCCTGGTCAGTGTTTTCTGATGCAATAGGAAGAAGGGTCAGCAGCACATCGGAGGATAGATGAATATAGTGTGTATTTATTGATCCATAGGACACACAAAACACCAGGACATGAATACAGGACCTGTTAACGCATTTCACACGATCTCGTATTTAATCATAACAAAGAAAACAACAAAAGTGCTGTCTTATATAGGTATTAGTTAATAAAGAACACCTGTCCTAATCAGCACTCCTGAATCCTGAGGATACGCCTACTAATACATTGTAACAAAACATATACATATAAAACCATTGTACCAAAAATAGTGATCTCAGAGAACAACAAGAATAGAGGAAAAGAAAAAAGGAAAGCAAAGTGGAATAAAAGGAGAAACAAAGAAAGAGAAAAAGAATAATGGATAAAAATAATAATGAAAAAATTATAAATGAAAAATAAAATAACATACACAAACACAGATAAAAGCGAGTAAATAATCCAAGAAGATATGGGCTAAGAAGCCACATTTGTAAATACCGTATTTTTCGCTCCATAAGACGCAATTTTTTCTCCCAAAAAAAGGGGGGAAAATGTCAGCGTGTCTTATGGAGCGAATGTAAAGTTGCCGGTCCGGTATCTCTGCCGCCACCATGTCAGAATATCGTGTTGGCCGCTCAGCTCTTCTCTCCTGCAGGACCTTACCTATTCCTCGCTCCAGCGCTGCAGTCTTCCCGCGGCGGCTTCTGTGACAGCCGGGTGCCCACTGAGCATGCGCGAGAAGCGCTGCGCTTTGTGAATGGTCCGGCGTCTTCTGGGACACATGACAGGTCCCAGAAGGCTCCGGGGCATTCACAAAGCACAGCGCTTCTCGCGCATGTGCAGTGGGCATCCGGCTGTCACAGAAGCCGCCGCGGGAAGAAGGAAGGACAACTCCGCGGAAGTGGGAGCGGGTACCTGTCAAATTCAGGTACCCGCTCCCCCTCCCTCCCCAAAGGTCCGCAGTCTCTGGTAATCTCCTTTACTGTCTGCAGTCTCTGGTCATCCCCTGCACTGTGTGCAGTCTCTGGTCATCCCCTGTACTGTGTGCAGTCTCTGGTCATCTGTACTGTGTCCACAGTCTCTGGTCATTCCCTGTACTGTGTCTGCAGTCTCTGGTCATTCGCTGTACTATGTCTGCAGTTTCTAGTCATTCCCTGTACTGTGTCTGCAGTCTCTGGTCATCTCCTGTACTGTGTCCGCAGTCTCTGGTCATTCCCTGTACTGTGTCCGCAGTCTCTGGTCATCCCCTGTACTGTGTTCACAGTCTCTGGTCATTCCCTGTACTGTGTCCGCAGTCTCTGGTCATCCCCTGTACTGTGTTCACAGTCTCTGGTCATCCCCTGTACTGTGTCCGCAGTCTCTGGTCATCTCATGTACTGTGTCCGCAGTCTCTGGTCATCCCCTGTACTGTGTCTGCAGTCTCTGGTCATCTCCTGTACTGTGTCCGCAGTCTCTGGTCATCCCCTGTACTGTGTCCGCAGTCTCTGGTCATCCCCTGTACTGTGTCTGCAGTCCATTGGTTCAGAATATTTTTTTTCTTGTTTTTCTCCTCTAAAACCTAGGCACGTCTTATGGTCAGGTGCGTCTTATGGATCGAAAAATACGGTAATAAAAATTTTAATAATAATATATGCAAAAAACGCATACAAAAAAAAGTATTAAAAATGCATGTCAACTTGGGATAAAATACAAATAATCACAGAAAATCACAAAAAAAAGCACTTTTGTTGTTTTCTTTGTTATGATTAAGCACAAGATCATGTGAAACGCGTTAACAGGTCCTGTGTTCATGTCCTGGTGTTGTATGTCCTATGGATTAATAAATACACACTATATTCATCTATCCTCTGGTGTGTGGCTGACCCTTCTTCCTATTGCATTGTGTGTGGTGGTGAGCCAGAGCCTGCACCTGTTGTGGATTGATCTGGATTGTTTGCATGAGTGTTATACCTTTGTTCATTGGATTCAGTGTTTTCTGATGGCAGGGAAGGCTTTCCGCTGTCAGAACGCAATAGCAGAGTGGTAGTGATTCCCCTATCCACCTCAAATGTGTGGATGGGGGGAACAGTGTCATTTATTTTCGATTACCCCACTGGTTGAAAGAAAGAAAATTATTAAAGTGTGGCCCAACTTAGTGGTTTTTGACAAACTCTGGTGCCTTTTACACTCTACAGTCATGTTCAGACTTACTGCACAGCTGCTGATAACAGGAAAATTGAGGAAAGAGTGTGAAAGGGTGGCTATCTACTTATCTGACCTCTATATTGCTTTAATACAAATCTTGGTCAGTAGTAGCTTCCTGTTATTGAGCCCCACTTATCTTACTTTTCTTTGCCTTTATCTCTATTAAATGTAGCTATCTATGACAACATTCCACAAGGTGTGAATAAAAAACAATATTCCCTTTCCTATTTTTTTTTTTTTTGGCTGTTTGTGGCTATCAATTGCCTAGCAAAGTTGCCTTTCCACTAAGACAGGCAAGTAAAATACAGTAAAGTGACAATGTAATATGTCAGCTGCACTTTAAATTGTTGAAAAAAGAAGTTAAACCTCCTTAACAAGTTTAAGATGCACTAACACTAAAATACTGGAGACTCCCACTACTGATGATTACTAAATTTATATGTCATTCGCTTTCTTCTTTAAACTGGAAAATCCCAAACAAAATTCAAGGGACAATTTAAGTATTGGATAGAAATAAAAAAAAATATGGATAACTGCCTTCAGATATAGTTGAAATTAGTCAATCTTCTAAAAGTGCCAACATAGCAAAATAAGAATCCTATGTTCTCTCTTACTAAGAATAATTACACTAACTCACTTGCAACTGAAAATGCATCTGCTAAAAGATAGCACTGAAGGTAAAACACGAGAACATGAAATGCCCTACGGAAATTGTAAACGAAGGATTGTTCAGTATTACAGGGGGAAAAAAAGAGCATAAGTGCATTATCTTTTCTACAGCACACACACCTCTTTCTCCATTATCAACCTGTCAGACAAATAGATGGCACCATCATATGCCTCTAAGGAGTGCCTTTTATTGCCCTAATCTCTCACCCATTAATGTGAGTTCAAACACCTTTCAGTACATAGAGTGCATAAGAAAGCTGTATATACAGTATATAAATTAAATTGACACACTGTACAATTGCATTACAAGATTGAAAACATGTCCTTTTTTTCAGACACATACACTGCCTAAATACTGTTATACTGCTGCCTTAGTGATTGTTGGCGCAAAAAAAAGAAAGCAAACTGTAGGTCCTTCCTACTGAAGAATAGAGAACAATCCAGCATTCTGAATTAACAATCTCATTCCAGCCTATAAGCAAAATGTCAGCAGGAAGCTATGTTAATAAATATGAGGATGTCTTAATTCTATGGCTATAATTAAAATGAAAAAAAAAAATCAATACAACTTTACTATTTTGGAAAATATATATTATCACATTAAAAAGTACAGGAAATACTACTATTTATTTTTAGCATGATAACTATTGATTTATACGGTGCTGTAAGGCCCTGATGTGATTCACTTAACAGAAACATTTGTGAATCCTAGTATTATCTGGATTTCTTTATTAATGACTCATTAACTGTTAATAAACATTAATCTACATCATCATCATAAGTATTTATTCTCATTAAAGTGATTTTTAAAGTGCCAGAACTCCAGTAGTGCAAAGTCAGGCAGTTCACTACCAAATTAAATCCAGGATAGATGTTTCTCTACTCAAAAGTGAGTGACCTATATGTAGGGACAAGGATACAATCCTCTAAAATGATCCAGCCCTGACAATGTCATCTGTGACAAAATGCATTAGATGGAACAGAGCGCAGTGATGTCATCAAGCCAACTGTGACTAGACCAAGTGGTGAGGGGACATACACATGGCCTATTTCCACTTGCATTTGTGAGTGCTATTTTTTTGTTTAATAAATAAAGTGTTTTTTTTTTAAATTCTTTATTTTGTATTTAATACACTACATGGAGTGGTGTTTTTCTTCTCACATGTGTTATCAGTGTTGCCAACCTGCCAGACTGAAATTCAGTGACAAAACACCAAATTTTACTGGCACAGCCACGTTTTTACTGGCATTTCCAAAAGTTACAAAACTTACAGTTTTAAATGCAAATTTCAGTATTTAGGCTACAAACAAGTACAATATGCAATTAACAAGGTAGATATTAGGGAAAAAACTAATTTCTTATTTTATTTTCAATAAAGTACATAAGTAGCTCTGGGACAGGACTCAGGAGGGCAAGAAATTAGAATGGGCAGGCACACACATGAAATTGACTCTCACAGTGACACTGACGGCAGTGTGCAGCAGTAGAGATGATGATGATGACACCTCATCGACATGAATTCCCCTCCTGAGTCACAGTGACAGTCTCTATCCATGCCGAGTGGTCCCTTCAGTCCACTCCAGTCCAAACAGCACTGATAGTCCTGCTCCTAGCTTGCTTGCTCCTGTCCTGAGACCCACACACGAGGCCTCCTTGTAACATGACATCACATAACACGCTGAGGCACCGCCTCCACCGAACCCGACTCCACCAGACCCGCCTCCCACTGGCACCCCAAACACACTGTAGTAGGCAGTTGGATGGTCTCGGCGAGCTCTTGACCAGAATGTGCACCTCTGATCCGGGCATCACAATCATATTTTTAACTGCAGCCTTTTCTTGTCACTGGCATTTGCTGACAGTGAAAAGTGCCAATTTTTACTGGCTGCCAGTAAAAATACTGATGGTTGGCAACACGGTGTGTTATGGTGATATATGCTCTCAGGGGATTCTTCAGCAAAGTTGTGCTGGAGAATGCCATCCACTTCCTAGGAGAAGACTGAAATTGGTAAAGGGTGTTTTGTTGGGTACAATTTATTTGATAAGTGTCTTCATTTCTCACAGTGGTAAAGTGGATTTCACTGGAGAAGTTACTGAGTGAATATGGGTGAGGACCTGAGCTATCCTTTCGGCCCCACATCCAATCACTGTCCAGAGCTTGCCGCCTCAACCTTCGTAACATCTCCAAGATACGCCCCTTCCTAACCAATGACACCACAAACCTTCTAACTCACTCCCTGGTCATCTCCCACTTTGACTACTGCAACACCCTCCTCCTTAGCTTACCTTTACATAGGCTAGCCCGTCTTCCAGCTATCATGAATGCTGCTGCCAGGCTCATCCACCATTCCGCTCACCCAACGAATAAAATTCAAGATACTTACAACTGATAAAGCCATCCACAACTCAATCGTTCTCTTCATTTCTCCCAAGATCTCCTCCTCTCTAGCTCCCTTGTCACCTCCTCCCATGCTCACCTCCAGGACTTCTCAAGAGCTGCGCTCATCCTCTGGAACTCCTTTCCCCAATCTGTCCAACTATCACTTACTCTGTCCACTTTTAGATGATCCCTAAAAACTCATCTCTTCAGAAAGGCCTATCCTGCCCCCACCTAGCAACTGTACATGAATTTTCTTCATCAGCCCATCCCCCACAGTTATTGTCTTTTGTATCAATTGATCCTCCCTCTTAGATTTTAAGCTCTAATGAGCAGGGCCCTCTGTTCCCTCCTGTATTATTTGCATTGTAATTGTACTGTCTGCCCTTACTTTGTAAAGCGCTGTGCAAGCTGTTGGCGCTATATAAATCCTGTATTATAATAATAACAATAATAATAATAATAATAAAAAAAAGTTTTATGTTGATTCACCTTCACAGTCTTTGTGATGCTTTGGACTTTTTTATTGAAACTATGGGATTTGCATGTCAATATACATAAATTATGTTTTTGAAATGTAAAAGTATTAAAGGCATAGTGCAGCATTTATGAGAGGAATACTCCAAAAGGTGAGGATTAGGGAAGAACTGAGTGTTCAGTCCAAAGGCAAGTTCAAACCCTACATTTGTTGTTCGTCTGAATGCTTAATGTTTGGGGCATTTGGCATGAATGAAAGTGATAATTGCTGTGGATGGTTGTATAAAAAGCAGCAGGTGCTAGCACCTGCCACGTCCTTAGCAACCAATGACATCACACAGCTCATTAACTTACATGGCTGTGAATCCCAGGCTGTGTAAGTGAATGGGCCAGGTGATATCAGTGGTTGCTAGGTAGGCAGTGAGTGCAGGCAACTACTGCATCCTCAGCAACCACTTATGGATGTCACACGGGTCAATTTGCTTACATGGCTGAGAATCCGCAGCCACAAAAGCAATGTTGTTGAGATAAGGGTGATGACAAAATTGCCTAAATATGGCCACATATCTGGGCAATGATGTCACCACTATCCCCACCCCTTCCCTCATATTGCAGATGAAAATTTGGGGAGCTGTCTTTCGGTGAATGGCTGTCACTGCATTGGTTGATTTTTTTCTTTCTGTAGCTAGAATTTATCATGACTGACAATGGATTTATATTTCTGCATTACATGACTGGGAATGGAATTACATTCTGGGGCTTTTTGTTGTTTTTTTTTACTTGTCTAAAACTACGTTAGTCTTTTTTTTTCTGCTTACTAATGATTTCAATAGGGTTTGGACTTGGTATCCTAACGCATGCAATTTTTGCTGAACCCTGCTTGAACCAGACCGAGGTACATTCAGCTCATCCCTAGTGAGGATTGTAGTTATCTCTTGCATTTTATTAAATCAATATTAAAAAATGTATCAAACAGTGGTCAAAAGTGTTGGTAATAAGAGTTTTCCAAAGAGGTAACTGCAAGAAAAATGTTCTGTAGTGAGATAAAACAAGTTGAGCTTTTTTGTAAATATACACAGCATTATGATTGAAGAAAGCAGAATATTGCCTACCAACATCAAAATCATCTCAGGTGTGAAGTATGGTGAAAGGGCTATCACGTTGTGAAGTGGCT
Organism: Staurois parvus; assembly: GCF_062004578.1. Classification (NCBI taxonomy): domain Eukaryota; kingdom Metazoa; phylum Chordata; class Amphibia; order Anura; family Ranidae; genus Staurois; species Staurois parvus. The sequence continues at coordinate 7,551,347 of NW_028317968.1, read as the reverse complement.
CTGCTGCCTTAGTGCCTGAACAGCTTGCAGTCATTCAGGGACCAATGAATTCAAAGGTCTATCAGAAATTTCTATGAAAGAATGGTCCATACTCTCTGAATTATACAACTGAAAAGAAGCATAGTAATGGAACATCAATGATCCACACAAGAGTGAAATAAAAGCAGCATGGCTCAAACAGAATTATTTCCATATTTTATAGTGAGCTAAAATCTAAAATACCAAAACCCTTAAGAAAAACCCTAAACCTAAGCCTCACCCTTAAAGGGTTAGCTCACCTTTTCAATAACATGCACTTAGGGGCCTAGTGTGTTCAAAAATCTTATGCAGCTTTAAAATGTTGTGCTTAATTAAATATCCATACCTGTATCGATTTGTGTCCCCCCTAAAGCATGGCTGAATAAATTGTACAGATTACTTTGATCCATCCTGTCCTGTTACTAGGATGATTTAACTGTTGGACACTCCAGGATCACAGGAACGAGTATCCTCCTTGTTCAATCCCCATGTGTGCACAGTGTGCGCTCTCTCTCTCTCAGAGCATTGCAAAGCTCAGGCTTTTTCATGACCTTTGTAAAACTAACTGCTATGTAAAAGGTTCTGTCACTATTAACTTCCTGATCAGTCTCAGTGTTACAAATAGAACAACAAAAAAGCATATTGCAAAGTATGACAATAATTTGGCCTCAAGCTCTGTGCAGCTTTCTGGGGAAAAAAAATGGCCAACCATAGACACAGGGAGCTGTGGGTTCTGTACATTTTGTACATAAATTGGGTGCTGGTACCACTGGTACAAGTTAGAGAAAGACACATTTTCTATGAAGAGTTAAATGCAAAGGTAAATTTTCATAATGCTAAATTACAAAATGGATTGATTAGCACTTATAAACAGTATATGACATTCATTTTTTTTCTTACTATTTTGCTGAAAGCAGAGTTTTCCTTTAAAGAATGCTGGCTGTGAATTAGCTGTCTGCCTGCTTGTGTACTAACATTTTCACTTATTTAATTTCTTATATATTACTTAACGATAAAATAAATACCTTTTGGAGTACATTATCTAAATTACTGAAGCAGTTGGAAAACATTTGGTACACTATACAATATGCTTCTAAAGCTTGCCAGGAGCATTCAATATGTGCTACACAGTTATGACAATTAAACAAATCTAAAACAACTGCTAGACAGCAGTAAACACTTATAGGAGACTCCAACTATCCACTGAGAAATACAATTAGGACAATAAGGCAAGACAGTTGGAAATTATATGTCATTAAATATATCAAAAAGTCATATATCTTTGAAGTGAATCTTTCTAGGTAGGAAAATAGGAGATGCTATAGCAGCCTTTTTAAATAAAAGCTGATAGACCCCTGTCTGCCATGCAGGTCTACTTTCACTAGGAACATGTTTGGAGCAAGTGATGTATTAAAACAATGAGATAGGCATGACAGTCAGGAAAACAGTGAATGAATGTGCTCCTGTGCCCAGACTAAGATCAATAAACTATTTACATATTTAATACACAGTTAGGGCTCATTAAAACATGTCTATTGTGGCAACACACAGTAAAAAAAACAATGCACTTGTTCCCTGTGCAGTGCAATGTGGTGCTACGAATGGCACCCCGATGCACCACAATGCACAGATTGCATGGTTTGCATTGCTAAAATAGTTATGGGCATCTCTTTATGTGTAACGCAACACGTATTAATGCACCACAAGAGCAACTTGGCCCTTAAAGAACTTTAAAACAATCCATCACTGACCTTTGTAGCTGCTGACACAGTAGAGCAAATAACCCACAAGGATGGTCTGTCATACCCATCTGTATCTGCATGTAAGCTGTGTCAAGAGAGGTGGGCGTATACAGAAAGCAATGTGAACACATACAGAAGGCATTGATTGGGAATATTTACATCAGCCCCATTCCCATCTCATCCAAACTAAGGCCCATTCACAACTACAATTCCCACTGTGTCATGGGGATTTTAGTTTTTGCAAGAAGTTCAGCACAGTGAGATGTGACATATCCATTGGACTTAAAACCTTCTCTGAGTGTCTGGTAACATTGTCTGTTTCTGACTGTTACTTGTGACATCACAAAGTTTTAAAATAAATGTTTCTATGAAACTGTGACAGTTTAATATAAAATATACACATATTTATTATGTATCTATGTAAGAAAAGAAATTGTGGAAATTAACGATTATCCGAAAATGTTAACATTGTTGAAAGCAACCTCAGAGAGAGAAACAATGGGGTTGATTTACTAAAATTGGAGCATGCCAAATCTGGTGAAGCTCTGCATAGAAACCAATCAACTTCCAGGGTTTTTTTTGTCAAACCTTAATTGAACCATTGGATTGTCTACCATGCAGAGCTGCACCAGATTTTGCACTTTAGTAAATCAACCCCAATATTTCATATTAAAGTAGATGTAATCCCTAACTGAAGGGGATGTTTAGTCTGCTAAAGCATTGTGCTTAATGTATTTATGTGTTTGCACCTATTTTTTTTACCCTTTGTTGCATCTTATTGCTGCTGATCTCCGACAACACCTTTTGCAGTCACTTTCTGTCTACATGCAGCATCCCAACAATGACTGTATGGCTCTCAGTGTGGTTTTCTTGATGGTGACAACAGTGGACCATGCCTATGTAATGTGTGTTGAAATCGCTACTTTTAGTTTTCATCAAAAACTAAACAACTAACAGGAGCATGATCAGGAGACACTGACAGAGCATTGTCACCACATAACATGAAATACCTAAACAAGGACCTTTATGGCAGGATCACCAAGTATTATTTTAATGAAATGCACAAGTTTATATGATATGTTAATGACTGTGTTTAAACAAACTTCACCCTTTCTAAATATAGTCATTTATTTCTTTATGGTTGTACAGAAAGTAAACTGTATTATAAAAATACCTTAGATTGTACACCCCTTGAGGGTTAGGGACTGATGTGAATGTACAATATATATGTAAAGTGCTGTGAAAACTGATGGCGCTATATATATATATAAGTACCTGTTATAATAATAAAAGACTGCTAGTGTATAATATATTGGATCACATGGGTTTTTAACATACTTACTTTTGTACAGGCTGTCATATCACTGGAGTTTTTTTCAGCTTGCATAAAATAAATTATAACAGCAAAATGCCTCCCATTCATATTTGGAGTTGAATCTATTTATAAGCATCATCAGTAATTACTTAGCAGCAGAGAGGAAATCTTATCTTGCAAAGGGATTGTTGGCCTCAGAAAGGCCTGTTAGTGTTTCCAATTTCCTTATATAACAAGGTCCTAATGTTGTAAAGGAAGTGGGCAGAGACAGTGGAATCAAGCAGGATAGAAAAGCACTAGACCCATGACCTTCGAGGTCAAGAGGTGATAACTTCAGGGTGTAACAGTAAGGTGGAAGTCTGGAAGGATGGTTTCAGGTAGTGTTGAATTACCACATTTTTTTTACTGCTTCTTGAAAGGGAAAATAGATAGGATCTGGCAGTGAGACAGATAGTGCAGACATGAACACACGCAGGCAAAGGGATCACAGGAACCCACTGAAATTAAGTTGTCACTTCTGAATAGGAGACCAATTCTAAAAAGGCCTACTCGGTAATTAGTGCTATGTGCACAATTAAGAAAAAAAGAAATATCTAGCCATGCTGTCATCATTAATGATATCACCAATGAATGAACAGCACTGTTCTGTGCATGCTGCCTAACCTTAAAGCAGCCATGCTACACTCATTTGTAGTTATCCCAGAATGCTTCGGATTTATCGCTCATCATTTAACATACATACTGCACAGGAAGGACAGAGCATCATATCTGCACGACAGACCATGGTGCTGGGTACACCATGGATCTCCTCTTTTGTACACAAATATGTGAGCAGTTATAGTACAATGAAAACGCTTTAGAGCAACATCCCTAAGACATTTTATTTAAACATTTTAACCACTTTCCGACCAGGCTCTGCGGATAAACATCCTGTAGGACTTCAGTTAATCCTACAGGGTGTTTATATGGGAAGCACAATATGGGTGGCTGTGATATATAGTTCTGTGTGGATGTAGTCACTGGAATCCTTTGGCTCTCATTGACACCTGCAGTCCAGCTCTATGTCCAAAGTTGCCTAATTCAGCTATAACTATAGATCTTGATATAACAAACTGAAGTTGGCTATATATGCAATGATAAGTAAACATGGGATTATATATTGGATCATTTCAAAAACAAATGACACAACTAAGAAAAAAGTTCAAATTGATCAAATATAACATTTTCCTTTCAGACCTGACAGTGGTCTAGTGAAACACACTCACAAAACTAAACACCAGGTGCATACAAAAGTGAGCAAACAAAAATGTGCACAGGGTGTATACTTGGCCATCCTCCGAAGAGAGAGGGACCTAGCCCTGATCCCCTGGAGAGCAAGGCTCCGAACAGGGAATAGAGAACTTACTGGTCCGCCAGGCTGAAACCAGGTGGACCCCTTTCTTCAGCTGTCCTGCTGAAGCAAGGCCAACCCAAGTACTAGGTGGGGCACCCCCAAAGGGAGACCCCATTGGAGGGGGAGAACCTGACCAAAAGGCCATGTGCCATCCCCTCAAGACTTTCAGAGCAGGGCAGAGGTTAAGATACTACTAGACAGCACCCCACCCCCCCCCCCAATCTCCCCAACCCCCCCCCCCTTGGACTTGTTCTCTTCCTAAAAAAACTGATAAGAACTGATAAGAACACTTGATCTTAGCCAAAAGGCCAAGAAGAGATTAACAATTATTATATCATTACATGTAAGATTAGCATTAGTATAACTAGCTTGCATTATTTGAAGGGGTGGATCCTTCTGGTATTGTAATCACTATATTTTTGAGTGTGGGCAGCAGGCCTAAGGGGTGCCATGTGAGTCTTCTTGCAACCTACAGCTGCTCATAGATCTGAAGTTGTTTGCGCATAATCCAACTACCCTCCAGGCAAACTACCTACAGAGTGCTACAAGGTGCTTTGCAACTGGTACAGGTGTATTTGAATGCAAAGGGAAGGTGTGGGCACCATAAGCAAAATACTTGAGTTGATATCAAAATATCTACTGGCATCTGCTAAAGGAGCCTATAGGGTGTTTAAACATCACCTCCTGCATTATGTGCCAGATCTCAGACTGCTAGGTCCAAGCACTGTCACATAAGAGGAGGTTATATGTTCCCCCACGTGAATCACCTGATATTAGTACCAGATGAGGTAGCGGAAGGAGCAGTACCACTTTGCCATGACTGGCCAAACAACAGTGTGTCTAGGACATCCCTAAATAATCATCTTTGTTGGTAAAGTAAAATGTAGCAAATGGATTATATGTACGGTACGTCCTAGGAATATATCAGTATAGTATAGTCAGTTTCTGTAAAAGATAGGAGATAGGAGTTGTGTGTTCATGCACTTTGCACATTGCTTACCCTAAATAAACAGATACTTGTAAATGGGTAGGTATGCATTTTTACCATAAATGTCATTTTATCGTCATGTTTAAAAAGATGCAGCCTACAAACCTTTGTTCTGTCCAAATTTTTGTTGGCTTTTTCACTTATGTAGCACTGTCTCCTTTTAGTTTACAATATGGCTTGCTTATTTACATTCTGATAAAATTTGACCCAGCTACTCTAAACAAGTAACACACAACAATTCTTACTGGAGGATGATAACTTATTTTTGACCACTGCATATATTTGTTAATCCAAAGTTTTAAAGTGATTCACAGTACTACTTCTCTGTTTACGTTCACACACCCACGCAAATTGAGCAGTCACACAAGAAATGCTAAACTAGGCCAAGACAGATGGATGTCTTATGTACAACGTTGTCACATTGCCTTTCAAAATGGGATTTTCATACGCCATATAATAATTATAGTGACAGGGATCAATCGTGGATACTGACACTCGCTGTGGCCAGGTAGTGACTATTAACCACATCATCCCCATCCAACTATAGTAAATGCCCTAACTGTCAAGCTGTATCATGAAATATGGGAATGTCAGTAAAAGTAACACTTTCTAAATGACAATCATAAAATGTATTTGGGGAATTAACAGAGTGTAAGCACAAGCTTGCACCACACTTCTAAACACAGAAAAATGGAGCAGATGCTGCTCCTAATTAATAAAAGGGGTGCAAGCACCTTTGTTAATTATGAATAATCAGTTTTCTGTTCAGCCATGTCTGTAATAGTTACCCTGCAGGCTCTGCTCATGTAGTATAATCACTGCACTGGCAGAAAGAGTTACTATCTCCTGGGGTTGTCTACTGCCAGCTCACATCCTATACGATAGGCCACACCTAGCAGGAATCTGTGGCAATTTTCTATATAGAAGACTGCTGTGTTCCCTCTGTCAATTAGGGGCCTGTGCAAGTTTGTAGTTCATTCTGAAATAGAAACTACCACGGGTGGAGAAGATAGACCTGAAACTGGTTTATCTGCTTAGTTAATGTGGCACACGCCACTTCTGACAATTCTCTGCTCCATTATAATGGTGCTAGAAACTTAGTTAATTTGTTAGCATGTGTATATACCTGCTTAAGCTCCAGAAGATTTGACCCCCTTCATGACCAGGCCATTTTTTTACTATTCGGCACTGCACTACTTTAACTGGCAATTGCTCTGTCATGCAACGCTGTACCCAAATGAAATTTAGATCTGGTTTTCCCACATATAGAGATTTTTTTGGTAGTATTTGATCACCACTGGGATTTTATTATATAAATTAAAAAAGACCGAAAAGTTTGGAAAAAAACTCAATATCTTTTACTTTCTGCTATAAAACATATCCAATAAAAAAAAATTAAAAAATCTAATTTCTTCATAAATTAAGGCTAAAATGTTTTCTGCTACATGCTTTTGGTAAAACAAATTCCCAATAAGTGTATATTTATTAGTTTGTTTGAAATTTATAGCATCTACAAACTATGGGATATACACTGGAATTTTTATTTATTTATTTTTATACTAGAAATGGTGGTAATCAGCGACTTATAGTGGGACTGTGACTGTGTGGTGGGCAGTCTGACACTAACTGACACTTTGTGGGAACTGACTGACACGGACATCTCCAGTGACAATAATACAGTGATCAGTGCGAATACTATACACTGTCACTGTAATAATGACACTGGCTGGGAAGGGATAACATCTAGAGGCAATCAAAGGGTTAACTGTGTGCCTAACAAGTGTACTGTGTGTAGTATGTGCTGCTTTTACATAGTGATGTGTCTTTTTTTACTCCTTGCTTTGCATGGTGAAAAAAACTGCACATCACTGCTGTCTGTATGTCTGTCTGTCAACACAGAGATCTGTTCTGTCATTTGCTCAGCTGATCAGCAGGTCCTGTCCATATAAAATTGGCTGGGACCCACTGATGGGTTTGTGCTGTAGCAAATGACAGCACAGATGGGGCACCCCCTACCCGGAAATGTAGGATCATGTACAGTACTCAGTATAAATAAGTACACCCCATCAGACTTGTCAGAAAAAATTTACTTTACTTTCAGAATCAACATTTTCTATGGGACTCTATACTACAAAATACTCCCACAAATGCGGGCCATTGAATGCAAACAAGATTTCTTAATTTGCACACACAACTTTTTCCTAACAAATTAATTCAACACCATGCTGCAAAAATGAATACACCCCAATGAACGTCTTAGGAGCAAAGCTACATTTAAGACAACAAAATCTTAATTAACTACAATTCAGCTTCAGGTGAGTCTAATTATTCATTAAACAGGTGTCCAGCAGACAGTTATTTATAAAAGGGCATTACTTAACAAAGAAAACCCCTTCCCATTTCATGCTGTCAGCAATGGCACCCTATGGAAGAGAAATGTCACAAGGCCTGAGAAAGAAAATAATTTCTTTACACAACAAAGGTGAAAGCTACAAGAAGATCAGCAAATCTTTACTTAACAGTCAAAATACTGTAGCAAAACTGATACATAAATGTAACAAGGATGGAACTGCAACCATCTCACAGAGATGTAAAGGCCTTCCACAGAAGTTAACACCTCGGCAGAAGCGTCTTCTGATGAGAAGGGTTGAAAAAAATCGCCATGCAAATTCACTACAGTTAGCTAAAAAAGTAGAAAGCCACACTGGGGTGATTGTTTCCCAGGACACAATACGGCATACACTGCAGAGGAATGGCATGCATGGATGTCGTTCACGAAAAAAGCCTGTCCTAAAGCCCATGCCAGGGCAAAGAAGGACTGGGACTCTGTATTTTGGACTGATGAGACCAAGATAAAATGTTTTTGGAACTGATGGCTTCAAAACTGTAAGGCATCGCAAAGGTGAGGAGTACAAAGAAAAATGCATGGTGCCCATAGTAAAACATGGTGGTGGCAGCGTCCTTCTGTGGGGCTGCATGAGTGCTGCTGGTGTCGGGGAGCTGCATTTCATAGATGGTATCATGAATTCACAGATGTACTGCTCTATATTGAAAGAGAAGATGCTACCATCACTCCGTGCCCTTGCTCGTCGTGCACTTTTCCAACATGACAATGATCCAAAACACACATTAAGACCACTGTTGCATTTCTGAAGAAGAATAGGGTGAAAGTGATTCAGTGGCCAAGTATGTCTCCTGATCTGAACTCAATCGAACACCTATGGGGAATTCTGAAGAGACAAGTTGAGCATCACTCTCCATCCAGCATCCAGGCTCTAAAAGAGGACGTTCTTAAAGAATGAAAAAAGATAGATGTTGCAATATGTCGCCAACTTGTTCATTCCATGCCTAGAAGACTTGGTGCTGTTCTTACAAATCATGGAGGTCATACAAAATACTAGATGTAGTAGTTTTTGTTGTGAGGTGTATTCATTTTTGCATCAACTAATTTGAGTAAAACTGAAGATTTTGTCATCTAAGTTATATTATTAACCTTACTTTCATGTAATAAGCTAAACAAATGTTCTATCAAACTCAGTTTTGTCAAAATTTTGAAAATTGTTCTTGTGTTCATTGAGATATTGATTAAAATCTTACTCTTCAAAAGGGGTGTACTCATTTATGATGAGCACTGTATATACAGTATATAAGTGATCCACCGCACAACAGCCACCCTGTCGCCTTATATGTACAGAGGCTGGTCCGCAAGTGGATAATCAATGCAAAACTGCTGTGAGAGCAATCAATATGTCACAGTCAGGGGTGAGGCTCAGAGACCAGTAGCCATAGCAGTAGAACTCGATAAGTACTCCAACCAGCTGGATAAGTACTCAAGCAAGTCACCTTGGCAGATGACGCAGGCTCACCCCAGATGTGGAGTCTTAGCACTAACCGGTATTCACCATAGCTCCAGAGAGTGGAGATGGGTTTTACTGCGTATTAGTACCAGGTTACGCTCCTTAAGTTCGTCCCACCAGGAATTGGGAAAACTGGGGTCCAGTAGCAGACAGGGCTAAAACGGGAATGTACTGTAGTTGAAGGAAAAGCCAAACATTGGTAATGAGTAGTATTAAAGATATGGACAGCAGAAAGAGAGATAAGAGCTGGATATCGGCTAGAGAAGAGCATAATAATCTGGCAAACAGAAGGTGCAAAAGCATGGCTTAAATAGGAAGTTTATGGGAGGAGTAAAAAGTTAATGGGAGATGCAAGGAGTTCAAGATTCACCAGATTTTCCTGCACAAGACAGGACTGTCCAATGGATCAGACAGGCTGCTGTCCAGCATCTCAGGTGACTCAGCAAGAAGAGCCACTGCAGGACACAGCAGAGGTCATGGGTGCAGATCCCAGTCCTTGAAAGAAAGAATAAGAAAGGAATTACAACTGAACCCCAAGCAAGTAGATAAATATACAGATAAACTCCATATATATGGATACTATTTTACCTGCGGAAGAATCTGAAACTTTGTACATTTTTTGTATTTCAGGCACCTCTGCCAGACAGAATGGCACGTACATGAATATCAACCTCCACTGCAATAGCACAGCTAAGTCAAAACACAACTCCATAGAACGATGACTGGACAAAGAACTAGCGGCTGCAAACTGACAAATCATCTTTCTGCTTTCTCCTCTCTCCTCCCACGTTCACAGTCAGCACATATGCATACACCAGAGCCTGACTGGCTCAAGGGCTGGTCTTCCCTCACCCAATCAGGGTGCAGTTGTACAGAGGATTACATGAGGCTGATATCAAGGCTAAATTACAGATGTTGGCAATTTACAATAAAAATACATTTAATGATTTTTTAATGAATGTATAACTGCATCTATCAAGGTTTTTTTTATGTGTCTGCATTTCAACTTAAGGGGTTTTCCTCTTCCTGTCCAAAGCAAAAAAGCCTTTGTTTGTATACCAAGGCCATTTACTGTGCAGTATATTTCAAGTAAGCACCTTGTTGGCTCTACACCTGTACATATAAATTACAGAACAAATGGGAGCTGGCCAAAACATTTCACCCACTTAAAGGGACACTAAATGATATCCAAAAATAATCCATCCAGATCTACTACTTAATGGCCCTGTAATCTGATTTTCATGAAATTATTTCTTACTGTGTTTTATGATTCCTTGTCATGTCCTCTGCAAGCAACTAAAGCTCTCGTTTTACCCCTCACTTCCATTTGGATTGAGCAGTGCATGCTATTTGCTCTCATGTGTACTGCTCTATGCACACTACAAATCCCTGGAGTCCATAGTCCCTACTCCGAGAGGGTGGCTACATTCCTACATACAGTGGGACCATGAGGAACCAACACAGCCACCCTTTAAAAGGAAGTCTGATCACAGACTGGTGATTTAGAAGAGGCTGAGAACAGTAGAAGGTTCTTTTTGAGTTAATAATACATATTTGAATATTTTCTATTTAAACTAGAGTTTAGTGTCACTCTGACATCTTCAGCAAAGTCCTACCATCATACAGCTTAGATAAAGTGCATGTAAGGACTAATTAAAGCAAGTAAACACTGCTGAAGCTAGGAAACAAACTAATAAGAACATGAGTATCTGTTTACAGCTTGAGAAAGGTATTCTTCATGTTTTGCAGAAAGTTGATCAAAAAATCCTAAAATATTAACATTCTGTTGTAATCAACAAAATGTTCAAAAGTGCCCCATCATGTGACCTATGTACCAGCACAAGTGAAATGGTGTGTTGATGTAGTACATTGTGGAGCAGTAAGGTCAGTGGAGTCTTCAGACAGACCAACAATGCATCACTTGGAAGGCCACATGACCTCTGCCAAGGAAGAGGTCTTATGTGATAGGAACCAGAGCACTTCATTCTTTCATTACAAGAGAAGACTAAAGATATAGGATACTCCATACACATTCTGGTTATGTGTTATCTTTGACATTTTTTAAGGCAAATATTTTCAGTATAGTACCACTTAAAAATCAGTAACTGTCAGGCAAAACCAGAAAATTGCTTTAATTTTAAAAGGAGATTTATGGTCACAACATACAGTTTCATTTTATAACATCTATGTTGTAATAGCAATGCAAACAATAGTTAATTTGACAATCCAATATAAGTTTACTTGAAAAATGTTATGTTTATGTTGTGATTTCTGGCTGTCTGCTGGTCATCTCTTTCTACAACTTCCTGGATTCCCTGCATGCTTTGCAGCTTCTCCTCGGCTGTTTACGTACAATTTCTAAGGACTACATATCCTATGGTCTCTTCCTGCCTGGAAGCAGTGATTCCTGTACTGACTCCACCTCCTGTAACTCCTCCTCTCAGCACCTCGGTAGCTCAGAAAGCAGGCTCTGTGAAATATGTGACACAGCAATGCCTATAACCAAGACATTGTGAATACATGCTATTTAATTCAAGGAAGTAAATGTGTGGGGATCTTCACAAAGTAAATTTACAAACTTCAATACTGTTCAGATTAATGGGAGTAGTCTAGAAATAATTGAAATACAATGTGTAAATAAATATATGATTTTACATTTTGATTATAGATACACTAAATACATGAAGTGCTTAGCATGTCATCAAGGTGTGGGTATTTTTGCCTCATCTTTCTCTTCCACTGGATCGGGGTGGGCAATACATTTTCCAAAGGCATTAGAAACTGGGATTATGACTGTTGTGGAGGGCCAAACTTAATTCTGTTCAATGTTAATTTGTCCATACTTAGTCCATACTTGTCTATAGTGCGTAAAAAAACCCCCAAACACCTGACACTAGGAATGATAGGTACAACTGCGCATGGACAGGTCATTGGGGGGGGTGAAAATGGGACGCTAAACTGCAGCTTTACTGCCTCCCACCTGCCACCCTGAACTGTAAAATACCAGCTGGATGGGGCCATTCACATGGTGCAACCACGTTGCTTTGCGTTACGACCGTGGCATTTTCAAGTTGGGAAGCAGAGATTGACAAGCGGCATCACTGCCATAAAAATATATTGTATATACAGCCTCGTATTGAAGTGGGTATACATGGATCACGGTTGAGGCTACAACCATGATCCTATTATTTTTTTAGGAGGTGACTCTTTTTTATGTAAAATTAATTTGATTGGCTATATAGTCGCTGGATCACTTTTATATGAAAAGGAAGGGGGTCCACCCCCTCCAGCCACCACCTTTACTGAGCTCTCTCATCCCACTGGGGAGCCTAGTACTGATGCAACTGGCGGCATCAGCTTCCCTATACACAGTGAGAAGAATTGATGATGTTCCTCTCAATGTGTGATGTCAGAAACCAGAAGCGAAAAAGATTTAGTCACTTCTGGTTTTGATTTACTTATCATTGCTGGCTTGTACAGCAGCCAATCAAACCGATCCCAATTTGACTGGCTGCTTTGGAGGCTAGAGGAGAGAAATGGGGTCTCATAAACCCCTGATCTCTTCATAAAGAGGACCTGTAACAGCCCATGCAATTACAAGGGATGTTGTTCATCCCTAATGATAGCAATAAAGTTGATAGAAAACAGTGTAAAAAAAAAAGTATACATATAAAAAAAAATGTAAAAAATGTAAAGCACCTTCGACCCTCCGTGCTCGCACCCAAAGGCAAATATGCACGTAGGTCCCGTAAGCGTATGTAAACAATGATCACACCACACGTGAGGTATCCCCGCAAATGTCAGAGCAAGAGCAATGATTCAGCGGCCAGACTTCCTGTGTAACTCAAAAATGATAACCTGTAAAGGCTTTTAAAGTGATGCCTATGGATAATTTATTGTACTGTAGTTTGTCGCTGTTCTACAGGCATGCACAATTTTAAAGCAAGATATATTTGGTATCTATTTAATCGGCGAAACATAATCTTTTATATTTTACAAAAAAAACTGGGTATTACATTGTGTTTGTGTTCACTAAAAATTAAAGTGTATTGTTGTTTCCCAAACAATGTGTGTCTGACAAAAAAAATGCACCAACCACCATTTTATTCTCCAGGATTTCTGCTTAAAAAATAAATAAATAAATATATATATATATATATATATATATATATATAATGTTTGGGGGTTCAACATAGAAATGCTGTTTTTTACATGTATGTGAAAAATGTCAGAATTTGCCTGGGGGTCAAGTGGGTAAACTCACCAATTGAGTTCAGTGAGGAAGCTCAGAGAGGCTTGCTAATGGTGGAGGATGGACAGGGACAGCCAAAGGGCTGGATGTGGCCCTAGGGCTGCAGTCTGCTCAGGTCTGGCTTGGATGGTAATATCTACAGAATATTTACATTGTTTATTATATTATATTTATATGAGCATACCACATTCAGAAATATCACCAAACACACATTCTGGAAAACACAATAAATTATATTTTTTTTATGATCTAGAGTCCATAAAATAAATGAATCATTCATTACTATGGTGCCACCAAAGTGTTAAAGTCATGCAATTGCACTCTGTGCTTGAGAACTAGTGTTATTGGGAGTGTTATCGTCTACATTCTGGGGAGAAAAGCTGAATGTTCTACTATGAGTATTAAATGAAAAGAAAAAACTACACAGCCTTAGATCCAAGAGAAGGAGATTAACTATTCACTGAATTTAATGAGGAGTTACAGGATAAAACATCTGGATAACAGTAACTGACTTGTTAAATGAAACAATCTTCAAAGCACACAGCTTCATAAACTTGTATGCTTCTAGTTTCCATGTCAGCAAACTGCGCTGTGAACAGGGGAAACCCAGACTGAAGGGGCTGACTTAAGATTCCAGCCTGCTGGAGACAAAACCAATCAGAAGGATGATATAGTGCAGCCCGTCTAGGGCCAGACTGTGCAGCCTGTCTCCGTACCTTAAAAGAGCTTTACGGCATGATAAATGGGTGGAGAGAGCAAGTTCTCTGCTGGACATCCTACCAGTGGAAGCCACCATTAATACTCTGTCTGCTTCAAATGTGTTGACAAATCACAAAGGTGGAGTTTGCTTTTCCTCTATCTTCTAAACCCTTGCCAATGCACGAAACTTCCTGTACCTCAGATCGAGTTCATAAAGGATTATTTGAATAAAATATACGCACTTGCAGTAGACTTCAAAGGACACCAGAGACCAAGAGATCAGTCATTGCTTCAACAAATGGGCTCATATATAACTCTGCTTAGTCTTCACTTTGTCTCTAAAGGTTTTGGCAATAAAAACGAAAATTTCCTTAATTGAGATCACAACGTACTTTACCACCTCTATGCACCAAGTGTTGTTCTTGATTTTTGGAAGTAACACAAAGCATGGACAAAGACAAACAGTACATAGTGGACAAGGCTTCTGGGTATACAATGTAGTGTTGGGCCAAGCTATGACTTTAAGACATATGTTTCAAGTGATAGCTCAGAGCCGAAAAAAAAAATAAAGAGGCTACCTTAAAGCTAGGATTTTGCCATAGGCACAGAATAGAGGAAAAGATGCTTTTTTTTAAAAAGGACTCTTAGAGGAGGAAAAAAGGAAGCCTTTTAAACTGTCAGATTTCATAATTCCAGTGAAAAATGCCTCACTTGTGGCACAAAAGCCTTGCGGATCTTTCATCCCTGAGTGCAATGTTATAAATGCATTTTGAAGAGCTAATGGCTCTGTCCTTACTGGTCACATACAAAACAGTGCAAGTCACATTAAGATTTGTGTATATATATCTTTGGATATCTCTGGGCTAAACACATTGTGAGTCGGTTTCATCCACATATGGCATGTGTGCAGTTCTACATAAGACCTATATTTTTTTATATCATGCATTTGAATCGCATGTAAATAAAACTGTGAAAATGTCATTGCAGTATTTTTGTGCTCATGATAACACAGGATCCAGGAAGCACTTGCTATAAGAAATGTCCATATTTTAACTTAAATGACATTGCTTGTTTTCTAACCATATTTAATTACCTTTGGCAACAAATCAGATTGCTGCTGTCACAGTTTAGTGTAGTCAGATAGGGGAAATATTTTTTCTGATTGGTTGCTTTGGGGTGGTTAGTTGAGGTTATTATAATAATAATAAAAAAAATAATAATGGTATTAGTGTTATTATTATTATTATTAATAATAATAATAATATTTCTGAAGAGACAACATAAAGCAATTTCCTACAAAAGCACAATGGTAGTAATAATGATAACTTTGAAAGTTGATAGGAACATTCCACTGAAGCAGATACAGTATTAACCCCTGGATCATCAGGAGCAGCTCATAGTACATGTATGCATATCATTTATCGCTACAGGGAGTATTCATTCAGCCTGAAGAATAATATAACTCACATACTGCCAGCAACAATTGGCGGTCTCACGGGGGGTTAAAATGCACAAGAACAGACCCGACAGAGATAAACAAGAAGCAAGAACAAATGTGAATACGAATAAATGCAAGTCTTCCGCTTCGGAAACTCCTCACTTATTTGATTAAGTTAGGTGAAAAACGGAGCAGTCACGCTTGTAGCTGTTCTTCCTTTTCCCTTCCCTCCTCTCTTTTTATTTCTAATGTGAATCGGAAGTCTATGTGGAGCAGTCTGGCTAGCCCCAGTCTAACCTCCCCATCTGGAAGGAAACTAACCAGCCTTGGGGCTACTTCCAACCCTTCCCAGCTGTTTGGTTTTGGGTTTTTTGTTTTTGTGGGCTTGAGAAAGCATATTTATATAAATGATTGCCATATCCTCTGCCAGCTGTTGACCCTGTTCTCGTCCCCGGTCGGGGCATGTTTTTCATTTTTAGCGGCCAGCGACTGGAGCTGACCCTCACTGGGCTAGCACGCTATGAGACAGCTATATGTGTTTGTGCAGTGACACTTAGCACAAAAGATGCATAGTGCTGTCCTATGGACCGGTGTTTCCCTCTGGGCTAATGTCACAGAACTGAGAGAAGAATGGAATAACAGGGAGAAAAATCTGTTGCAGTCTTGCAGGCTTTATTTGATGAGAGCTTTATGATTATGCTCTTATTATTGACAATTAAGCACATGAAGCAGCGCATTCTGCTGCACAGCACTGCAATGCTTAGGTTTGTATTGCATGCATTATTTATTACTACACTAATAGGAAAGGCAGTTCAGTAGTGCTATATCAGACTCATTAATGATCCAGCCAAAACTTGGATACTAAATCCACTTGCTATAACAAAAAGTCTTCCACCTTTTTATTATTATTATTATACAGGATTTATATAGCGCAAACAGTTTGCTCAGCACTTTACAATACAAAGAGAGACAATACAGCAACAATACAGTTCAATGCAAGAGGGTTAGGAGGGCCCTGCTCCTTGGAGCTTACAATCTAAGAGGGAGGGGCTGGTGGTACAAAAGGTAATAACTGTGGGGGATGGACTGGTAGGAGGAAGAGAAGATTCTGTTATTAGCTGAATGCAGGATAGGCTTCCCTGAAGAGATACGTTTTCAGAGATCGCCTAAAAGTGGGCAGAGTAGGAGATAGTCTGATAGATTGGGGTAGAGAGTTCCAGAGGATGGAGGAGGCTCTGCAGAAGTCCTGAAAACGAGCATGGGAGGAGGAGACAAGGGAGCTAGAGAGCAGGAGGTCATGCGAGGAGTGGAGAGGACAGTTTGGGTTATATTTGGAGACAAAATTGGTGATGTAATTGGGGGCAGAGTTAAAAAATGGTTTAATATGTTATTGTTAATATTGAATTATTGAAATATTTGAATTTTATTCATGGGACAATGGGAAGCCAATGGAGGGATTGGCAGAGAGGGATGGCAGATATGGAACGGTTAGTAAGGTGGATGTGTTTGGCAGTAACATTCATGATAGACTGAAGAGGGGATAGCCTGTGATGAGGTAGGTCAATGAGGAGGGAGTTAAAATAGTCAAGGTGAGAGATATCCAGGGAGTGAATAAGTTGCTCAGTAGTTTCAGAGGTTAAGAATGGGCATATCTTGGAGAGGTTGTGGAGGTGAGGTCTACAAGATTTGGACAGTGATTGAATTTGGGGCTGAAAGGACAGATCGGAGTCTAGGATTACACCTAGTACCCTAGCATTTTTACTAAATGTGGAAAATCTCTTTTGCCCTGTCTTTTTTTACCACTTGATGTGTGAAATGGTCACATCTATGGTTCTTAAAGCTGAACTTCAGGGAAACAGCTCAATACAAGCATACAATACATGTTTGGGAGCAGTTACCTGCCAAGGGTTTGTACTTTTGTCTATTGAGTCCAGAGATTTACAGAACTCTGTCACACAACACAGTCCCACCTGGTAAGGCAGGAGACCTCTTTTTTCCTTATTGCAGTTGAATAAAACTTACAGGTCTTGCTGCGTTCCCTGCCTATGGCTGGGCAGTGAAAGGAGAAGCAACACAATGATTAACTCATCTTTGTTACTTTGCTCTTTCCTCCTCTCAGTATTTCACATGTGAGCACTGCAGTACAACTGATTGACTCCTTGGGCTGTTTGCCTCTCTCAGTCTGAGCTCTGCTATCCATGTCAGCACCATACTCCACAGATACTCTACCATATCTAGTTAAGCCTCAAGCACCTGCACAGTGAAAGTACTGTTTCAATTAGGGGTATGTGAACAATAGAAAATCCTCCATAAATGTGCATTGTCCAAAAAAAATGACAGATTGTCAAAACAAAAGCATGGTATTTTTTTGTACCAGTAAAGAAATTGTTGTCTGCCACATTTAGAAAGAGATGGCTGCATTTTCTGGAAGTGGTTACACAACTAAACAAGTAATACTACAAGTCAGCTTTAAAAAATGTCAGTCCTATGTATTAATATGTAGTAAATGTAAAAGTGAAGCCTATGGAATCAAACATACCTAATAGAATATTTATTATAGAACAAATGACCACCAATACATTGTATCTCACCAATCTGCCCAGGAGTGTGAAGCACCCAATCTGGTGACTACAGAGAACTAACTAGTGTTCAGCACTTCAGAATGGAACAAGTGAGGTTAAAACTTCAAGCATGAAAGTAGGAATGGCAAGAGAGTAATAGTTTACACATTTCATACACAACAACCCCTAGTCAACACGTTAGCTATTATAATCCTGCCTTCTTTGCTTTTACAGATTGAAGTCTTATTCTCACTTGTTCTAGGTCAAGAATGCTGAGTATTTCACACGTTACAGTATTTTCCAGAGGGATTATCGAACGGGAAGTCAATTGTGCGTAGGAAAATATCTCCCACCAGGGCCACCACTTCATCTAAACTATTTCCTGTTCTGATTTACTCTTTAAATCTGAATGTATAGGCAGGTATAAAAAACACAACTTAAAAGAGAAGCATGGTTAAAAAAAAACAAATCATACTCACCTAAATGGGTACAGCAAAGATACCAGCTACAGCTGTCCCCTTCCACCTCTAAGACAGAAAAATGATTGATCAAACATCTCTGATCGCTCACTTCTCTGCCTTCAGGCTGCAGAGAGCCAGTGACTGTCACTGGCTCTCTGGTCTGCCCATCCAGCGCTGATTGGATTGCTGGTCTGTGGAGGGAAAAGGTTCTCAGCAGCTCGTCGAGAGGCGGAGCCAGCTGCCAGTCCAGACATCTGGGTTGATCCCAACTTTAACCTCTTCACGCTGACAGTATGCAAATATGCGACCTCACAGTGGCTGGGCCTTGATGCCAAGCGGCCGCATATTTGCATACCATTTGTAAACATGTGCTGAGAGCGCGCGCCCTGTGCGCTCCCAGTACGTGTTGGCGTCCCACGGAAAGGTCCCGATCTCTCCTTGCGAATGGGACCTTTCCGATCATGTGACTGCTGTGACAGCCAAGTGGTCATATGACCCTGAACCCCGCCTCCCGGCATCAGAAACCCCTTAAAGGGCCAGGAGGCGTGGACATGAAGGGGTTAAAGTCAGGATCTTTTTCCTGAGCCTGGACCGGTGGAGTGAAAACGGGTCACAAGATTGCAGAATGAACTGTACTCTTGTGATCCAAAGGAGAAGCATAGCCAAAAGAGCTGTGGCCATTCTTCTCCTTTAATTCAACTCTGTTATTATTAACATGCCATTCATTATTTTTTTTTTGCAAGCTCCGTAAATACCTGAATTTGACTTGGTAGAGGAAAAAGCATCACAGTGAGCCAATCAGTTCATGTGATGACAAGGAGCATGCTGATAGGAAAAAAATGCACAGTGACACAAGATATGAGCTAATCAATGTGCTGCTTCTTCTTTCATTGTCCAGTCACAGGATGGGGGTGAGTCCTGGGATTGGCCTGGGCTTAAACGATGCCATCAGACTCTGGACATTTTAGTGGCATTAAAAAAGACTGCAAGGAAAATTTCTGGATTAAGTGTGAATATTGCATCAAAAGTTGGTATTCTTATTTTATTTTTTAATGAGTTATTCATTATTATCTTGTTATCTATGGCTGGACGTTTGCCTTTACATTTACTATCATTTTGATTCATTGTTCTTTCATATAAAGAGGCTGTAATATAGGATTACTATCCCTTTAGTGACAACTGCTCAGCTGTTGAAACTAGATTATTATGAACAATAATAATACTACAAAAATCGAGAACTGTGGATTTGTTTTTAAACGGTCGCACAGATGCTGCCTTTTTAAACCATGTGCAGCAAAGGTCAGGCTGAGTTTCACCCTTGAAGTGCCATAGCACGCACTAAGTACAGGATGCGAACTCTTGTAAACTGTCAAGGCTTCAAGGTTGATGTGTCAAGATGTTTTAGCCACTAAAGCCTCACCAGCAGTTGCTTTGAGTGGGTCCACTGTAACGGTAAAACACAGCTGATATAATTGAAATAGAATCCTTCATGGTCAGTGACACTTCTGTCTAAAGATAAAATGGAACAGAGACAATGAACTGTAGCCCTCTGCAATCTCCAGAAGCATCACTGCCTTCAATGATAGTAAGTTAAGATGGCATGTGTGCTCTGTTTGGGCTGCAGAAGAGTCTTCTGTTATTCTCAATGCACTGATTTAATTAAAAATAAATTTACTGTTATCGCTTAAAGTGGTGCCAAAATTATCCAAACAGAAGGTTTATGATAATTAATAATTAATTTGCAGCCACAAATTCACAGATTACAGCTAAATCTTTATTATTTAATTACTCTGTTTGCATAGGTGAAAGTGAAGCACCGACTGGCCAAAAAATGTTTTGTCTATAAAACGGTTGCACAAACTGAAAAAAATCAACTGTGGGTGTAGGATTATAACTTTTTTTTTTTAATGGTTGAACTGGATGGACTTTTGTCTTTTTTCAGCCACACTAAATATGTAACTATGTAATTTAAAATCTGACATGAAAAACTTTCAATGTGAAATAAATATGAAGTCATATGGACATTTTTTAAAGCTTGTACATGCTGAAACCTTAGTTTTGATTTCTTTTTCCCCAAAATATTTTTTTTTCACCTACAGTGCAGTGCACAAATATTTAACTGCATGATAGTACATTATACTGTTTTCTAGGTATACAATTAACAAGATTGTATATATTAAAGTAGTTCTAAAGGCTGAAGGTTTTTTAAAAAAATCTTCAGTGTGCAGCTCCCCACTCAGCACTCCCCATCCCCCAATACTATCTTTTAGATTGTAAGCTCCTAGGAGCAGGGCCCTCCTAACCCTCTTGTATTGAACTGTATTGTTGCGGTATTGTCTCCCGTTATATTGTACTGCGCTGAGCAAACAGTTGGCGCTATATAAATCCTGTATAATAATAATAATAATAATAACCTGAGCCTGATCGCGATCCAGCACTGTGCATGAAATATGCAGCTCTCCCAGGTCTCTCTCTCCTCATTGGCTAGGACATAGCAGTGCTCCAGCTTTTGTCAATTACAGGAGGGAGTGGGGGGTGGGGACAAGCCACGTTCTGTGTTTCTTATAGACACACAAAGGTGGCTTGGGAGCAAGCACGCGGGAGTGCCCTCAGAGCACGCACTCAGCAGTGGAAAGGACCACCGGTGGGGGACAAGAGAAGAGGAAGATTGGGGCTGCTCTGTGCAAAACCATCACACAGAGCAGGTAGGTATACCATATCAGGGCTTGAAATTTCCACTTGCCTACTCGCCAATGGCGAGTGGAAATTAAATGGGGGCAAGTGTGTCCCCCAGGGCCGTCTTGCTGAGCAGGCTCAGAGCTCAGGCCGGATCTGTCATTGGCACTGGGAGTTGTCAGACTGCTCAATAGCTGAGCGCAGTGAAAGCAAAGCAAGGAGTGTGTGCTGTGCTCTCTGCCTCCCCCTAGAGTGCAGTGCCTGGATGTGTGAGTAAACAACGAAGAACTGCAACTTTTTATGGGTGTGTGTATGTGTACATGTGTGTGCGTTTGTGTGTAATAAAAATAAGTTTTATTACTCAGGTAGGTACATTATATATATCCGTGATCCTTAACTTGTGATCTGCCCAACTGTTGGTCAAGGTCAAAAGCTTGGATACCCCTGCTGTAAATTCTCTTGTTCTATTTTTTGCTATGTTTGTGCATGTGGCCATCTCTATAAGACCACATAGCACAAATTAGATACTAAATCTAGCTTTGGCACAACACAATTCTATACAGGTTTCATATACGCATTGTTTATGTGACACTACAATAAATCTAATCAGCATTGCAAGGGAAATCTATTTACATTACAATCAACATTAACAAAAACAAATCAACATTAACTAAACAAAACACAATATCATAAACCAAAAAAAAGGCATATTAGAGTATTGCATTAAGAAACTGATCCTTTAATGGATGCTTATATAAAATGCTTTGATGTGCCATTTAATATATCATATTCTCAATGACTGTAACCATTAGAATACAGAGTTAGCATCACAACGCAGAGTAAATGGATTCATTTAGTCGTCACAAGAGCTTGCCATCCTTCTGATACGTATGTGTGTGGGTGTGTGGAAAGGGACAGCTGTTAGGATGGCCAGGCTCTACAGCTTGGCTTTCTGAGCAGCTTCAGCACAAACACGCCAGAAATGTACACAAGTGCTTAACTGTGTTAACTGATGGGATCTTTGAAGCCTCACTAACCCAGATTAACTAAAGACCAAAATCTGTGAAATCACTATTCAATCTTCTTTTTTTTCAGACTGGATGTGTCTGGTGAGGGTGAGGATAACGAGACACTTCCAAGCCATCTGCCACGTGTGTAGAGTCTGGTCCAGAAAATTAGTAGCCACACCAACTGCAGGGATTTAGGCACCATTTAAATATGTGCTTTTTGGTGTCACAGTTACACAGACGGTCAAAGAACTGACTGTTTATTTATCAGTGCAGGTTCTCACTCAGTAAAAATCACTTACTTATCATCCTTCCTTACGTACCATTCTGTACCTTCATAAGGGTAGAGAATACATAACACTCTTAATAAAAACAATACTTTAACACAACATTGCTAACAGATCCTGCTCTTCAGTCACAAACCTAAAGCACTATTTAAAGAAAATGAAAAAAAATGAAATACAAAAACGTGCTAAAAAAAAATCAAAATTTACTGAAATTTCAATGTACTTTCCCTTTAACCATTGGTGAGAGAACACCCCCGAGTCTACTCCCCCTCTGACAGAGCCACCAGGATGGCAGCTCTGTTGCTTCCGCAGCTCGGTTGATGACATCACTTCTGGGTCCGAGCATACACAGAGCGGCCATCCCTTTGGTGGTTTTCTCCCCTGGTTGTTGAGCATTGGCTCAGACCTGTGTAAACCCGTACTGGTTGATTTCGGCTGATATTCAGCCCATGTGTATGGAGCTTCAGCCTGTGTAGGGAATTTATGAAAACTGGAGCAGACAGGATCTGGAACAGCTGGACATGTCTGCCAATCAGCCTCTATCATCAGCTGGTTTGCTTGAGCTTTGAAAATGAAAGCTAGAAGCTGATTGGTTACTATGCAAGGCTGCTCCAGTTTTGATACATTCCTCTGAGTACCTGTTTCTCAGACATAAGCCATAATGGTAGAACACATGCCAACCTAACATTCCACTGAAGCTCGGTTACAGTATAACATTAAAATATGCAGCTGGGGCTCCACCCTATCTTCATTATAGCACACTATAGCAAACTGATTTATGTCAAAAAGCAGAAAATGTACTCATGAGATGCTGTGACAGCATATGCCATGCCCCTGTGTATAAATTTGCAAGTATGCATCAAGTATATCTCTAAAGTGCATCTCTGCTCTGTGTTTTCAGGTGGAATGCCTGCAGTGTAATTGACCAAGACTTAAATTATTATTCAAAGTAACCAATCCAGTTTTATCTGTCAAATGATATGAAGAATATGAATCATTGCTAAGGGCAACAGCTTCACCTTTGCTCCAGTTGTTATAAGTCAACCAAAGCTGTTTGTAGAAATCCTAAGGATCTTATCCCAGTGTTATTAAATGTGTAGTAAGAATTGTAAATTCTAAAATGTAACTCTAGCCTAAAGTTTTTTGAGATTTCCTCTCACTTTCTGTACATGACAATGGTCAGCAAGAAAGACAGGGAACGGAAGAACATGCACTCCGAAAAATAAGACAGTTACACATTTCTGCAGCTGTTTGTTATATATCAGTTCAACTCCATAGTGCCAAGTTCATCGTACAAAGACCCTTGCAGGTCTCCAAATGAATTAAAGGGCCAGTTTCCTGCAGGAGAAGAGGTGATATATTGACCTCTCCGGTGGTCAGTCGTGTGTCCTAACTCCCCATTGTTCCAGCGCTGCAGCCTTTGTCAGTCTCTCCAGCGTTTGGCACATTCAGAAATGTCAGTTGCCCATGTCCTCTGCTGCACACTGGTCCCTCCCTCCAACCTCTATATCGCTACAGGATTTAACAGAGAAGTAGAAGTCAGAAAAAGGTACACATAAGCTGCAGGGGACACAGGGCATTGCTTGACTGATAGGAAGGTAGGAGACACAAGCTGCTGGTGGGGGGAATCTTTACAGGGTATCTTTATGGCAAGCTCATCAAGAGCCATATGTTCTTGATCTGCTCTAAAATGGCAGCCTAAAAGAAATCATAGTATTTTTATTTATGAATATGTATTTTGCTTGTTGGTATAAAACATGCCATTAATTTCTGTGCATGTGCAGGGGAACAGATTTGGACCCTAGCTAAGGAGTACCCACAGAGGCAGATTTCTTTTCCTAAGAAGTAGATCTGCATGGGATATAATATTGTACATACAAAGAATCAGAAATAATACCCTAATTTACTGTACTTCAAATAGGGCAATAAAATGCTCAGATCATTTAAACAGTCTGTAAAATGCACTTTGTGGTAATAAATTAAACCATTTTAATAGCTCATGCAAGGCAAGTATTGTGTAAAACATATACCTAAGTGTAACTATGCTGGGCTTATTAGGTATTACAATGCAAAAGCAATAATGCACATTAACCCACAGTTACCCCTTAAAAAACATGTTTTATTAAATAGCTCCTCTGTTTTTTATCTTACAGCTAATTTCTGATCGGCTGTAATGAAGACCAATATCCGATTTGCTGCCCTGAGTTACAACAAATCAGCAGCAGACATAATGCTTGTCCAAGAGCTCCTGTGGTCCAAAGATCCAGTAAAATTTTTCTCTCTCTCTCTCTGTATATATATATACATATATATATATATATATATATATATATATATATATATATATATATATATATATACTGTCAGTATCAGAGGGCTCTTGATATATGGGGTAAGAGCATTGCTGTTTGGCATTATGAAAAAACTACTCTTTTGAAAATTACTCTTTTTCACATCAGTCCCTGCCCTCAAGGAGCTTACAATCTTAGGTCTCTATCTCACATATATACAAGCATGCTCATTACTAGGGCCACCCATGTCATTTGTAAAATGTTCAGATCTTGTGAAAATGTCATTGGTAATCGGGACACTATAATACTAAGTTTTTTGGATTTCCTTTAGTAATGGGAATCTATCACTGATAAAAAGTGATCTAAAATTTAAAAATAATTAAGGTAAACAATTCTAATAGTAAAAATAATGTTTGCAACACTGCAGTAATGACTTTGTTGTACAGAAAGAATATTCCTTTCCTTTGTGATATCGGTCTCAGAGAAGACTTCAGTTTGGTGAAGGAGTCTGCTTTGTTCTATATTTGTGCCAATTATAAACAGGCTTGATATAAACGGGTTTATTTTTATACAATAAATGACTGGTGTATGGACTAACTGAAAGACTGTGTTAATGTTAAAATAAAACAATGTATGTCCAGGCCGTCTATGAACAAACAGTTGCTTGGAGCACAAAGACTAACACAGATGGAAAATGTGACATAAATAAGGGCACAATCTATTAATGCTAATACCATAAAAGCTACAGCACAACACAGACAGCTTCATATACCCAAAGTCTACAGTCAACAACACTGGAATGGTAATTTCATAAAGTGTCAGCTAGAAATGGAATGCAAAAGCAATTAAAAAATTGGACCGCGTAAGTGGAACAGCACCTTTTAAAGAGTAAAGCACATGCAAGCTTTCCTAATGGCTAGAAAGCATTTTGAACTGACACTGCAATTGATCTGATGCAAATTATTGAACTCGTAATCATACACATTCCAAAGTGCAAAGATATCAATTATTTATAAAGGGAAATGCTGAATAGAGTATATGTTTTTAAGAATGAATAGGCAAATCATAAGATGGATGAGGCTAAGATGTACATCAATCCTTAACTTCATCTCAGAATGGTCAAGGACACAAAAATAAAGTTATACAATATTTATGGTGCTGAGATAACAGAAGAAACTATAGTAATATTAAAATAAGTCATTTTCTTTTGGCACCTATATTTCAAAACTGGAAAAGTCCAAAAAATCAAAGCAATGTACACAACCTAGTTACTTACCAAATTATGTTTAGGAAGGTACAAACATGTAATAATGTTAACTCACTTATATGCCCTAAAAATGTATTCTAAAAGGACAAATACATAATTTTAATGGAGGAATTTATGTGAATAGAGTATACAGAAACAGAAAGTAATTTATCAGTGGTTCACATAGATTACTATTAGACTCTTGCTGAAGTTCTCACAGGTAAACTCAAAGTGATCACAGATAAACTCAGAATGAATAGACTGCATGTAATCTGATCCTAAAGCAGCTTACTGCAGGCCTTTGTGTGACATACACTTTATTGCCAAAAGTATTGGACACCCCTCCAAATCATTGGATTCAGGTGTTCCAATCACCTCCATGGCCACAGGTGTATAAAATCAAGCACCGAGGCATGCAGACTGCTTCTACAAACATTTGTAATGGGTCGTTCTCAGGAGCTTGGAATTCAAGTGTGATACCAAGATAGGTTGCCACCTGTGCAATAAGTCCATCCATGAAATTTCCATGCTACTAAATATTACAACTGTTAGTGGTATTATAACAAAGTGGAAGCAACTGGGAACAATAGCAACTCAGCCACGAAGTGGTAGGCCACGTAAAATGACAGAATGGGATCAGTGCATGCTGAAGCGTGCAGTGCACAGAAGTCGCCGGCTGTCTGCAGAGTCAAAAATTAAAGACCTCCAAGCTTCATGTAGTCTTCAGATTACAACAACAGTGCATAGAGGGCTTCAAGCAATGGGTTTCCATGACGGAGAAGTTATATCCAAGCCTTACATCACCAAGTGCAATGCAAAGAGTCGGATGCAGTGGTGTAAAGCACGCCGCCACAGGACTCTAGAGCAGTTGAGACGTGCTCTCTGGAGTTATGAATCACGCTTCTCTGTCTGGCAATCAAATGGATATGTCTGGGTTTGGCGGTTGCCAGGAAAACAGTACTTGCCTGACTGCATTGTGCCAAGTGTAATGTTTAGTGGAGGGGGGATTATGGTGTGGGGTTATTTTTCAGGGATTGGGTTTGCCCCTTAGTTCCAGTGAAGGGAAGGGAACTCTTAAGGCATCAGCATACCAAGACATTTTGGACAATTTCCATCTTCCTGTTCCAACATGACTGCGCACCAGTGTACAAAACAAGGTCCATATAGACATGGATGAGCGAGTTTGGGGTGGAGGAACTTGACTGGCCTGCACCCGATAGAACACCTTTGGGATGAATTAGAGTGGAGACTGCGAGCCAGGCCTTCTCGTCTGACATCAGTGCCTGACCTTACAAATGCGGCTCTGGAAGAATGGTCAAACATTCCCATAGACACACTACTACACCTTGTGGACAGCCTTCCCAGAAGAGTTGAAGCTGTTATAGCTGCAAAGGGGGGGGGGGGCAACTCAATATTGAACCCTACGGACGAAGACTGGGATGCCATTAAAGTACATGTGAATGTAAAGGCAGGCATCCCAATACTTTTGGAAATATAGTGTATCTTTCTCAAAATACAATCTTTATTAAGGAAAAGTCTAAAAGCAGCATGGGCACAACTTTTATAACAGTTTTTTTTCCATTGTTTTCTTTTTGTCCTGTTGACATAGTCCTTGATTAATGAAGATATACCTATGTGTTCACTAAATTACGCTGGGTAGTAGTTGGCTGAGAGGCAAGTACTGTTCAAATACTTGAAATGTTTCTGTTACGTCTAAATCATTCAGCTATGCATCAACTATGCGTGCAGGAAAATATACAGTTTTTATTGATGGTGATAAGTGTATGCAGTCTACTGGACTAACAATTTTAATCACTGTACCAGCATATTTGTAACCACGTTCAAGTGTGACATAATTCAAGAAAATATAAGGTACAGTTTGTGTTGTGGATATGCATAGAGAAAGGTCCCAAACACCGCACACCTAGCAAAGCCATCAGTAAACAGATGAAAGCAGCCTCAGCCAACTTCATCCATAGCCACGCC
The DNA here is from genome assembly GCF_062004578.1 of Staurois parvus. Taxonomy (NCBI): domain Eukaryota; kingdom Metazoa; phylum Chordata; class Amphibia; order Anura; family Ranidae; genus Staurois; species Staurois parvus. The sequence continues at coordinate 7,523,130 of NW_028317968.1, read as the reverse complement.
CCCAACGCATTTCACACCACCCACAGGGCTTAATCATGGAGGTCCTCCTGTTTAATAATGGCTTGCTAGGTGTGCAGTGTTTGGGACCTTTCTCTATGCATAGTCTGAGTATGTGCGGAGTGTACATGGACTCCTGCCCAGCCAGCACCTATTACAGGACTCACCGGATGGACTTACAGGAGCTTGAGTGAAGACTTTACATTTTATGAGTTTACAGTTCTACTTGTGCTGTCTCAAAGTGAACCTGTGCTTTGCTCTACAGTATCTGCAGTCAGATGCAAGGATATGCAGTATATAAGCACCAGGATAGGAATTGGGGATTACACAAAGCCGAGGACACTCTCCTTGCCCCCATGTGACAGTGCTGGGTGCCTGACTAGTCAATTGGCAAGAACCAGCACTGTCACTTGGAGGAAAGGTGTGTAATTCATAGTCTCCTTCAGTACCATGTAAGAAGTACCAGTCATGGACACAGCATGTGGTATAGCATAAGCTGATGCAGGGGCCGAGATTAAAGTGAACCTGCTGCTTTGCAACAACACAATCTCATATCTATGAGAGGTTTAAGACAGTCCCGATTTACAGATATCAAAGGAGCAGCAGACTCTTGTATTAGCCAATAAAAGAATACATAAAGTCTGAAGTTAAAGTAGAACTACAGACAACACTTTTTTTTCCATTTTGTATAGTGTAATTGAGAGTTATAACCCCTGTCAGTTTATTTTGTTCATATCTTTGTCCCTTTTGGGAGATGTACCTTTACCTGAAAATCTCAGTAAATCAAGGGAATTCCTTGGGGACTCCCAGGTCACTAGAACTAGTGTCCCCATTGGAACATTTCCCATCTGTTATTTTTCTGGGGACAACCCAAATTTGGGGTTTCTTTTACTTTCACTTTAAATGATTATGGTAAACAGGACAAATAGAGAGAGTGAATCTCCCTAACGAAGCACAGAATACAATAAAAAACTTGAAGAAGTTCTAATTGCTCTCCACTCTATCCAAAACTAAAAAAAAAACTTTTGCCTTTAGCTACACTTTAAAGCCTTTAGGTGTACTACTGAAGAAGCCCAAAGGACACAATGCATATAAGGGTGGAGCCACACTGCAAGAGACCATAAGAAGTATATGTCAACTACCATCTCTATGCTGATAACATGCAAATCTGTCTACCCCTCACCTCTACAGTTTCCACCCGTATCGCTAGCCTACTAAGCGACATATTGGCCTGGATGGCACTCCACTTCCCCAAACTCAACCTCTCCAAAACTGAGCTCCTAGTATTCCCCCCTGCCCAAGCTACCCCCACTGACTTCACTATAACACCATCCTCAGTCCATCCCCTCACGCCAGGGTACTAGAGGTAATCCTAGACTCCCATCTGTCCTTCCAGCCCCAGATCCAATCGCTGACAAATTCATGTAGACTTCACCTCTGCAACATCTCCAAGATACAACCGTTCCTAACCCCGGAAACCACTAAGCAACTCATTCACTCCCTCATCATATCACACCTCGACTACTATCCCCCCTCCAGTCTATCATGAACGCTGCTGCCAGACTCATCCACCTCACTAACCGTTCCGTATCTGCCACCCCTCTCTGCCAATCCCTCCACTGGCTCCCAGTTGCCCAACGGACAAAATTCAAAACTCTGACAATATAAAGCCATCCACAACACTGTCCCAACTTACATAACTGATCTTATCTCTAAATATCACCCAAACCGTACACAAGACCTCTTACTCTCTAGCTCCCTTATCTCCTCTTCCCATGCTTGTCTCCAAGACTTTTGCAGGGCGTCACCCATCCTCTGGAACTCCCTACCCCAATCTATCAGATTATCACCTACTCTACTTGCCTTTCGGCGTTCACTGAAAACCTTTCTCTTCAGGGAAGCCTATCCTGCTCTCTGCTAATTCTGGTATCCTCTACTCTTCCAACCACTCCATCCCCCACAGTGACTACCTACTGTATTACTCACCCCGCCCTCCTAGATTGTAAGCTCCAAGGAGCAGGGCCCTCTAATCCCTCTTGTATTGAACTGTATTGTTACTGTATTGTCTCCCACTATAATGTAAAGCACTGAGCAAACCGTTGGCGCTATATAAATCCTGTATGATAATAATAATAATAATATGTTCCTGGTTCTGTGGATGTGATGTGCATATTGTCCCTATAGATGTGGCATCTGTAGAACGCATGTCATAGCAGCCTTCTTACCAGTAGACAACAGATATTGTGTGTTTACTCACTGATGGGTATGCATAGGTTAGAAAACAGTCTGTTGTATGTGTCTTTCTTTTTTCCCATATAGCCTAAAAAAATGTTCATGGGGAAAATGAGTGTACAAAATATTTAGCTGTATTGTGCCACTATATTCAATCATCCTTGCATGTCTATGGTCAGATATCTACAAAACAAGTCTTACAAGTAGACAGCAGATATTGTGTGTTTACTCAGTGATGGGTATGCAGAGTAATGTTTTTATAGGAAAACAAAAGAAACCTCATAGAGTACTGCATGCAGGTTACTAGTCATTGACCTAGGCTACTTCTGACCTGAGACTCTGACCTTTGACTATGTGCCAGTGGTTCTGTTTATCTGCATGCTGCCACTGGTGTAAATAAAGGAAGCACAAAGTGCTAAACTTGTTAGGTACTTATTGCTCAAGGCAACTGACGGCTTGCAAAAGTGTTCTCATTTCACAGTGCCAGTGGGCAAAGTCATCAATAAATCAGAACAAATCTGTTTGTTAATTTGCTTCTAAAGGTGCTGTCCCAAGAGGGCTCGGGGAATAGTGCTCATCCAGACTTGGTGACCTCAGAGGTCAGCCAACAATAATATGGCAATGGTTAACAGCAGCAGGAAAGCAAATCTATACAGATATTATTGTTTAATGTCATTTCAATGGCTACCAGACCGGATACCAGAATTATTTACTGTACATAAAATGTGTAATGACCATTCTAAATCAAATATTTCAAGAAAAATATAGCAAAAAAAAAAATGTTTTGTTTGATTCAAAATCTTTACTACTAACAAGTCATTGTTTACCAGTTTTTAAGACAGTTTTCAGTCTTTAATATATGTGATGTCCAAATATCTAATAACCATTTTTAAGGCCCCAAACTCTTTATTTACCAAAGAATGGGAAAATTAGAACCTCTGATAAGTTGTTTTTATTGCTATCTGCTTCCTCGTTGGGAAGATTAACCCTAACTTCCTATTCTGGTAAGAAAATGGGCCAAGAACAAGAAATGATGGGAGCTCTCTCTGATGGTGACAAGAGCTACAAAAGCACATGTATACAGTACAGAGTAAAGAGTTTGGATATTGGTTTTTGTTGCTCTCTGTGTCTTTCTGTCCCTGTGACACCAACTTTCTTTGTTACCCTGTCTCCATTACACCCAATGACTTAGGAGACTTCATTATTCTACAAAACATATTTTTGATACTGTATGATATGTTGATTTCAGAGCTGAACGTTCCTAATGCTGTTGCATTGTTGCCTGTTTTTGGCAGTTGCTAAAGTTAGCAATCTATTACCATAAATACATTAGACCCCAAAGCATTACAGGCAAGCATTAGTGGTCTTATTTACTATACAGTAAGGGAGGTAGATGAGATAGAGTGTGAGCAGAACAATGGCATTACCTAGGATGCTCCCCTATTGGCATCTCTTCCCAATGCTAAGCTTGTGTCATCTGTCAATAAATCCAGGCTTTCTGGAATTTTCCAGGTATCATCTTTAGTAAGAAACAAAGAAAATGTTTACTTACCACACCTTCCTGTAAACACTGTACATTAAATTAATGTTATGCATTGAGTGTTAAGGTACCAACTGACTGATCAATGTAGGCTGAGCCAATCAGTATTGGCAAAATCGGATAATAACGGATTCCTTTTTTCAGTGGTTAGCTACTGTTCCCTTGACATGAACCTGGATCTAGTGCCCCCTCTGATCACACTGATACACCAGCTTCTACCACAAGAGCATACATATATGTACTCTAGTTTAAAAAAATGTCCCAAAGCTGGGTTGTTGAAATATATCTGTATGTCAACTTAGGTATGTCTCACCAGCAATCCTGTCATCTGTAGTACCTAGCCATTGACACATTTGGGAGGGCAATGATTTCCTAATCTGTTTCCATTGTGTTGCTCTCACTGGCTGGACTAGGGAGGTATTGCTCTACAGGCTACACCCTTGCTAATTAAGTGTGTTTCTGTGCTATTTCAGCTACTGGGGAGCCACTCTTATACCCTTAAAATTGCTCTAAGATCCTGTGTCTCTTTCCCTGAAGCCACAGGTGTTGGCAAACTCAGAGATTCAATATTGCAGGAGTGAAGCCGCACACCACAGATCCTTTGTGTAAAAATTTTTATTTTGTCAGTAGTGAGAGAGACACTCCATCATTGTCCTCCAATTGATGCATTTTACCCCTGTTGGAGGTCATCAAAGTGCTCTAGGGGACATGGGCAGAGTGTCTTTTTCACTGTTGCCAGAATAAAGGGATCAGTGGTGTGCAGCATTCACTACTTTGATACTGGGGGCAATGCTGTACAGGTGTGTGTTTGTTTTAGTGGTCCTGTTGATAACTAGTTGCCACCAGCACTGGCATCAATTGACAGACATGGACTGTATGTTTATAGCCAACTTTTAACCATTTAACATAAGACATTTGCTACTAGATGCATGCTCTAACTTTAACCCATAATGCTTATCTAGTCCATGATCTTCTAATTCAGTGCCTTCAACATTATGATTTGTTCACTATCTAATGGTGGCATCCTGTTTATTCCCATATTTTCTACATCACAATACTACCATATTTGTAAAAGTGCTCAGAACATATTTTTTATGACAATGTCTCTTTAAATAATGATCTGCCCTGTGACTGAAACCATATCAGATATGAAACAAATCAAAAACACACAGACACGCAATTCAGTTTTCTCTATTGTTAAAAAAGCCCTTTTGACTTGATGTGGTTTCTGCGTTGCAAGGAGACAATCAAATTATAAAAGCAGGACGCCATGCTTTTAGCTTATGGCTTATGTCCTCAAATGTTTGTTGTCGGTGCAAAAACTTTGATACAATCGAACTTTGTAATGTGTCCATCCATCTCTTTGAAACGCAAATTTAATTACGTGCAATTTCACAATTTAGTTGATAACTCCATCTCTGATTTAAATTTCCCAGTTGCAGGCACAGACCTCTAGTTGAGAATTATGTATGTGTAAAAGAAGCTTTGACATCTCTAATTGATTCGATTTACACTGTCCAAGGAAAGGATACCAACAATTTGTGAAAGAATTTTCTTTCCTCCCTTGCTTACATCCCTCATTTGCCATCTTAATTGAATTAAGGCGAATAAGGACTGTTTGACCGATGGATGAACCATATTTTCAACTGAGGACAATTCTATTTAAACTAGAGTATATCAACTCTTGCAACTGTCAGTTAGCTTGCTTCCGACCCTTAACTTTTATTGTGAAAGGTCAGCCTTTGGCCACAGACAAGAAAAGTACAGTGAATCCTAAGGAAAATCTTGTTGATATGAAGAGCTTTTCACTGTCATGTGTTCATTTCTCATAAGGCCTCATTAACGCTTGCCAAGCCAAAGAGTGATACAAATTTCTGTTCTATTATCCTTCTGAACTGTATGGTAGATCTCTGTTAAAGCATAACCAGGATATGACAGAAACGTTGCATCTTCTTAACTCAATAGTGATTCAGTGTACTGTTTATGTGCAGCAGAGAAAAAAAAACTGTGATCTAGACTTACTTCTGTGGTTACTATTAAGGGATCTGCTGCTGAAAAATATAGCTCCACCATGGTTATTGAGAGTTCAGAGTAGTCTTATATGGGGCTCTATAGATGCACACTGCAAGGTAAGGGTCAGGGAATGAAAGACTGCATGGACTAGAATTAAGGTCCAGGGGTGTTGCAGATCTACAGAAGCATATCTATTAACAGCACACATAACAGTGGCTTAGTGGCTAGCACTTAACTAACTAGCAGCACTAGAGTCTTTGGTTCGAATCTCAGCCAGGACACTATCTGCACACAGTTTGCATATTCATGGGTTTCCTCCAGGTACTCTGGGTTTATTCCACAGTCCGAAAACATGCTAAAAAGTTAAATGGCCTTTGCATAAATTGGCCCTAGTATTCGTGTACAAATTGACTATGCACATCTGTTATCACATTCTGTATGCTAGTCCCAAACCGAGCAAGGGTTGTACCTGGTGGCCTAAAAAAAAAAATTGGGAAGAAAATTCTATTGAAAAGGTTATGTGTATCTAACATGGTATCCAGAGATCTGGCTCATAGAATTGCCAAGGGTAGAGTCACCAAATTGCAGGTCCAGGAATCCACTAATACACAGGTAGCCAAACACAAGGAAAGTAACATTAAACATTCAGATCCTTAAATGACTATAGCTTTGTTCACAGCGTGCCCAGTAATTCCCCCCTGTAATCCAAAGAAACTGTTTATCACTGTCCATCTCCATCTTGCCAACAGGGATGAAAAACTTGTCAGAACTATAATTCGGCTAGACATACAGTCTGACAATTAACTAATACTGTCATTAAACACATATGGGCTAATAAGTGCACAAAAACAATAAAAAAATGTATTATGTAATACGCTCTATCAAAGTATGCCAGACATTATAGGGCTCTGCATTTAGTTACCATACTATTGTGCTGGTCATCGTAACCAAATGCTCCAAATCCCAATTTCCTTTCTAAATACACAGGAATCTGAATGATTAGCTGCTGTTTTAACGTGAATAGTAAATTCCAAGGAAAACTGTGTACAGTAACTGAATAATGTTGTGTATACATGTTGAAGATATTCTGAATAAACAGCTTATCATTTCCTTTGCACATCTGCAAAGGGAAATTGAAAGCCATTAGTCGAACATGCTTTATTTGGACAGGAATGTACTAATGAAGTCCTAGTGTGTACAGCAATGTATCAAGCTTCAGATAGGTTACCTAGCACTTGCTATGCCAGGCAATTATGGCTGTAGTTTGACAGTGGGCACAGGCACCTAATATAGCCTTTGAATGATGTCCTGCCACAGAGTTGTGTTAATGACCCTGCAGCACTAGGCAGATCCTGTCCTTCTGCTTTTTTTCTCACTGAATGATTTCCCTAAAGCCAAAAGCTGGGCAAAATGCCACTAATACTGCCGTAAAACTCCTGCTGCGAGAGGAGGGAGGCAGGCGACTGGGGGTTAGGAGGTAATCAAGCTTACAGATTAAGACTCGCTAAAGCTATAAGATCAGCACGGCTCAGGGTGTTTATTAACCCTTCAAGAGCAGTCGCTTGTTAAGCTTCTTTCTTGCTTCACACTAGACATCTTTAATTGACTGTTGTTACACATTGGAATAGGTTCTACAACCAGAGACCAAAACTTTGCAAAACTTTCACATCTGTATGGCAAACAAAAGCACCCCTACAATGCAGGGCTGTTAACCATCTATTATAAGTCTTATCATAAAAGATTACAGGTCATAATATGATGGTACAACCAACACAAATAGAACTGTATTTAGATATTTATGTATATGAACAAAAGATAAAAGGAAACGACCACATCGGATCAACAGACATTATGGTTTCTAAGAATTTCCTTTTTTGAAACTATTGATATAAATGTAACTGCTAGTAAAATATTTAGGCATGAATACATCATGTAAGCAAGCACTAGTCCCATGAAGCTTGCACAGAGCCATGTATACGCACTTTATCTAATGTGCAAACACATACCCACCTACAGTAGGTCTACCCACCAAAGGAAAGAGATCATTTGTGCTGAAATTGCCACAGCCTAAAAAGGGTTAAATTCAGCTCTTGCTTGGCTACCGGCCTGTTGCAGGAACTGGAGAGCTGCATTAAATGAAAGTCTTGGCGATTATTATTTTAAACACAAAGCAAATATAACTATGCTGACGCTTGATTAAAAAGCAACAGCTGTGTGTGGCGGCACATTTTCCACTAATTTGCAGGGGGGATTTTCAAGGAGAATGGTTTGTGCGCACAGATTAATTTGCATATAGTACACAGAGTGTGACAGTTGTTCTGATTGTTTCGGCTGTTTCAATATCCCTAAAACGTTGCACATTCTATTCTGGCAGCACACAAGCTGGGTCTGTGAGGATATGAATGCATATAATGAGCTTAATAACAATAATGCTTGACAATACACTCAACCTGACATACCAACATTAGTAACACAGTGGATGCTGTAGGTAGAGGCTTTTACAACACATTTGTGGTCAAACATCCTTGAAATAGAATACATCTAAGTTTACAGTAATAAAAAGCACAAAAAAACAGAACATTCAGACATGAGAATACCCACACCAAGTCACAAACTGTCAAGTAGGTTTATGGAGGTGAAACTCATAAATTAAATATATATTCATATAAAAACACATTTGACATGCATTTAAACACATTAATGGTCAGAGGGGGTAACACCATATCTGGAGTTTTCTTTGCTATAAAAGGTATAATAAAATCCCAGTTTGAGAGTGGCAAAAAAAAAAAAAAAAACTTTAGAGAGGTAAAATACTTTAGCTGGCTAAACAAAACGGATTCTCTGTGTTTTGAAACAACTATAAGGCTGTCAAGTGATTCTTTTTGTATAACGTGTATGTTCATTATTTGGTACATGTATTTTCTAGCACCTGAACTAAAAATTCGTTTGAAGTGAACCGTGCCCAATCTATGCATATTCCATTATCTACATGTTCCGATCAAGCATTAAAAGCACTTTAAAACAAGCATTCATTCACCTCTGCAGCTACAGGCATTGTGGAGTAATGAATCTTCAAAATTAACAACAAACAACACAGGGACTTAAAGCGGAGTTCCACTCACCCAGTCAAAAATTAAAAGTCAGCAGCTACAAATACTGTAGCTGCTGACTTTTAAAAAACATCCACTTACCTGTCCCTCGGTCCCGCAGTGTTTCCCCAGCAGCCCGTTTCACCAGCCGTCCTGTATTCCAGGAGGCCGGCATCTTCAGTGTGGGCACCCGGATGTGCAGCTTGCGGCTTCACAGCCGGGTACCCACTGCGCATGCGCAAGAAGCGCTGAGTTTTATGAATGGTCCTGTAGTCCCCTGGGACCTGTCACATGTCCTAAAAGACTACAGGGAGGGAGGATACCTTCCACTTCCAATTGCCTAGGCAAGTGGACTGGAAGTGGGAGCGGGTACCTGTCAAATTTGGGTACCCGCTCCCCCCCACCCCCCAAAGGTGCCAATCCTTAATGGGGAGCGGGGGAGCAGTCCTTAAAGCGGAACTTCCCCTAATGGGTGGAGCTCCGCTTTAAAAATCACAATTCCTTTCCCCTTAAAATGTATGTCAAGCAAAAATGTTTTTCTACTTTTGGATAATGTGAGTATGGATTAGAACTCCTGTCAAATTTTTACTGCTATCCAGTGCTCCATTAGAGAGATTTTCCCTCACTTCCTGTTTTGGTGACAATGGCTTCACCAGACAAGAAACAAAGGAAAATCTGTTATACATACCAAATAAAAATCTGACAGGGATCATAGCCTTCCACTACATAAGGAAGTGCTGTTGTTGGAAAATTCCCCTCACTTCCTGTCTTGAAAAATATTGGCAGGACAGGAAGTGATGATAAAACACTCTAGTGAAGCCCAGGATAGAGGTATAAACCCAACAGATATTCTAACTCTTCCACCATTCCATCCAAAACTATGAAAACAATGTTGGGCTTGATATACAATGTAACATTCAATTGCTACTGAATCTTGGTAGCCTGCCAGCACTCTAGTGTAAACAAACAGCAGGTGCATGTAAGCTGCTAAAAAGCACTGAAATCTGACTTTGTTTTTCTGAATTTCTGTTCTATAAAAGCAGGGATGGCTTGTTTTGAAGGCCCTTGTCCAGGGGCAGACTGACCATTTCGAAACTCGGGCACTGCTCGAGGGCCCGGGTCAGTAGGGGGCCCCATGAGATGCCCCTGGTACCTTTTTCATAGGCTTTTTTGAGTTTGGGCAAGGACACAGGGGCCCCATGATCCCCTATTGCCTGGGGGGTCTGTAGGGGGCCCCAAGAGATGCCCCTGGTACCTTTTTTATAGGCTTTTTTGAGTCTGGGCAAGGACACAGGGGCCCCATGATCCCCTATTGCCCGGGGGCCCCATGAGTTGTCAGTCCGCCCCTGCCCTTGTCATGCAGCTTTGAAGGCTTTGAGGATGACTCAAAAAAAACCTTTGAATTAAAGCCTTGGGGAATACCTTAAAGTGGCGGTATTACGAAACAAAGCATTTTTCACAGTCTCAAATCCAACGTACTTTGGCAGTAAATACTTGGCTGTGTATACCATGCTTAATGTTACATCCAAGTTTAGGGTGTAGCATGAAGCATGGTCACACACACAATTGAAGGGTGCTTCTGGCTGGAGCATATAGTGATTATATTAATTTAAAACCTAACATCAGGCCCATACCTCTGTCAGGACCTGAAGCAGGTAGATACCATTGAAACAGCCTGTGCATTGCATGCATGATGCACTGACCGCGTGCTCAATGCTCAGGCTTTAGTGCAAAAAAAAATAGTAAATGCACATTCACATTCATTATAAGGTCAGTATTGCTCGATTTTCTACTTTTTTGCAAAAGGCGAGCTAACACTAAGACTTCATTCAAACTTGTGTGACTTGTCATTTGACTTTGGACACATCGTCGAATGACAAGTCGCAGCCCATTGTTTTCAATGGCACCCATTCAGACTGGTGTGACTTAATGTCGCAGGAACTTTGAAAAGGTGATTGCACTACTTTGATGCAACTTTTGATGTGTAAAGTCGGATAAATATCACACTGGAAATTGCGCGACTTTGGAGTTCCGCAAGTGTGAATGGAGCCTTAAGCTTTTTTTAATGCTTGTTAAGAATATGTCAAAACTTAAATAATCATAGTCTGGGCACAGGTGCACCCTAATGTAAGGGTACATACATTTCAAATTTCCAGTGCAAGGAAATCTTGCTCCAAATTATCTATATTTATGCCTAATAAATGCAGTCCATTCATGGGGCTCTTGTTTTAAAATTAAACTTTGACTAAATGAGTAATTGTGCATCTTATGAGTTATTCACCTCTTGCATACCAAACAGCCAGACAAGTGACACACTTATTTTCTGGTTCAGCAATTAGGCTTCTTTGTCAAGCATCTTGACTATGCCATCTCTCCATCTCCAACCTGGTCACTGCACAACAAATCAGCATCATTATTACTGTTCAGTGATAATAGGAACTGACCCACAAAGCAAGAACAAGTGGAGCAATAACATTGAGCAATAACATTTCTAACAAGTAATACATGTATGTGTATCACAAAAGTGGCCGATCAGCCATAACTTTATGACCATCCACCTAATATTAAGTAGGTCCCCTTTTTGCCACCAAAACAGCCCTGACCTATCAAGGCATGGACACCAATATACCTCTGAAGGTATGGTGTGGTATCTGGCACCAAGCTGTCAGTAGCAGGTGTGAGGTGGGCCTCCATGGCTTAGACTGCTTTTCCAGCACATCCCATAAACACTTGATTGGATTGAGATCTGGAGAATCTAGAAGCCATGTCAACACCTTGAACACCATTGTTGGGTTTCCTGAACCATGCATGAACCATTTTTGCAATATGGCAGGGCAGGTTATCCTGCTGAAAGAAGCCACTGCCATCAGAGAACACCATTTCCATGAAGGGGTATACTTGGTCAGCAACAATGTTTAGGTAGGTGGTATGTGTCAAGTAACATCCACATGAATGGCAGGACTAAAGATTTCCAAGGAGAACATTGCCCAAGGGATCACATTGGCTCTGCTGGCTTGTTTTCTTCCCATAATGCATTCTGCTGCCATCTCTTCCACGGGTAAGCGATGCACGTGCACCTGGCCATCTTCATGATGTAAAAAGAAAACATGATTCATTAGAATATGCCACCTTCTTCCATTGTTCTTTGGTTCTTTGGCCACCTTCTTCCATTGTTCAGTTCTGATGCTTACATGCCCATTGTAGGAGGTTTTGGCTGTGGACACAGGTCAGCATGGATTTTTTCTGCTTTCAAAACCAGCTTCAGGGACAACATGTTTACTTTCGGTCTAATATATCCCATCGACTTTCAAATGTCGTTGTAAAAAGGTAATCAATATTATTCAACCTGCCTGTGGCTGATCGGTGTATATACATATTAACTGTGTGTTTAGAGGCTTGTCTGGATATCTACTTTATCCTTCTTTCTTTTGTGGTTTTATTTTTTTTAACCTGTTATAAAAGCCTGTTATAATGTTTCTGGGTCTTATCAGGGAAGAAAATGTCACCCCTAGATGTTGTTCTAATCACCAAATATATATATATATATTTATTTATTTATTAGGTTCAAAGGTATACTGCAGGGAGAAGCCCCATCTATGAATTTCCAGCAAGAATAATACCATTCATCATCATTTTCATTACAAATAATTGCAGGCACACTAATGAAGACAATGTGTGAAAAGTGATTGGATGGTTAAAACCCAACATTGTAGCTAGAAAGACTTTAATTGATTTTATTGCACAGAGACCAAGCCTTATACATAGTGCACCAGGACTTTATCTAACTTCATTTCCATTGATTTTCACTGATAGACCTCTCATTTGTCCGAGGCTTAAGTACTAAAGTAATAAAGGGATAAAAGACTTTGTAATACAGATTCTGAATAAAATGTCCACACATAATTTCAACAGAATAAAACTGCATGTTCTGCCGTTACCAAATGACAAAAACAAGGAGTGTGGCTAACATGAGCTAATCTGCTAAAAAATATCTATAATCTCAATTATTTTCAAAAGCTTTTGCCATTTAGGTTCTGAAATAATACAAGATGCATTTCATCTCAACAATGGCCCAGCAAAAAGCATGGAATCAAAGGGACAGCACCCGATATTTTCACCAGAGATTAAACCATGGAGTTGGTTGCACAATACTCATCAATAAGTGTTTTCTATCCATTCTCAGTGTTCATTTCTAGATGCTAATTTAAGGAATAATCTACCATGCAGAGACATGTAATGACAGAAGAAAATGCTTCCAAGATTATTATGTATGATGAAAGGCAACAGCCTTTGCCTATATTCAATACCCGCCATCACAGCTGCACATTCAGATCAAACACTGGACTTAGTGGGCTGTGAGTGTAGTCGCCCATAGTAACCAAACAGTACTAATCTTCCATTGTTCTGCCCATTCTAGAAATGCACACCATCTAGTATTTTACTGCTTTGCCAGATAAGTTCCCTCAGGTTTTTAAACTCTGTAAGATCAATTTTGTCTTCAAAGGTTTTAAGCAACATTCCTTTTAAACTTTGTTTTAGGCCTCCTGCACACGCGACACCTAAAAACGCCACATTTTTAGGCATTCAGGCATTCCATTTACTGATATAAATGCAGCCTACTGTTTTAATGGACCTGTAGATCAGTAAAAAAACCCGAAAATCTGCATTGCCAGTCAGTATTTTTACGCTTTCACACACATATATGCACAAATACGCGCATATGCCACCTTCCCTTGATTTATAAAAAGGTAGAAGAATTTTTATGTGTGTGTATGTGCGAATACGTGCAAATAAATAGCACGTTCTCTTGTTTTTATGCCAGGAATATCTGATGTATCATACATCAGTACCGTGTGCAAGAACCCTTATTCAGACAGCTACGAAGTGCTTGTGCACAATGTAGTCATGTAACTCTCTGTCCCTTGCAATAAGGAACAAAGGGGGGTGAATTGTTATGGTAAAACAGTCTTTTTACACCACAGCTTTATCAGATGATCACTATGAATTGGCCATGATCACTACTTCTATGTTGATGGTTTTTTGTACCATCACCTTCACTGTGATTAAGTTGTTATTAACTACTTTAGGCCTTTCACACCTACGATCAGGGCCATCAGTGGATTTAGAAAATATTAATCTGCAGATTCCTGCGACTAAAATCACAGGCTTGTGCGAACAGCTATGGATCCTGTTCATGTAGCAATAGAATACACACACTATATTGCCAAAAGTATTGGGACATTGCTCCAAATCATTGGATTCAGGTGTTTCAATCACCTCCCAGGCTACAGATGTATAAAATCAAGCACCTAGGCATGCAGACTGTTTCTACAAACATTTGTGAAAGAATGGGTCACTCTCAGGAGCTCCGTGAACTCAAGCATGGTACCGTGATAGGTGGCCACCTGTGCAATAAGTCCATCCATGAACTTTCCTTGCTACTAAAGATTTCACGGTCAACTGTTAGTGGTATTATAACAAAGTGGAAGCAACTGGGAACAACAGCAACTCAGCCACAAAGTGCTGGCCACATAAAATGACAGAGCAGGGTCAGCAAATGCTGAAGTGCGAAGTAGTCGCCAACTGTCTGCACAGTCAATAGCTAAAGACCTCCAAACTTTATGTGGCCTTCAAATTAACACAACAGCAGTGCATAAAGAACTTCATGGAATGGGTTTCTATGGGCGAGCAACTGCATCCAAGCCATACATCACCGAGTGCAATGCAAAATGTCGGATGCAGTGGTGTAAAGCACACCACCACTGGATTCTAGAGCAGTGGAGATGTGTTCTCTGGAGTGACCAATCATGCTTCTCTGACTGGCAATCCAATGGACGTGTCTGGGTTTGACAGTTGCCAGGAGAATGGTACTTGCCTGACTGCATTGTGCCAAGTGTAAAGTTTGGTGGATGGAGGTTTATGGTGTGGGGTTGTTTTTCAGGGTTTGGGCTTGGCCCCTTAGTTCCAGTGAGGGAGCTCTTAAGGTGTCACAGCATACCAAGACATTTTGGACAATTTCATGCTCCTAACTTTGTGGGAACAGTTTGGGGATGGCCCCTTCCTGTTCCAACATGACTTTGCACCAGTGCACAAAGCATGGTCCATAAAGAAATGGATTAGCGAGTTTGGGGTGGAGGAACTTGATTGGCCTGCACAGAGTCCTGACCTCAACTGAACACCTTTGGGATGAATTAGAGCGGAGACTGCGAGCCAGGCCTTCTGGTCTGACATCAGTGCCTGACCTCACAGATGTACTTCTGGAAGAATGGTCAAACATTCCCATAGACATACACCTTGTGGACAGCCTTCCCAGCAGAGTTGAAGCTGTTATAGCTGGAAAGGCAGGGCCAACTCAATATTGAACCCTACGGACTAAGACGGGGATGCCATTAAAGTTCACGTGCATCTAAAGGCATGCGTCCCAATACTTTAGGCAATATAGTGTACATTTGACTGGCAGTTGACTGGCCCTGCAAGCAGACAGATTGTACTTAGATGACCAACTGTGCTAAATAACAACTCCTAACAGGTTGTGCCTAAACAGTTACCCAGATTGCAGGAGCACCATGTATTATTTACATGAATGTGTATGATTTATGAGACATTAAGACTGAGTAAAACAAAAGTAAATACCGACAAAAATAATGACAAAATGACAAAAAATAAAGTAATAGTTCAGAAAATATCACATGAATTTGTTATTATTTTGAGTAATGTATATATTCAGGGGTGGACTGACAACTCATGGGGCCCTCGGGCAATAGGGGATCATGGGGCCCCTGTGTCCTTGCCCAAACTCAAAAAAGCCTATGAAAAAGGTACCAGGGGCATCTCATGGGGCCCCCTACTGACCCCGGGCCCTCGGGCAGTGCCCGAGTTTCCAAACGGTCAGTCTGCCCCTGTATATATTATAGACACAAATATAATAATACTATATTAATAAAGTTAAAAACGAAAGCAAGGCACCTTAAGTAACAAAAAAGTGTTCATGAATCATGTATACTATTGCACAACAGAGGCATCTTCAACATGAAGCCTCTGAGACACTTTCTGAACTGACGCTGAACTTGCATAGTGTCAGATGAAGGCACACAGGGCAGTGGCCACCCTCTCCTACACAGATCCTTAACAGCAACACTTCCTTGATCTCTGAAGCACATCACATGTGTTTAGTAAACTGTATACAGACCCGAAAGCTCCCACCAACATCATATTGCATGCACTTAGGTCTTCCCATGGAACTTCTAGAAAGGAAAGACCCTGCAGTTGAAAAAAAAAAGTTCTCATGGATGGAATTCATTAGTGATTCAGAGATAGAGACGTCAGCAAGCCCTATTAATCATTTACTTGGTGTCACACAAACAAAATTGGTCTTTTAGAAGAGTCTGTAGCATTTGCATGGCACTGCAGTCTTGTCTGCCAGCCTGCACAATTGAACAAGGTGTCCTGGAGGACTCCAGACTTGGCAAGACAATGTGCATTTTTTATAGACTATAACAAGCATGGAAGAATGACCTATTTGTCAGATTTTGCTGTGGCAAACTTTTGTTACATGCGAAGTGCACAAAAGTTGATCTCCAAAGTTAATCATGAAATGAAAATCCTTCTAAGTAATAAACATAAAACATTTTCATGAGAAAAAGCTTTATATTAGAAAACATTAGTATTAACCATTGTGTATGGTACATATACCCCATCTTTATTTAAAACTTAACTCCAGACAATAAAAAACTGAATGCAGTTCAAGTATAACTAAATGTAAAACTTTTATTTTTTTTTTTTTTTGTTTTGAACAGAGTAGAAAGGGATTACATAGTTATATGATTAGTCTGGCTGCAAAAAGACAAAAGTCCATCCAGTTCAACCATTAAAAAAAATTATAATCCTATACCCACAGTTGATCCAGAGGAAGGCAAAAAACCCCAGCAAAGCATGATCCAATTTACTCCTGCACGGAAAAAAATTCCTTCCTGATCCCCCGAGAGGCAATCGGATATTCCCTGGATCAACTTTACCTATAAATGTTATTATCTCTGGAGGCAGTTTCTCTCACTTCATGTTTTGGCTCTTGGACAGGAAGTGAAAAGAAATCTCCCCAATGGGACAGAGATGGCAAAAAAGTGACAGGGGTTATAATCCTCCCTTACTCTATCCAAAATAAAAGAAAACATTTTCCCATAGTTCTAGTTTAAGAATGAATTTAAAAATTACATTAACCACTTCAAGTCCGGACACTTTCACCCTCTTCCTGTCCAGGCCAATTTTCAGCTTTCAGCGCTATCACACTTTGAATGACAATTGCGTGGTCATGCAAGACTGCACCCATATGAATTTTTTAGCATTTTTTTTAAGACAGATAAAACTTTATTTTGGTGGTATTTATTCACCACTGGGATTTTTATTTTTTTTTTGCAATATAAATGAAAAAGTCCAAACATTTTGAAAAAAAAAGTGTTTTTCTTATAAAATTTTGCAAATAAATAATCTTTCTTCATAAATATTGGTCAAAATGTATTCAGCTATCTTTTTAGTGAAAAAAAAAAATAACCCAAATTAGTTTATAACCAAAGATTATAATTTTTCAAAAAATGTTTTTCATTTTTACTTTTTTTTTTATTATTATTTATATTTGTTTTTCTTACATACTGTAACCCTAGCAGTACAGTGTCACCATAGTGTCACCATAGTGACACTGTACTACTTGTGGGGGGTGATGAAGATTTTTTTTTCTTTTTACACGGATTGCTTTTACACCCATAAAGGCTGTAAAAGCAATCATTTCTCCTTCTCTCTGGCTGCATTCTTGCAGCCATTAAGAAATACTGTGAGAGCTGTGATTGGTCACAGCTTGTCACATGGTACAAGGCTGTTGTGAATAGCCCTGTACCATGTGACCTCTGTGATCATTCACAGATTTCATTAGTAGTAAGCAATGATGTCAGCAAGTGACATCTTGCTTACTACTATTCATGTGATCACTGATTGGCCAATCAGTGATCACAAGACCGGGACCTCACACAGAGGGCCCATACAGCGATCACTGTTCCTCTGGACACAGTGGGCACCGGATTGCGGTGCTGCGTGCTCCCAGGGAGCGCGCACAGGCAGGGAACGCGGGAGAATCTTTATAAAGGCCACCCGCTCCTGCACTGCTCCCGTCCAGCTGTTTATGTACATGGGTTAATCTTTGACTAGTGCAATACCTGAATTTGTTTGGTATCAGTCTCTTGGAATACTCTGTACAGCAACACGGTGAATGGGAGGGACAGCACTAGGAGCCAATCAGGTACACTTTACAGGCATGATGATAGGAAGAAGGTGAACAAAGTGTTGAGCTCATGTGTGTGTTGCTGGTCTTTCACTGTACAATAACGTGGGCAGGGAGGTGACCTAGCTGTATTGCATAACGCCATTAGACAGGTCAATTTAGTTTCAGTTTAACTTTGTTCAACTTTGCATATTTCAACTGTGAATTTTGTTTTCAATATATAGCTTGTCTGGAGTTCGGCTTTAAATTTGACTACCAAACAGCCTATTTTACCATACAGTGATTACACTGATACACTAAAAAGTAGATTGGAAATGACCTTTAATGCTCAGCATGTTCTTTTTATCCAAGGATGCTTTTCACTTAGACAGTTACAAAATGCATGTTATTCTTTGCAGACTGTAGACTGACACTCATATTCACACGGCCAATTTGAGAATTACACCAACTATAATGAGCGGAAATCTCTGGTGGGTTCCAAAGGTGTTTGAGACCAGTAGTGACCATCCAGCCTGTAAATATCAAGGACAGGCTGAAATGTGCCACGGCTGCACACATTTAACTGCACATCTGAGGTGTTACATGTGATAAAGGACAGATGAGCAATGATATATGCAAATGGATGGGGGTTGATGTAGTAAAACTGGAGAGTGCAAAATCTGGTGCAGCTCAGCATAGAAACCAATCAGCTTCCAGGATTTTTTGTCAAAGCTTAACTGAACAAGCTGAAGTTAAAAGCTGATTGGCTACTATACACAGCTGCACCAGATTTTGCACCCTCCAGTTTTAGAAAATCAGCGTTCACCAGCACCCTGGTTGTTCATGGAGAAATTGTAGATGTCCCATTCATGGAACTCTGTGAATGAATGATGGGGCTGGGAGGACAGAGAACTGCACAGCCACATTTTGTTTTAAATTCGGACTGGTGCGGGTGGAAGTTCCCTAACCTGCTGTCACAGGGAGGGGGGGAATCGGGGCTGAGAGCTGTAGGAGCATGTGACGTGTTCCACCCTAAAAACAGATGGAACAAGTAACAGGTTCCTGAAGGTGAACTTATCCTTTATGAAGAATACATTACATTGCCAAGCCTTGTGTTAGAAAAAAGGGTAATGTTTGATTTAAAGTCAGTAAGCGGGCCTTGTCAGCAAGGGGGCCTTGGAAGCCCATCCATTTTGAATGGGCTGTCTTAACACAACACATACTAACATGCAAAATAATGCTGATACACC
The DNA here is from genome assembly GCF_062004578.1 of Staurois parvus. Lineage (NCBI taxonomy): Eukaryota > Metazoa > Chordata > Amphibia > Anura > Ranidae > Staurois > Staurois parvus. Next base: position 7,503,762 of record NW_028317968.1, on the reverse strand, counting down.
ACAAACTAAATGGACTCTTAGAGCTGCATTACAAGCAAGTTGTTGTCAGTAGCCTTATTAAGGATTAAGAAACAGATGATGCCGACAGTCAGTTAAAATGTATTGCCCAAATTACAAATAAATATGTACTTTCCAACAATCACAGATTTCTTATCTGCCAGTACTGGAGGTAGAAGAAACCAATAACTGGGGAATGTTAGCAGGTACAAAAAAAAATGAATCCTATTTAATATACACGAAGCATACTATAGTCATTCTGAAAGATGATGATTTTAGGCAGCATACAGCATCTCTCAATAGATGCTTCTGTACAGGGTATGAGTTAGGTGCTGGAACAACCCCTTTGGTTTTTGGAAATCTGCCATAATGCTCAAAAACAAGAAAGACATTCATTATGCTTCATGGGCCCTCTGAAATGTGTTCCACAGCAACATAAAAAAGGGTCTATGGCTCATTGCAACTGATGGAGGCTCTAGCTTTAATTTTCTACTCTAACTTTCCTTGGTCAAGCCGCAATACAGGAAGCACACGGGCCACCATCTTGGTATAGGAAAACAGCAATCAAACACACAAAGAGTTTATCCTGCAGTGTCCCAGTTGGACATTATTAAATGTGAGTGGAAATGTTTGCAGTTTAATAACAGTGTTTTTATTTATAAATGCTACACTATGAGGAGCATCTTTTTCATATGTATGGAGCGGAGTTGGAGGAGATAGTAAGCTGACAATGGAAGAGCAGTAATACACCTGATAGTAAGCCGACGGTGGAAGAGCAGTAATACACCTGATACTAAGCCGACGGTGGAAGAGCAGTAATACATCTGATAGTAAGCCGACGGTGGAAGAGCAGTAATACACCTGATAGTAAGCCGATGGTGGAAGAGCAGTAATACACCTGATAGTAAGCCGACGGTGGAAGAGCAGTAACACACCTGAGAGTAAGCCGATGGTGGAAGAGCAGTAATACACCTGATAGTAAGCCGACGGTGGAAGAGCAGTAATACACCTGATAGTAAGCCGACGGTGGAAGAGCAGTAATACACCTGATAGTAAGCCGACGATGGAAGAGCAGTAATACACCTGATAGTAAGCCGGCGGTGGAAGAGCAGTAACACACCTGATAGTAAGCCGACGGTGGAAGAGCAGTAATACACCTGATAGTAAGCCGATGGTGGAAGAGCAGTAATACACCTGATAGTAAGCCGACGACGGAAGAGCAGTAATACACCTGATAGTAAGCCGGCGGTGGAAGAGCAGTAACACACCTGATAGTAAGCCGACGGTGGAAGAGCAGTAACACACCTGATAGTAAGCCGACGGTGGAAGAGCAGTAATACACCTGATAGTAAGCCGACGGTGGAAGAGCAGTAACACACCTGATAGTAAGCCGACGGTGGAAGAGCAGTAATACACCTGATAGTAAGCCGACGATGGAAGAGCAGTAATACACCTGATAGTAAGCCAACGGTGGAAGAGCAGTAATACACCTGATAGTAAGCCAACGGTGGAAGAGCAGTAATACACCTGATAGTAAGCCGGCGGTGGAAGAGCAGTAACACACCTGATAGTAAGCTGACGGTGGAAGAGCAGTAATACACCTGATAGTAAGCCGACGATGGAAGAGCAGTAATACACCTGATAGTAAGCTGACGGTGGAAGAGCAGTAACACACCTGATAGTAAGCTGACGGTGGAAGAGCAGTTACATCAATATACCTACCTGGTTAAAAGGGAAAAGCGCAGTCTGACCTGGGATACAGGTAAGACATTAAGGTGAGAGCAATAGTGTGTCGGGGGTGTTTAGACACTGAAGAGGGACACTATTGCACTTTGGTTGGATTTGAATATCACATGAAGCACGGCAGTATTAAAGGCACAATTCACTACAAAAACTGTTTGTTTAACAGCATATGGTGAATTTCAAACACAGCATACATCAAGTTCATCACGTGGATGTATGATACTGGGAGTGATTTGTGATGAATTTGGCACTTAATATGTTTAATTTTCTTTGATGGACATATGATTATTTTTGGATAATTTCAACGCACGTTTGGGCACATGCGTTTGTCACTTATGAGACAAGGATTTGCATGTTTTTGTATGTATATTTGGTATTTATTTGAGTATATCTGTTCACTACGTACAATGATATATGTTTATGGTATACATCTACTTGGCAGGGTTGCCAACCATTCGTAAGTTTAGGGACAGTCTGTAAATTTCAGGCACCATGTCTGCAGTCTCTGTCCATTCCTTGTGTAATGTATGCAGTCTCTGTCCATCCCTTGTGCCATGTACGCAGTCTCTGACCGTCTCTTGTGCTATGTACACAGTCTCTGACCATCTCTTGTGCCATGTACGCAGTCTATGACCATCTCTTGTGCCATGTACGCAGTCTCTGACCAGCCCAATATTTAGCATAATTTAAACCACACCAATTTTTGGCATGGTGCATTTTGCGCGCTGCCAGCTTTTGCCAACTAGGCCAAACCCACAAATTAATGCTGCACCCCTAATTTACATATCACTCTGCCTACACTGGCTTTGTGGACATACAGTAAAAAAAAGTGTCCCCAAAAATGTTTTTGAAATGTTGGCAGCTATGCAGATGGAAGCTATTTCAATCACCTCCATGTTCCTTTGCTCCCAATAAAAAAACCTGAATGCATAATGTGAAAAGTCAGGACTTGGTACCTCCTTTAGCATTTTCTTCTCTCAGTGCTCCTACTGCAATCCCTGGTGGCATATATGAAGACTCCCTACTAATGTTAATGCAAGCCTGCCACTACTGAATACAGCACACTCTGACAAAAGAGTGTGAGAAAACATTTTTTTTTTTTTTTTAAGTCCGCAAACGTGCAAACTACAACGAAAAACCCGTAAGTGTTTCACAAAAAAGTGCAAGTGCAAAAACACCACACAAAAAGTGCACTTAGGGGTGTGCTTTGTCCTACCCCCGAAGGGGTTGGACCACTACCCTGATCCCCCGGGGCACGAAGCTCCTGACAGGGACAAGGTTCCCATTTGGTCCTCCTGGCCAAAAGGCCTGGTGGACCACCGTTCCTTATGCCCAGCTGAAGCCGGACATCCAGTACTTGGTTAGGGGGCTCTCCCGAAGAGAAAACCCCCTAGGGATCAGGGGAGGAAGGAACCAAAAGGCCACACATCCTCCCCCTAGACTTCAGGGCAGGCCCGAGGACCCACACCCTCCATCCTGTGAGAAAGACACACACATAAGTAAAAGTGACAAACGTGGGGTGAGAAAAAATAAATAAATAAATAATTAAATAATCTATAAAAATAATAAAAAAGTGGTCGTGCCCAAATTGTGCACTGACCAGGCCCTGAGGCCTGTAGCAAAAAAATTGCCCAGGACCTGGCCAAAAGGCCCGGTCCTAGAGGTGCAGTGCAAAAAGTGTTTTAAACGCGGTGACCATGTGCTCATTCACAACGTGGGGTCCCACACCCAAGTGCTACTCAGAGCACCCCTGAGGCGACTACTCAGGGGGCACCGTGTTTGCGGACTTTCTGCCTCCTCAGCCCCTGGCCAGACCAAGGTAGATCCGTTCAAATCAGGAGGTACTGGGTCCTTCCAGTTTTCTCAGGGGAATTACTCCCAGGGCCCCAGCTTAACGTGTGGCGCTCCCCGGTTTCTGTCCCCCCGATACTAGCCTTCCAGACCCCCATCATACCAGTGAGGGTACTATACAACGGCCATCCCCGCAAAGCTAGAATGGCCGGAAGCACCCCCACTGGACACTGATAAGAACAGATACTACACTTGATCTTAGCCAAAAGGCCGAGAAGCGAGTGTGAGAAAACATTTTTTTTTTTTTTTTAAAGTCCGCAAACGTGCAAACTACAACGAAAAAACCCGTAAGTGAATCACAAAAAAAGTGCAAGTGCAAAACACCACACGAAAAAGTGCACTTAGGGGTGTGCTTGTGTCCTACCCCTAAAGGGGCTTGGACCGCTTACCCTGATCCCCCGGGGCACGAAGCTCCTGATGGGGACAAGGTTTCCCAATTGGTCCTCCTGGCCAAAAGGCCTGGTGGACCACCTTTCCTTGTGTCCAGCCGAAGCCAGACACTCAGTACTTGGTCAGGGGACTCCCCCGAAGAAGAGTCCCCTAGGGATCAGGGGAGGAAGGAACCAAAAGGCCACACATCCTCCCCCTAGACTTCAGGGTAGGCCCGAGGATCCACACCCTACCATCCAGTGAAAACACACGCATAAGCAAAGAAAAAGTGACAAACGTGGGAGGTGTTAAATTAAATAAATAGAAAATAAAAAAGTGGTACCGTGCCAAATTGTGCACAGACCAGGCCCTGAGGCCCGTAGCAAAAATTGCCCTGGACTCAGCCAAAAGGCCTGGTCCTTACGGTGCTGTGCAAAAAGAATGTAAAAACAGTGACCATGTGCCATGTTCACACAGTGGGGTCCCACACCCAGGTGTTACTAGTGGCACCCCTGAGAGCATCTACTCAGGGGGCACCGAGTTTGCGGACTTTCTGCCTCCTCAGCCCCTGGCCAGACCAAGGTAGATCCATTCAAATCAGGAGGTACTGAGTCCTTCCAGTTTTCTCAGGGGAATTACTCCCAGGGCCCCAGCTTAACGTGTGGCGCTCCCCGGTTTCTGTCCCCCCGATACTAGCCTTCCAGACTCCATTATACCAGTGAGGGTACTATACAACGGCCATCCCCGCAAAGCTAGAATGGCCGGGAGCACCCCCACTGGACACTGATAAGAACAGATACTACACTTGATCTTAGCCAAAAGGCCGAGAAGCGAGTGTGAGAAAACATTTTACTCATTTGCAAATAGTGACTTTGGTACTAGCTGGAGCAGATGCACACCTTCCCATTAGCTACAGTGCAATGTGGGGCGGCTCTTAATAGGTCATGGAGTGTATTGTAGGACATGGGGAGAGAAGTCAGGATCCAGTGTGCAGGGATAAAGAATTTGGAAGAGACACCTTGCAAACCTTGATATGACTATCTGTGCTGCAAACAGAATACAGGGAAAATTTAAAGCACTCAGATTTAGAAGCAGGGCTGCAAAGATATAAGTGACTTGTAAGGTGTGCTATCTAAATACATTACCACACAAAACTAATTAATTTGGGGTAAGTTTCCTTTAAAATGAAACAAAGAGCTTTCTTAGAACATATATTTATATATATATATATATATATATATATATATATATACACACACCTCATTCCATTAGAAACTTCTTCCAAAAACAGGGGGTAAATTCCTCATTTTAGGATATTGGGTGGAGCAATGCAAATCATTAATTTATGGCTATGTGGCCAACTGCACATGCAGAACCACAATTTTACAGTACAGACGAAGCCTAATAAGATAGAGCCATGTATTTGAAACCATATATGCTGACATGGGATGATCTGAGATTCCTTTCTTGAGATAGAAACGTATCTGCCAGGTTCTCACATACAGAAAGGCTGATGTAGAAAAAAACCTAGCACTAGAAGCCCAGTTCAAAAATATAACATACCAGGATAGGGTTCCTTATTCTAGAGAAAGTGACAGTTATGTTCAGTTGAGATTTGAAAATGTCATAAAAATGGTTAAAATTAAAGATCAATGGCTTAATGGTTAGTACTTATGCCTTGCAGCATTACAGCTCTTGGTAAGACTCCCGTCTAGGACACTATATTCATGAAATTCACATGTTCTCTCTATGCTTGCGTGGTCTTTATTTTCCAATAAAGCATAACATGTTGTATATTTCAAAGGAAAATTGCAATGCCCGGTGTGAACCTGGCCTTAAGATTCTGAATCATATTTATGTTATACATGTAAAACAACAAACCTCCATTGCATGTATCAATAGCAGGAAAATATGACTTTTTTCATGGTTCCTATAAAAGAGGCAATTTTATAACGTTGAAGAGACCAATTTCCTACATTTATCTTGTTTATTAGGAGGGAGATAATATAATTGAAACACAAACAATCCTACAGTGGTAGACACAGGATCCAGCAGAAGGAAGGCCTTAAGAGCCCATGGAATACCTGATTTAGTCAGTCTGTCCTTACCCAGTAACATGTACTAAATGTATAAGCATGAGAGCAGATGAATAAGAAAATATTTAAACTGATGCTTATTCCTTGCCTCATTAGTTGTTATCCAAGGACATTCAAAGGCCTAGAAATGGCACAGATTGCTGGAGTGATATCAAGAGTACTATATCTGCCAATAGCAAATAAAAGCCATCATGCCCTATTCACTTAATGGCTTGACAACACATGCTATAAAATAAACATACTACTGGAAAACGATCAAACAAAGTAAACATTCAAAATATCAGAAAAAGCTTGCATACATGAAAGAAAGTATGTTTATACAAAGATATTGTATGCATACATTAAAAGCCGTTTAAATGCTCTCATCTTTGTATTTGCACAAATTGCATATATTTAATGGCATTACACATCCCAATACGTAAATGCCACATTAAATTGTTGGTATTTGACTGCACATTTGTAAGAAGTTTAATCTTTTTTAGAATGACCATTTGCTTTGCATTGCACAGAACCCTATCTGTTCACATGCACAAAAAATCAATCATCTATTCGATCAAGCAAATCAATCCTACGCAGTTATACATTAGGACAGAAATTTGATGGAAATTGGTAACCAATATGTGATTAATGCTTAATTCACTGTCCCATGCTGGGTTATATTTTGTCACTAGACACTGTCGGCATATGCCTGTGCTCAGGCCAAAACAACTAACCTTGAAGTGCACTAGTTAAATGCTTGTTAAGCCTAGGGGGGTAGAAGAATAAGGTTGAATACTTTCATTATTCCTCACTGTGGTAGGCTTCAGCACTTGTCCCTTATCTCCAATGGTAGTGGGTAGGTCTTTGCTGTCCTCACATAAACTGCAGGGCTATTGGCCCTGCATTGTACCTGATGACAGGGTGCTACTGCTGCCTGAAGCGCCTTAGATAGGAGGATTGTGGGCAGGGCCAATGCTTCCACTAGGCAAACTAGGTGGCCTCCTAGGGTGCACTGCCACCTAGGGGCGCATGGGCGCAGCACAAGCTGGCACTCTCTCTGTGTAGAACGCCACTACGTCATGAATGATCCTTCAGATGAGAGGAGAGGGGAGGAAGAAAAGACAGAGGAAGATGCCGGGTGCTTGGGGCCAGTGTAGAAGCTGAACTGTAGCTCCTTCCAGTGTTCCTCTCAGACGCAGTCCCTTACCGCAAGCCGGCTGGCAGCTGCTGATCACTATGGAGTTCCAGCTCCTCTCTCCCCATTCATCAGCGGTGGTGCAGCTGTGCCTGTGGAGGAAGGTAATGTCTGATTCTGATGTCTCGTGGCTGTGTGAGTGTGACCGGGTTGGCTGGACATCCATCACATGTGCAATATGTTGGTGAGTGATGACATCATCATCATCATGGTGGTGTGTTGTGTCGGATCTGTTACTGTGTGGGATCGCTCAGTTCAGCTTGCTGCTGTCACAGCGTTTTATCTCCCCTCATTGCCTGGGCAATTCCAGCCTGGGATCTGTCAGTGTGGATCCATCATCCTCCACTCACTGCAACTGTCACCCTGCTACTACCAGCCACAGATACAGTTCATCCGTGACACTGATTTTGTCTTTAATATTAGTGCTGGTGGCATCTTATAGCACTTATTTATTCCAATTAAAAGAAAGTTAGCAATTTTATGCTTTGTTGATTTACTATTTTCTACTGTTTTAAAAACATTATAAATTTTTTTTTTTTGGGGTGGGGGGGGGGGGGGGCGCAAGTAGCTGGTCTTGCCTAGGGCTCAAAATAGTCTAGCACTGGGCCTGCTTGTGAGGACTGGTCAGAGTGTGGGGGAGAAAAAAGTTATAATAATTTTAATGATATGATAATAATATAATAATTAAAATTATATATATATATAGAGAGAGAGAGAGAGAGAGAGAGAGGAAGGAGAGAGAGACCTTGTATGCCTATATGAAAATCCATTTGAATTCCCTCATTTGCGCTTACGCTGGCAATAATGTGGAACTAAAGGCAAAACTTTTTTTTTCATTTTGTGAGGGTTATAACTCCTTTCATTTTTTTTTTCTATGTCCATTTGGGAGATTTACCTTCACTTCCTGTCCCTTAAACAATACAAGAAGTGAGATGAGATCTCTCTAAAGTGAGAGAATCCCGGGGTGTCACCAGGGTACTGGTGTCAGCACAAAATTTGGGATTTTCTTTTACTTTCACTTTCAATGATAACGGTAAACAGGACAAATAGAGAGGGTAAATCTCCCTTGCGGGTCCACAGAGAGCAATAAAAACTGACAGTTGTTCTAATCACTCTCCCCTCTAAAAAAAATTAAAAAGTAATGTTTTTCCTTTGGCTAAGGATCGAAGAATAGGATGTATTACTTACCTTATTCCTTACATCAGTAGGCACTAGTGCACTCTTCTCTCCAAAAGTATGAGTTGTGAGTGGGCCCTCGCTATCCTCACATATAACACAGGACTATTGGTCCTCCATTGTCCTTGATGATGTCCATGTGCAACTGCTGGTAGGAGGGCCATAGAAAAAAGGGTTTCTGTGAACTTGTCATGCAGTGTGGAGAAAGCATGCCAGAACAAGGAATATATACACTTTATACATGTACCTCTAGACCAGGGATCTCCAAACTTCGACCTGCAGGCCAGATGTGGCCCTTAGCTTTCATTTATCTGGCCATTGGGCCATGATTTCTCCCACTGATACAAGGCACTATTCTTCCCCAATAAAACTAACAATGGGGCACTGTTCCTCCCACTGACATCAATGATGGGGCACTACATCTGCGTACGCTCACTCCTCTCAACATGCTGATGTCACAGCATAGGTGGGTAGTACTTTATGTTTTTATATAAAATTGCAGAATTACTGGTCAAGGTCATTTTAAATAAACAGCCACGGTGCTATCTAAGCCACCGAGCATTTAGTGACTAGCTATAGAAGTTTGTCTACGCTTTCCCAGTTAGCTTCACTGATAAACAGTGCTAATCCAAAAGTCTCTGCGCAGACCAAACACTAAAAAAAAACAGTACCGCTACACACCTCTCTTTCCTAACTGCTTGACTGCCATGCCAATCCAATGCTGACCTGGAACAAATGTTCAATTCTATACTTATTCCAGGTTAGTAAAGCATAAAGTATGAAAGTTAAAGACAACCAGGCAACTAAATTTCTTAGTAGTTCAGCAATGGAAGCCCCACATTTTTTTTTACAATTTTCATCTTCTGTGGTCCTCTACAGTGGAAGCTGTGACAAAAACAGGCAGGCAGAGAACAAAGAATTATTGCCTGTGGGCTCCTTGAATCTCCATTTGTTCCATACTGCATCTTTCTGTGGAGGTGGATACCTTAGTACTCTGCCTTCCTTATGCCAGATCTGACCTCCTGATGACTGGTAATCTAATAACTGGTGGGGGTAATGATCAAGGATAGAAGCACATACCCACAGAATGATTGAAGCAAAACCATGAAGTCTTTAGGTACATCTTTAACTTCAGGAAAGAGACCAGTGAGCAGCACAGCAGTGATATCACCAAATCTCACTCCAAATATCGTGAGACTACCAGTAAGATGTATGAGTGCCTTCGACCTGACACTACAAATGTACAGCTATAAACATATAGAACCAGAGTGCATAGGCACAGGCATGTGTCAAGAAATGCACTGCTATTTATTAGGAGGGGTTCAAGCCAAAAAGTTAATTTTAATTGGTACTGCTTAAGCACAATCAACATTTTAAAACATTTAAACCTTCATTTTGGAGTTCAGGTCCACTTTAAACAGAAATGTACACATTATTTGTATGTATTGTGTTATAGTGCTGTCACCAAGGAATAACCCCATAAATGCTTTAAGGACAGAATTACACAAAGTTTCATATAGCAAAGCCTTTTTGTAAAAATGAGGTAGCATCATTTTTGCTTAGCAAAATGAAAGATAAGTAGTGTGTGTCTCATTTATTCAGCTGAGCAGATTAGCCTCAGATGATCCAAACTGTGAAATTTCCAGATGCCTATAATATCTCTTTTTACTATCTCCACACATTGAGGTCTACTAAAGGTGCATACTGAGGCATATTTACTGTATATTTGTAAAGTGCTAGCACAGAAGCACTGCCAGAAATGGAGGCAGACATGAACGGCATAAAACTTCCAATACATGTATAAAAGCTTCAAACATTTATATGGCGGCTGCTGACCACAATTTGGTTTATTTCCTCTACAAAAGGCAGCATAATCTAGTTAAGGCATAACACTGATTCCTCTTTGTAGAAGAGAAATATAATTAGGCTCCATTTATTACAGAAAGCCTAGGCAGTGTGTCTGTAACTGGCAGCTTTCTTTGCAAAGATCACAGTGAAAGATTTAGCTCTTAGGTTATATACCATGACAAGGTGTCGGGGAAATGGCACATGTGCAGGATGTTCTGCATTCTAAATGGAATTCAACATACCACTAGCTGGTTAAGCTTGAATTTAACAGATCAACTGGCAGAAGAAGACCAGAAGCTCTGATGCATATTATTAAATAAGGCATACAATAATTTTTTACCATAAGGATTGTGTTCAATTTTTTCAATGAATCAGTAGCTGAATGTAATATAAGCCACGTTTTGCATGTTTCCTGCACTCAGTGGTTTTTTATTCTTCATTTAAGCTCCCTAAATTACACAAATTGCTAAAGGTACACTTTATTCAAATGAAAAAATTGAAAACCTACCTACCTGTTCAGGCCTGTTGTTTATCATCTACGCCTAGCTGAAGCTCCTAGGAACACCAACTGCTTGAAATCCCCTTTCCGGTAACATCAAATGCAGAGCTGTGTGACTATGCAGGCCAGGTAATCCCAACTCCACCCCATTAAGAACTTGCCAACAGCACATGGAGAGTTTGTGCAGAGGTATATGTAATTTTTAATCTAGGTATTATGATCTAACATGCAGTATGCAAATTGGGTGAACGTTCTGACTTAAAGTACAATCATCAGATTAAAAAATAAGCTAAGATAGCTATGTGATTAAATTGCAGGCATCTATTCCTTTGATGTAGGTACCTTCACACATCTTCAAAATGCTCCAGAAGCCCTCAATATTTTTCCTCCACTTCAAAAAATGATGCTAAGAATTAAGCTCTCCCTCTCCTTCCACACCTTTCTATCGGCCCATTATTGTGATGGGCAGCCTCAAGGGCCAAGAGGAAGGTATGAGAAGCAGTAGGAGCAGATAAACTGAAATTGCTAAGGTGTATCAGAATTGATATGTTAGCGCACCTCAGGTTGCTCCTGGAAATGTGGGTATGTGCAGGAAGCTCTAGTCATATAAGTTCAGGTGAAGATTTATGGGTAGGAATAGAAACTCACAAGCATATTTCACCTTTTTCTTGGATTTGTTCTATAATTACAGAGTGAGTAAACTTGTGTTTGGTAAACTGTAAAACAATCAAATAGAATTAACCTTTCAATAGTTTGGCCACTACAATCTGCCAAAAGGAAACCAAAATCCGATTGGCTGTTATTAGGTACTAGTAGCACACCAATGTAAGCACCTGGCTAGCATAAAATCGGTTAGTATCAAACAGAAACCCTTATCAAAGAAGTCTCTATGACAGACAGAAACAAAAATTACCTCTTTTTGGAGAAGAATCAAAATCATAAATGGTACTGTTAAAAAAGCTGTGTGAATTATGACATAGAAAAAAATATTCATAATGGCCTTAGGCAGCATACATGGCATATGACCCTTGCACTTGCTTATAGTAAATAATTATAACCTCCCATTAAGGGAACATCTGTTACGTGGGGGAAACATGGTACTCCTACCATTTAGACACATAATATGCATTTTACAGATATGTGATTGTGTGCATATTCAGTGCATGGTAGATTGCTAATGGCACACAAAAACATTAATGTAAAAAAATGTAAAGGGAGGTGTTGCTTGTAGTATTCAATATCACAGCTGTCAATGTTTTCATTTCAAGTGCAGTTTGCAAAAAGCAATTACATAGCCTGCTAGATACTATGAACAACAGGTTCTACTTCCTTTCAGTCAAGCATTTATATGTAAGGTCAACAATCTTTTCTCTGCCATTTTTAAGAGTAATGCACACTGGAACTGCTTCTGTGTCATCAACTCAACCTACCGTGTTGCCTCATATATCATAATGCCCTGTCCATGGTACTGATAACAATGTCCATGAATAAGCCAAATGGATTGCTAGGGTCATAGAACAACATGACTTCTTCTATTGTGATTTGTTTGTTGCAGTATGTTAATGATTACTTATATAATAATGCTTAAGCTAAATCTTTTGTTTGAAGCAAAGATAGTTGCCTGCAGGATGGCACATCTTTATCTCCTGAATTTCAGTGAACACATAAAAGTTGTGAAAAAAAACTACTCTTTTTCCAAATAAGATTACAAACTAACCTCATTACAATCCAACTGCAGTAGCACTCCTGTAATCAAACAATTGTGCTGACATTGGGTAAATGTAAAGAAGAAAATCAGTCTAATTAGAAAGCTTTACATTGTTTTAAAATGAGAAGCTGTTAAAATGACTTGGTTAAAGAAAACTACAAGTATACATCTAGAACCTGACTATCTAAAACAGGTTTTCACAACCAGGGTTCCTCCAGAGGTTGCTAGGGGTTCCTTGAGTAATGAGCAATTGCTGACTCTCAGATAAATTCCCACTGACACCATTGATCTTTTTAGCTATCTACAGTCAGGTCCATAAATATTGGGACATGGACACAATTATAACATTTTTGGCTCTATACACCACCTCAATGGATTTGAAATGAAACGAACAAGATGTGCTTTAACTGCAGACTGTCAGCTTTAATTTGAGGGTATTTACAGCCAAATCAGGTGAACGGTGTAAGAATTACAACAGTTTGCATATGTGCCTCCCACTTGTTAAGGGACCAAAAGTATTGGGACAATTGGCTTCTCAGCTGTTCCATGGCCAGGTGTGTGTTATTTCCTCATTATCCCAATTACAATGAGCAGATAAAAGGTCCAGAGTTCATTTCAAGTGTGCTATTTGCATTTGGAATCTGTTGCTGACAACTCTCAAGATGAGATCCAAAGAGCTGTCACTATCAGTGAAGCAAGCCATCATTAGGCTGAAAAAACAAAACAAACCCATCAGAGAGATAGCAAAAACATTAGGCGTGGCCAAAACAACTGTTTGGAACATTCTTAAAAAGAAGGAATGCACCGGTGAGCTCAGCAACACCAAAAGACCCGGAAGACCACGGAAAACAACTGTGGTGGATGACCGAAGAATTCTTTCCCTGATGAAGAAAACACCCTTCACAACAGTTGGCCAGATCAAGAACACTCTCCAGGAGGTAGGTGTATGTATGTCAAAGTCAACAATCAAGAGAAGACTTCACCAGAATGAATACAGAGGGTTCACCACAAGATGTAAACCATTGGTGAGCCTCAAAAACGTGCTCCAGGGCACCAGTGCGGCCTTCCTGTCACATTCTGTTTTACACTTGGACAGGGGGTGTGGCAGGGGTTACATATACAGAAACCAATCCTCTCCATTTTCCTCCTGCAACCACTGAAATCTGGCTTCTCCTCCTCTCCCTTCTGCCAGCATTTAGTGGCTGCTGGAGGAAAATGTTCAAAATAAAACATTTTAAATTCTGAACCATTTAATTTCATTGTGGCCCATGACCGGTTACCAAATCACTTAAGTGGCACTTGCTCTTCAAAAGACTGAACACCCCTGAACTAAACCAACTGATTCTAGACTAGGAACACCACTAGAGTTGCCTAAAATGTCAGAATATTTCATTCTGGACAAAAGAAAGAAAGAAAAGTCATTGCGAAATACAATACTCACTATTCTGACTTTTGTTGAAGTCTCCATTTGACCAAAAAAAGCACAGAAGAACCATACAGTACTGAACTGATGCAGTAGGGATGAAAAAGGTAATTCTATTTGTACACAAATAAACAATCCTTTTTCCATCCATGCAAAATTGAAAGCATTTTTGATGTAACATTAGAATTAAAGAATAAAGTCCATGATAAATTGAAGTTTCAAAAAGGTAAAACAAATAGTGGAAAATGATCAGTTTATCATAGTCAGTAAAAATATGTAATTATTTATACTAAATTAAGAAATATTAAGCCCAGGCAACTCTATCCTTCTCTTGACCCATCTATTAATTAGCAGACCAGCACATCAAAGTGGCAGCAAGTGAACAAAATCACATGAAGAGCCACTTTGCTGGTGGGATCGTCATTCAAACACTGTCTTATCAATTACGCCCACAGAAGCAGATGGATGTAGAGGCCTTTTAAGAAAAACAGAGCAAATGTCTAAGAAAAAAATAGCTGACAGATAAATACATTTTGAAACTGTATAAAAATTGGACTGTATGATGTTTTTTATGCTAAAAATGTGGATTCATTTGAGATTTTGGCACAGGTTCTCACGTAAATCTTTTCCTTTAATGTTGCTTTGTGCTGAGATGACCACAAGTTAAGTTTTTTTTTTTTAAAACTGACAGTTATGTTTTACTCCAATGAGGTTTTAAAATTAATCACATGGCTAAAATAAAATCCTAATCCCTGTGTTAAAGCTTTATGAATTAAGTCTATAGTGTTTCATAAATTAAACATTACCATATAATTAACCAATAATTAGTAAATGAATTAGCATTACTGCTTTTATTTTTTATAAAGCCATTATTTCATAAAAGAAACCATAAAGGTTGCTTGTTAAGTAAAGTGCTAAAAACCTCAGGGAGAGGAGGCAAATCATTTCAAGGGAATTTAATACTACAGAACATTGCAGTGATGTTATTTCAGACCTTCAGCTAAGATGCCTTCATTTACAGAACTAACTTCTAGTATTATGGAATAGATGAAGTAAAATTTTGTAGGTACAAATGTCAGCAAAATGTGAAGCATTTTTATTTGACAACTGCTAACAAAAGTATGTTTACATGTACTTGCACCCTGTACTAGATTTTAAAACCTGAAAATATCAAGAGTGCAGTAACAGATAAAGAAAATCAAAAACTACAACTATTGCTATTTCATTATACTAAGGTATACATAATAAACATTATAGATGGCTGTAGACAATAAATGGCATCCAGAAATACAGGCCTGACAAGATTTTATTTATTTATTTTTTTAATCTATTTTGGTATAAACACACACACTTGGACCAGCTAAGAGTGCTTATTTATGACAAAGGGGAGCAAGCCCTGCCAACATTCTCTATCACCTAAGGTGGACAAAAGTAGGTTGCAAAAAGTAATGCAGTCTGTGAAGTAGTTTACCGACTGTTGAGGTGTGCATTGGCTTAAACATCTGTGAGTAGCCAGCCATATTTAATATACAATAAAAAAAGAATAATGTAGCCTTTTGGAATTTACTTTGCTGAAGCCAGAACAGAGCAAAATGTATTGTGACATGTTGTCATGGGTAATGCATTTTGGTTTTACACTGTTTTATTGCATAAATCTAAATATTGAATAATCTTGTCTTTGTGGGAATAATATTATTTTATTAACAATTAATATTCTTGATAAAGGAGTTCATACGCATGTGTGCTGCCCTTGCACTGTCCTTGTCTGAATAACGCTGTAAAGTAGATTAGAAAATTGTCGTTGAATACATAGTACTAGAGAAGAGCACTGTCCTTGTCTGAACAGCAATAAATAAATAATAGATTTTTTTCCCCAACATTTAAGTTTTAACAGAATTGTAATGATAAAAGCACTTATTACTAAATGTAGTGATCACTGGATTGCTATTTGATCTGTAATATGGACCAGTGCATCTTTAGTAGTCACATAAGTTATGCAGCCATTTAACTAGTAAACCACTCTGCCCTAGCAAAAAATACAAGGCAAGCTACACAAATGTAGTTACCTACTGTGACGGGAGTCACTTTGGGTGGGGGGCCCCTGGAACCCAGCTCACTTTGGAGAGTTGGGGTGACCCCTGTCTCAGCTCCCCATATCCCTCTTATGTGTAAATCACCCTGTGCCTGTTAGGGGTACAGGGTGATCTGTCCTAATATTGTGTGGGCTTTGTCTCAGACTGTGTAGACATGTTTAGGAGATAGGTGGGGTGGGGGTTGTTGATTGTTTAATGTTATATGGCTGCATCCCATTGTTCTATTGTTTGTCTGGCTTCAGAGAAAACTATTATGGGATATGTGTGTTTATGTGTATTAGCTTAGTGGGGGGTTGTCTCCAGTAGCCCTCCCTCCTGATGGGACTGTCTGCTGGTGGGAAGTTTGAATACCTGTGTGTCTCTTGTTACAAAATGTAGATTGCCCCGCCCTGTGTCATAATGCAGGGGGGGGGACTGTCCCCTGAGTGTACATATCTTGTATCAAATAAAGTAGTCTACCGCTGGTTTACTTCAAATCTGGTGTCGTCTGGTTCTTGGAGTGACAATAGCCAGATTCACTGGTCTCGTGTTCCAGAGCCTGAGAAGCAGCTTCTTGACAGAGATACCCAGTCGTGGATGGCTCGGGACCGTTACACCTACTATTTTATATCATACTGCAACTGTGAAGAGGTACATAGATCAATAGAGCAACATTTCTTTAACAACCATTGCAAAGGACTTCTCTATATGACCAAGCAGAGAATTAGGATCTGAAAAGTATTCCAGTCATTTGGGTGGGTATAGTCTTTTATAGTCTTTTTTTTTATATTTCTTTGTACTGGTATTTTATTAATTCACAGAAAACTAACACAACAACAGAGAATATTAGCATAGCCAACATTTTGCCAAGCTTTGAATAAAGTGGACAGGAAGACCCTTCTAATTTACCAACAGGATAGGTCAGAACTAAGGTTGTAACTCTTTAAAAAAAGTGAAATGCTCCATCAAAACACATATGTTTGAATGTGCTATGCGTTTTACAGTTTCTACTATCATCTCTTAATTTTAAAAAAAAATTTTATCATCAAAAAAATATAGATTTAGTCTACCTAGTTCTTTTTTGTTAGTGCTAGACCTTATCAGTGGTGAGCCTCTTTTTCTGAGTTTTCTAGGCCAGCCCACCAATGACATCAGCACCAGATGCATGTGCTGTATGAATTCTGGTGTGGTTTGTTATTGTGTATATATGACCATAACTTTAGCAATGTGAGTGTCATTATGGTGTCCGAGACTTGCGTTGCTGAAGCCATGGCAACATATAAATAATAACAAAAAACTTTTTTCCAACAAGTTTTTTCTCTAGTTTATCTTCTTGGAGGGCACTGGAGACACCAGGGGGCAGATGGTGGGCCGTGGCTGCATCAGAATGTGTAAGTTCACAAAATAAATGCAATTTACATATGATATAAAAGTATTCATAGATCAGCATGCAGAGCTGTATGCACCTGTGAATTTTCAGTTTGGGAGGGAAGATCCACTTTAAACTATTTACATAATCCTTATAAGCAGGAAAATAGCATTAAACTCTTACATATACCTAGTGAAGGGACTACTATCTTCAGGTGATATGCAGAGATTAAACAAATCCTCCTACATAAGTTGCACCTGTTTATCTGCAGTCTTCACTTCTCTACATTCATTCAAAGACAGGATTCATAAGCTTGTCTGAGAGTTCAGAAAAAAGGTGGTGGACAGCTGAAGTTAAACTGAGAGCTGATTGTGGGGAGAAGACCGCCCCCCCCCCCCCATTACACAGCTCACAGGAACAGAGCTAAGGCTGTCAATCTGGAGGAGAGGTCCCTCCCTTGTCACCTTTTTTCTCTTGGTGTCAGAAAAACTTGTCAGAAGTGATTCATGCCAATAGCACGGGAACTAAGATGCAGACAGATTTGACACTGTGCTCTTAATCGAGGGAAGCACACACTATATGCTTTGCTCATATTTCATGTCTGAAGTTTACAACCACTTTAAAGCAAGCAATTCCTAACCTTTTAAGCTGCTTTTAATGCGAAATGATTTATTCCCAAGATATTCAAAGGTAACAACAAAGAGTAGAATTGAAATTTCAGTCAGTTTCTAACAGCTTAGGGCCACACCAGCAGTTGAGTTAGAATGCAGCTGCTGGCATGCATTGTAATGACAATGGTGCTGATGTGCTCTAAACACACATCACACCATTTCCTTTTTTGGTGCAATCTGCAGTGAAATGTCGCAAAGTGACATTCTATTAAGTTCCATTGGCTGCAGAGTGATGCAATATGGTGAACTGTGTTACACTGGGCTGCAATGCTGTATTTTTTGCAGTGCCCACCACCACAGCACAGTGGTGTGAACTGCACTGATAGGAACAAGGCTTCTTGCCTTGTGCTGCGTAGTACCTGTGCTGGGCAAGCCCCAGTGCACCTGGTGTAAAGAGGCCTGTAGAAACATCTGCTGTGTTAGCCTTAGGGGATCGGCAGACTGCCAAGATCTGCTCTCCATACAAAAAAGCGAAAATTTCAACGATTGTGTTGTGAAGCTGAAAAATTAAATTGCTTCATAATGCTTAAAGATACAGTGATAGGGCTGCCTTTTGGTGACTTGGAGAATGACTGCACTTATGGACATACACATTCTGACTGCAAAATTGTCATTGTAGGGAAATGTTACTGCAAGGTTTAGGCAGTAATATCAGATCCACTACCACTTTGGTGCCTCCATTCATTCCCGCACATTCATGCATACAGGCAGCATCTAAAAGGTGGTAGGAATGGTGCTGAACTCCAAATAGTTTAGAAAGGAAAGTGGGCCAAGGACACTGCACAGTGGAGTAGCAGGAAAAGGAGGGGAGTTGTGCATGACATCTTTCTTTTTTCAGATTGAGACTCAGTAGCAGGTAATTCAACCAAAGGCAGTGCTGAGAGTATGTGGATCAGTATCAGATGTAAAGCTGGTAAGTCATTTAATCATCACCAATCCTAGCTGCGGCAGGTGAGTTGTGGGGGGCTTGGAAGAGACTTTGCTGACGTGGCATATATATAAGACTGGGGCTGGCTGGATGGCTTTCAGGCAGTAAATTGCTGGTGGGTTTGCCTTTGTTAAAAACAGAGCTTGTGGGTAAGACATATTGGTCAAGGGGGGAATACGTCTAACTCAGGCTGTGGCACAGGAATTCAGAAGTATTATGTGAGTAGGGACATGGACTGTGGTATATGTGTGCAGTGTATTATGCAAAGCAAGTCCAGATTTTACAGTAGATACACTATATTGCCAAAAGTATTGGGATGCCTGCCTATACACGCACATGAACTTTAATGGCATCCCAGTCTTTGTCTGTAGGGTTCAATATTGAGTTGGCCCACGATTTGCAACTATAACAGCTTCGATTCCTCTGTGAAGGCTATCCACAAGGTTTAGGAGTGTGTCTATGGAAATGTTTGACCATTCTTCCAGAAGCGCATTTGTGAGGTCAGGCACTAATGGCGGACGAGAAGGCCTGGCTCGCAGTCTACACTCTAATTCATCCCAAAGGTGTTCTATCGGGTTGAGGTCAGGACTCTGTGCAGGCCAGTCAAGTTCCTTCACCCCACACTCACTCGTCCATGTCTTTATGGACCTTGCTTTGTGCACTGGTGTGCAGTCATGTTGGAACAGGAAGGGGCCATCCCCAAACTGTTCCCACAAAGTTGTGAGCATGAAATTGTCCAAAATGTCTTGGTATGCTGACACCTAAAGATTTCCTTTCACAGGAACTAAGGGGCCAAGCCCAACCTCTGAAAAACAACCCCACACCATAATCCTCCCTCCACCAAACTTTACACTTGGCACATTGAAGTCAAGCAAGTAATGTTCTCCTGGCAACCACCACATTCAGACACGTTGATAGGATTGCCAGACAAAGAAGTGTGATTCGTCACTCCAGCGGAGACCTTCTCATCCAAGATCAGTGCCTAAGCTCACAAATGCACTTCTGGAAGAATGGTCAAACATTCCCATATACACACTCCTAAACTTTGTGGACAGCAATACTAGAAGAGTTGAAGCTGTTATAGCTGCAAAGGGTGGGACAGCTCAATGTTGAACCCTATGGAATAAGACTGGGATGTCATTAAAGTTCGTGTGCATGCAAAGGCAGGTGTCCCAATACTTTTGGCAATATAGTGTGTATATATATATATATATATATATATATATATATATATACACGTGCACACACACACACGCATACATTTTACACCCTTTAGCTCAACCCAATACTCAACACAACATAGCCATGTTGTTTGTACTTGTGCACCCCATTTTATCTCTACGCTCTTGTATCCTGCTTTCGTAACTGTTAAAGTGGAAGGCATGTACTGTCTCTTGTGCTGTTGTGACCTGATATAACACAGCTATGGCAGCATCGTATATAATGTGTTATTACAGGTTGTTAAAATCTTACTGGATGATATAATTTCAGTTATGCATATGATATGCTTTTGCTAGTTAATATAACTTTTAGCTCTAACGGGTTGATATAATTGCAGTTATGCATAGGATATGCTCTTGCTGGGTAATATAACTGTTCTTGCAGCTTGATATAATTTGTTATGATACTCTTGTATGTACTATAGTGTCATGATACAATGTACTATTGGAGTACTGTATAATCTGTATGCATTTTCTCCATCAAACCATGTTCCTACAAACAGAAATATTTCTACCCCCAGCCACAGTAATCCACACCTACAGTGGAGAGCTGAATGCACTGCTATAAGGTGGGCCCCACTTCTATTTCCTCTGGTGGGCCAGTGTCCCTACCATACACCTAATGCCTATATTTACCATATGCTGCAATATTTTTCTGCAAGCAAGGAAAATGTGGTGATAACAGAGTGCCTCTTTCACAGTTTACTTTGAAGATAATACTTAAAAGTGTCCTGAAATCTGCAATGAAGTCTGAGCTGCTCCATGGCAGCCTTAACAGGAGCTCCAATACAACAGAAGATGGTGGGGGGAAGCCAGCAGACAACGAAATTAAGTCTGCAGGGCTTGTAAAAAATTAAGAAATAGCATATCAGAAAACAAGGAAACACAAAAATCTATTTTTTTTGTGCTAAAAAAATAATTTTAGTGAAAATGTGTGAAATGGTGACAGGGTCTCTTTAATGCAAGCATGTAAACTGAATGCAAAGATAGCTTATGGTGCAAAGAACAATAGTATGCATGGCATAGTAGTTCATAGCAATTTTATGTCTGTAGTAGCTTGATCTGAGAAAGATTCATTCTGATTGCTGCAGATTTCTTACACATTGCACTTGACCTTACTGAATCCAAAAGTTACAGAATCTATGAATAAGCCCTATATAAAGAATATCCAATTTTCTATCATTTAGTGACTGAGGATTTTTTTTTTTATTTTGCACTTCCTAGCCAGTGTTAGAGGGGAAAAAAAGGATGTCTATAAAATAAGAGTCGGGACGGTAAAAGCGGAATTAAAACATTAGTAGATATGTAAAGTAGATGGATGAAGACAAGGTCTTCCAGCGTCAGGGGAGTTGTTTAAGAAGAAACAGTGTCTGTTTGTGGCCAGCGGTAATCCTTTCCATTCAATAGAGTTTGCAGCTTGCTGATTCATATGATTGCATGCTGGCGCCCTACTGCCGAGGCCCTCCACTGAAATTAAATCCACTCTCTTCAGTTATAAATTATAATGCTCTATAAACAACACTCCCACTGGGAAAAGCGAAAAGAGCAAGAAAGAGAAAGGAAGGGAGGGGAAAGACTGCCTTCTAAGTACTGCAACACCAGCATCCAATCATTACACTAACCCTGTCATGCTGGAAGAGCATGGAATACATTGCTGTCCCGTCCAGCTCAGGGAGAGTTAAAGCCTTACCACTATCCAGGTCTGAAATGCATGCATCTGACAGCACGCTGATGTAATTTATATGTTGTTTGATGTTAGAGTAGAGAAAGGGAAATGTGGATAGTAATGTGAGTCAAAAAGGAAGAAAACTTGGAAGCCAGAGAGCTTGCATGAAAGAGGAAAGCCAGGCAGCATTTTCCACAATGATTTTAGAAATATATCAACGAGAACATCTTAGCTGACCCTAAGGAATAAGACCACGGTAAAGTAAAAACAATTCTGGAATATCACTTAAATGCTAATAGTTCTAGCGTTTATACAGTTTGTGTCAACCCTTCTCAATGAAACATGAAGGATTTTTAATACCATACTAAAGCCGTATAATCGTGCCTGTTACACAAAAGTAGCAACATTTTATACAACATGCTTCAGCCAATTTAGATGGAAACTAAGTCATCTATTGTTATGCTTGTGGATATTAGGACAGGACAAGAACACTGAAAATACAGACAATGAGAATTAAATGCAGATATGGCACTGGACCTTTGAGCCTCAAGAAGAACAGACATTTAAATGAGGCTCCCAAAATGACACCAAATGTGTTCAATAGGCCATCAACTTGTTAATAGCTCAAAGGGGCTCTAGCAAGTAGGTGACCTCTTCCTTTACAGATCCATTCTCTACCAGAGCTTTATGCTAAATAGTAGCATCATATGGTATGTGCTAGAGTCCTAAAGCCTAACTTCAGACAATTTGTTTAGTTTTGATAGGAGTTAGAACGAATTTACATTTTTGTTAGGCTTCAATGTCTGTGTGTAACCCCATTGGGGAGTTTATTTCACATTTTCTGTCCTTGCAACACCTGTACAAGAAATAGGGAAATGGTTGTCACCAAGACAATAAAGACACCAACACTGACAAAAGGTCTAACCCTTACCCGCTGTTTTAAAAAAGTGTTTTTATGTGTGTGCCCCCATTGGAAAAAGGAGGAGAAATCTCATAAATAGGAACAAAGATAGCAAAAAAATGGCAGAGGCTTTAACCCTTTCCTGCTCTACACAAAAAAAACAAAGTGCAGGCTGGAGTTGGGCTTTAAAATATTTTGAAGTATATTACTCCAACATTTGCCATAAAACAAAATGAGGTAATTCAAACTGTGAGAAGAGACAAGAATGGGATTTCAATACATATACATTGATTTTCTCACTGGGGTTCCCACATTTTTTTTTTAACAAGTCAATGAGCAACAGAAATTTCCAGAAGTCCACTCAAAGCTGATTCCTAGTGCTAGACAGACTTATCCAGGACAAAAAAAAAGAGAAACAAACATATATATCAGACATATTATTATTATTATTATTATTATACAGTATTTATAAAGCGCCAATAGTTCGCTCAGCGCTGTACATTACAAAGGGGGACAGAACATGTGACAGAACAATACCAATACAATGCAAAACATGAGGGGATCGAGGGCCCTGCTCTTTCGAGCTTACAATCTAGGATATAAAGTGAATAACATCCCACACGCTGCTGGCACTGTGTACGGATACATTTATCCTTATTAAGAATTTATAACATGAAGTCTTCCAAGATTTGTAAAGGTAATTCCGTAAAACAGTCAAATGTTACACCATGGAAAGCCAGCCATGAAACATTAAGTTATGTAAAATCTTATTGTTGTGGAGATAGAATTAAGTGCTGCCTTATGATCAATTCTGTGTACTGAATGTCAGAGCTAGCCAGCATCGGTCAACAAATGATGTCTGCTGTCTTCCACCTAACACATGTGTAGACATTCTGCTGAACGAGGGGCCTCACACGCCAAGTTTTCACAGCAGCCTCTGCCTGGCCCGGCGCTACATTACAGCAAAACCACACTGCACATCCAATCTGGTTACTTGGCATGTCTGATTTTGGCTGCTTCAAAAAAGAAATTACATCAAGGAAACATTAAAAGATAAATAGCACTGGATGATCCAAGTCTGAGGTAATTTGAGAGAAAAGGATGAGGCAAAAAAGTGGTAAAGTGGAAAGGGAAGGGTGGGAGTGAGTTTCATTAATGAATGATTTAAGGTCTAAACCAGAGCTGTTCAGTTAACTAGGAAAAACAAAAGGTCATCCCTGCAGGACAGACTCCATACATTAAATGATCAATATGTTTTTCATTTTCTGACCCCATATTACAACATGATTTTATTATAAAGAGAGGAGAGTCTGAGTTACATTAAAAAAAAAACAACATATCCTGTGTGTGTCTCTTCAGATTAAAATTCCAGCTAATAAGGCTTTAGATTCTAGATTTACAAAGGTGTTTGACATTTGTTAAATGGCCTATGTAAGCAATTGTTCTCAATGTAAAAACACTGAAAATGTAATAATACATGTTATTTCACAATGATCTTTATTCATCAATGCCACAATATTATTTGCATATAAACTACAGTAAATACAAAATGGACAATGGATTCTAGATCTATGAGGTCAGAGAACCCAACCAGAACTGTCACTTCCCTTTATTTATCAGATGTGCCCACATAATGCCCAGAACCAATACAGAATAAAAGAACGTTTCTTTTCTTTTTATAGCATGTAACCAATTAGCTGTCTGCTGTTCAAGCCTTTAGTACACAGAATAAGGTGACACTTTACCCAGCTCTATTAAAGATATAACCTAAAATGCTCAAGAGAACAGTTCTTAAGATATATGGAAGGACCCTAGTATAATAAAAATGTACAGTATATGTTCAGGCTGTTTTTTAGATATGTGTGAGACAAATCCATCTGATGTAAATAATCTTATAAATATGTTTGTTTTACAGATCATGTTTCTTACATATGTATAATTTATGGAGAGACACAGTACGCAGAGGCAGCCATATTTGTTCAATAAATATATAGGCTCTTCTTTCTGCTTTGCAGTGCTACACAAACCTTCTGCTTTACTGATGATTTTTCAGAACACAAGTCTAGCTAGCTGAAGTCTAATCTCATCAGTTGTTAAGAGAGAGAGAGAGCTCCGCCCAGTGGCTAATTTATAAATTTCTATTTTTAATACCATAACAAAAAATATGGAAGAGCGAGCTTGTAAAAATGTGAAAGTCATAAAATAAATGGGGGAATTTATCAAAACAAACCAGAGCAGACAGAATTTGCAGCAGCTGTGCATGGAAACCAGTCAGCTTCTAGCCTCAGCTTGTTCTGTTAAACTTTGAAAATGAAAGCTAGCAGCTGACTGGTTACAAGCAGTACTGCTCCATATTCTGTTTTCTCTAGTCTTGGTAAATTCCCCTCAGTGACTTTTAATAATCCCTTAAATGACACGTGTGTTGAAATTACACTCTATGTTCCACCTAAACTTTGCTATGCAACGTTAATCATTCATAAATTTCTAATCATTCCCCACTTTAACGCTATACAGTAATGCTATTTCAATCACAAAACAACACTGAAACCCAACTCCTGGATTTAAAAAAATCAACTGTCTAGTGCATATAATGATAAAAAAAGCAGTTTTCACTGTCCTGCAGCTGTTGCTGGTCTTCCAGTTTAAATGACACCCAGTATCATTCAGCCCACTTTTTGTGAGCCTGGGAGTCATGGATTCATCCACAGCTTGAAGGAGAAAATAAAGAAAAAATACCAGCAATATCATGTGACTGAAGGAAAGACACCTGGGAAAAAGGTATATATAATAAAATGTTTTTTATTAAATGTGAACAGAAGACCCAAGGAGGAAGGGAGAGGTTAGGGGTAAGCTTTTGGATCAACTTGTAGTTGGGCTTTACATTACACTGGTCTACAAATTTTAAGAAATTATCGACCTCCGAGATGAAATGTGCTAATTCTTACATATTTTGATTAGATTAATTAGAAAACAAGTGATAAGGTGCTGGTTGGCTAAAGTTTTAAAGATATTTTACAATAAAGATTTATACACAGACGAGTATATTTGCCTACAAGGGAGGGAGGCGTCTGATGATCATGATGCCTCTTAACCTTTCCATGAAGTATGGTAGAACAATAAAAATGGCACCACATGGAAGTGTATAAATTTATCTTCACTATGAGATGAAATATTATTCCCTAACTGTAATTTATTTTTCTTTTATTGCAAGGTACATTTGTCTTGGTCAGATCTACATATCATACAGTTACATCTGGTGGCTTGTGAAAGTGTCATTGACTAACATTCCAAGGAACAGTAGCATGATATTTTCCTTCAGAAGCCAAGATGCCTTGAAACTGTGTAAACGATGCAGATAACTTCTGCTACATTTGTGGCAAGGTTACATTTGCATCTCAAAAGTGCAGTATGATGGCAGTGGTAAAAAAGGAATGCCACCTATATTTTGGATGCAAAATAGGGGATCAGGACAAGAGTTGGTGCATTACATGTGCAACTTATCTGTGTCAATGCCTTTTGCAGTTCCAATGGTGTGGAGGGAACCCACCAATCATAGTAGTGACAACTATTTTTGTATGGTTCCCCCAGCTGTAAAAGGGATCTCGAGAAAGAAGAAGTGGACTGTGGAATATCCAAACATTCCATCCACACTGCGTCCTGTACCACATGGTGAGGACTTGTCAATTCCATATCCACCAGAATCCTACTCTCTAGACACAGATGATGACAAAAACGATGAGCAAAATGCAACTGACCCAGGGCCATCGATGTCAGCGGACCCAAACTTTAGCCCACCGTATGCTCCTCCTGAACCACATCTAATTTCACAGAGTGAAGTAAATGACCCGTCAGGGATTTGGAAATTTCCTAAGAGTAAGGCAGAGCTACTGGGCTCCAGATTACAACAGTGGAACCTCTTGCAGAGTGATGTCAGCAAAAGGCATTGTTACATGAAAAACCAATAAATGAATGGAAAGTTATGTTACTGGTATCAATAAAAAGATACATTTATAATGATATTCTCATTGCTATATCACATTTTGCAAAAAAGTTGTGGAGCAACATCCCCCCTGTAATTTAAAAATATTTTGATGCAATTTTGACCTGAAGCTGTATCTTGGAAACTGAAGCCAATTAATACTCAGAACTAATGTTTCCTTTATTAGTGAACCAAGTCTGGTAAAATTTAGCTACTTTAATTTCCGAGGCTTTCTCCTTGTAGACCAGTGTTATATATAGAAGACTACCTGGTCAGACTTCTACTTTTCAGCCAGGCATGGTTGTATTTCATAGGACCACAGCACTGGTTAAACTAATTTTCTTGCCAGCAATCTAGTGTTCCAGAAAAACCAATTGCTGAGCTATGTGAACATACAGGACAAATATTCTCAGTCCATTCAGTGTATGCTCCCCACTGTCTCTCTGCCAGAAAAGAGGGAGGAGTTGCACAACACAGACTCATGTGAGGAAATGCTGCAGTCCTTTTTAGAAGCACATTTAATAACCTTACATTACTTGGCAGCAAGTGATTACTTAAAACACAGATTAGGATACACACTGGGGTTAACATTTTACTTACATTTGCAATGTTTCCTGGATAGCAAAAGCAATTCACTAGTCACTTTCATCTATGACCTAGAATTGCTCTTCCAACAATGCAGATTATGGCCAAAGAGCCAGTTAAAGTGGAACTAAAGTTGCTTTAACAAAAAAGTCACCAGGAGGTAGAATTTATTGCCAAAAAAGATGTGCAAAAAAACCCTTTTCTCCAGCTCCTCATGTTTTTTGTGTACAGTACACTGTATAGCTCATCTTAAACAATGTAACTCCTGTGTGCATGTATACATCATCAATGTCCACCCAATGGACAAATATGATCACTGCACAACCCTAAAGAATCAGTGGCACAGGCAGAGGATGCAGCCCTCATGGCTGAAGGACAGCAGAAAGGGATCTAGCTTTGTGCCATTATCTGCAAGAAAACTGAATATTTGCAGATTATTGCAAAAGTTCACCACCACCAAGTATACCTCCACTTTAAGAAATGCATGGGCAATGTGTTAGTTATAGTGCAAACAGTGAGATAACCTAATTGTGAAAATATTTCTCTGCATTCTATGAGAATCAACTTATTACAACTGAAAATATTTTGAAAAAAATAATGCCAAAGCAATTTTGAAGTTTGGTTGGAAAATAAATAGAGTGTTGGTAGGTGCATACGCCGTTTTAGGATATCTAGGGAGTAGGAAACTTTGCCATTAAGTGGAAGGAATAGTATGAGTGATAGGAGTTCGATCAAGAGATTACTTTACTAGAAAGGAGGATGGAGATTGGGAGGCCAGCTGATAAAAGAGGTATATAAGAGGCATTTCCTAAAATGGACCCATATGGAACAATCAAAATATTTAACGTAGCATATTTAAACAATCATTTATATATTAAAGATAAAAAAACTATCTAGCCATATAGTCAATATCAAGCCAAATATCTTGAAAACAAATATATTTTCTAAGGTCAGAGTTAAATAGATGCAATTGGAATTATGACTTTATTAAAATTGTAATCAGTACATAATAACATGATTATGTCCTAAAAATATCAGGCAGTTGCCCTGGGTCCAGCATCTCAAGGAGCCCTTTCAGTGTCATAAAATGTAATAACTTTGCTATGCTGTTACTGGTCACCAGCCATTAAATTCTGCACTCACCTAACAGTACATCCACCACAAATCAGTGCTTTACTAAACAGGTTGAAGTAGGGTTAAAGCAGTTTCCACCTCATCATGGGTATGACCTGCATTTCATCACTCACAGGAAATGTCTATATCATAAGTGCCTGTATTTGGCTCCTGATTGGCTAATGCTAGCTGTCAATCAGGAGTTGGGAGCAGGAGCTTATTATATAAGAGTTCTGTGGAGTGATTAAATAATGAATGTAGCACTAAAGATGAAGAAGTTTCTGGATGCAGCCCTTTAAAGGGTATGTCAAGCCAAAACGTATAGGTTTAGTTTCAGATAAATTATTAAATTAGTATTAAAATGTTTTTCCTATAATTTACTCCTATCTGGGGTTTTGCTAGAGACTTCCTCCTCACTTATGGTCATAGTAACAACAGTTTCACCAGACAAAAAATTATGTAAAATCTGCAACAGGGACCCAGACAGCAATAAAAAGTTGATGGGACCAATTTTGAACTTTTGTGCCAGAATACGGATTTCACCAGAAGCTTCCCTATATAGATCAACGAGACCGAGGCATGAATGTCACTTAAGACCTGTCCGACTGGAAAGATATTGACTTTGTATTATCTAAAGTATCCATCAACACTACTCTAATTGAAGCGAATTATAAAATGTTATGAGGCTGTTACTTGGTCCCTACCTGGACTGCGAGGATGCATCCATCTGGCTTCACCGACGTGCTTCCAGAGTTAAGGCCAGATTGGTACTATGTATCACATCTGGTGGCAATGTCCGATAGCGACTAGATTTTGGATCTGCATGTTTAATTTCCTCTAGTCGGTGACAGGGTGAATATTTGCAGATCCCCAGAGACAGTCCTCTTTCATAAATTCCCAAATGACGTTCCCAGAAAGTCTCTTAAATTGATACCCTATATGCTGTTGGCAGCGAGAATCACTATAGCTAGACACTGGAAGAAATCGGTCATCCCACTTGACTATGTTAAGAATAAACTGAATTGGATTATTATTAACAACAGACTCACCTGTACTCTACTCATGGATTTGATATATTTCCGTGCCTTAATGTGCCCCGACTTAACCCTCTTTTCCTACTCATTTTTCTTTATTCTCAATCATTCCTTTTTTTTCTGCTCTCTGGGGTTGGTTATGCCTAATTCCTGTGTGTTCTACAACATTTGTTATGTCTCAAATGACACGAACTCTGTGTGTAATCTCAGGTAACAGTGGTTCTTCCCCTTCCTAACTCTCCCCTCCCCATTTCCTTTCAGGCTTCCCTCCCTCCTCCCTTACTCCATCACTGTGTCCGTCCCCTATATATGGTTAGATAAATGATGTGGACCTTTCTATTTGGGTTATTCAATATCTACTCTACAGAGTCTCTGGTCTCCTGTTTCGTGCTTTATGTCTGATAAACCATGTTCTTTTGCATTGTGTCGAAATCTACTTTTTGTGACCTGACTATTGTTTACTTGTTTTATCTGTTATTTTGAAAAACTGTTCAATAAAAACTATTGGAATCTAAAAATCTGATGGGAATTCTAGCCTTCCCCTACCTTACTGATGTGTTATGCACAGTTGTGTTCAAAATAATAGCAGTGTGTTAAAAAAAAGTGAATTAAGCTCAAAATCCTTCTAATAGCTTTTATTTCCATACACACAAATGCATTGGGAACACTACACATTCTATTCCAAATCAAAACATGAAGAAAAATAGATCAAATTTGTGTTGTTCCTCTAAAAAAAATTGAAGAAAAGTGAATATTAGACTGTTCAAAAAATAGCAGTGTTTGTATTCTTCTTTACAAACTAAAACATTCACTATATAAACTGAAAAATGTTTGAAGATTTTGCTTTCCTTTGAATCACTTAATTAAAATTTAGTTGTATAAGCACTGTTTCTGAGAACTGCTGTACATCTGTGTTGCATGGAGTCAACCAACTTCTGGCACCTGTGAACAGGTATTCCAGCCCAGGATGATTAGACTACATTCCACAGTTCTTCTCTATTTCTTGGTTTTGCCTCAGAAACTACATTTTTATGTCACCCCCACAAGTTTTCTATTGGCTTAAGATCCGGGGATTGGGCTGGCCACTCCATAACGTCAATTTTGTTGGTCTGGCACCAAGATGTTGCACGTTTACTGGTGTGGTCTTGTTGGAACACCCATTTCAAGGGCATTTCCTCTTCAGCATAAGGCAGCATGACCTCTTCAAGTATTCTGATGTATTCATTCGAATGGTAGTTTTTCGCTTTCTTCCACGTCTTTCAGGTTTTGGTTGCCATTGTAAAGCATTTGCAATCATTTTAGCTGAGCAGCCTATCATTTTCTGCACTGTAACCAGCATGTACAACATTTGCTGCCTTCCTTCCTTAAATAAGGGCAATAATTGCCACCTGTTTTTCAAAGAATGAATGACCTCACTAATAGAACTCCACACTGCTATTATTTTGAACATGCCCCTTTCAATTAGTGATTCAATTCCACAGAATCAGCAGCATGCATGTCATGACTGTTGGGTCTGTTGGATTTCTATTGCTCTACTACACCTGCTAGTAAATTATTTGCCATGTAGAAATATCATTTCTACCAAAAACAGTGATTGATCAGGTTAGTGATGTCTGACTGCTATTATTTTGAACACAACTGTATGCGTTGCTGTTAGAGATTTTACTTTACTTCCTGCCTAGTGACAGGAAGTAAGGGAAAATCTCTCCAACAAGCCCAGTGAACAGTACGAATTTGAAAGGTGTTTAAGACCTTCCTCGCTATCAGAAACTGAACATACACTTGATCTAAACTTGCCTTTTGAAATCATTATTGTTTTGGAGATGTAAGACTGAATTTTGCAGCAGCTGTTGAATAAATTATATTTCAGGAAACCCAACAAAGTTTGCCTAGAGCCTAACTAAGTCTTTGGAGAGTCCCAGTAGTAACAGGTTACCTCTTTTTGTGCCAGTTGAGCTCCTACGGATTCATTATCCTCAAGTGAATTGCTAATGTAGTTTATTTGCTGCACCTTCACAGCTATATAATAACAGGCATGTGATGGTACACCCTGTAGTTGTTTTGTGCAATTATCTCTGAGAGTAGTGGCTGTTTATTAATTATATACAAGAGTCCAGTTGAAATGTTATGAAGCCCTTACAACTAATGAAACCTTGTGATCAAGATGGCACAAGTCAAACATTAAAATGTTTTTGACATATTTTTTCAAGCTTGCATCCAGATGGTAACTTAAGCAGTTGTAAATCCATTTCAGACTTTAGATCAGTCATATGGAATGTGCAACAGCTTTAAAAAAAAAAGTTGTTCCTCATAAGCTTTCGATGTCAATTGAAAAATATATTACATTAAAAAGCTATACTTTACTGTACAGAGAACAAACAGCTACACCATATTTGTTGCATGTATAAATATTCATAACTAACACAGTTCCTGTGGAATATTGCAGTAAGTGATAAAGAAAGTTGGACTGACAAAGTAAAGCATCCACAAACCTCTAAAACATTAATGTGATTCTCCATAAATAAGTGTTGGTAAAGGCTTCCATATGAAAGCCACATGTAAGGAATGGAGTGTACTCTTGGGTCATTTGCTTCTAGCCAGTTCCTGGGTTATTCAGTTCTTATGGGCTGAAAAGGATGCAATGCCCTGCAGCGCTGCAGAGCAAAAGGATAGTAGTGTTCAATACCTATTGAATACTCCTATTGGTGATGATACTGGTACAAATTAAATCAAATGCTTTGTATTGTATCAAAATGTATATAGTCTGTAACTTTAACAGAATTTACAGTCCATGACCCTAAACAGCAAACAGACAGCTGTACTCATCCATGTTGAACAGCAGTATTTGGGTTTAAAGGCCCATGCAAAAAGTCCATCCAATTCTGTTTTTCAGTTTTTAGGTATATATAACTAGGCTTAATATTCACAAGCTTCTCATGTCTATTGGGAGCTCCACAGGTGAGAAATTCATGCCCCAGTTCTCAGCTCCACCCACACAGAGTAAAATATTTTTATGCTTTTTAGATAAACTAGAGAAAGTAATTAGTTTGATATAAATAATCTTAGAAATAAATTTGGAAATCTTATCTTCATGATAAAAAAAAAATGTGCTTAGTACATGTTCAGGCTCTGTTTCACGTTGTGTAATGCTTTACAATAGTTATGCTTTACTAACTTTTTCCACAGTGCGAGTGTGGTTGATATCCTATCAACAGCTGCTTAAAGAGAAACTGATTTCACTCTACTAATACAACAACAAAAAATATATAAAAGAAAAAAATTTAATGTTATATAAAGTTACTTTAGGGTATACACTGTAATATAATAAAGATTCCCTTTAAACACTGTAGCAGCGGGGAGATTCTATGTTAGAGAAGGGGCCATAGATGGAAACCTATATGCAGAGACCTTGTATGAAGTACTCAAAATACAGGAACACTGTTTATCAAGTCAAAATCAGTTTGGGAAAAGTGGTTAACGAATTAAACTAATACAACAATGTTATCGTAGGTGTTCTCTACATTGAATATCAGATGCATTTACTAATACTGAGCTTGAATTCTAATCTGATTCTGGACTTAATAATAAAAGTGAACATTTAGTGGTGTATTCTGGACTGCTGAATGTTCAACTATTTAATGCAGTTAAAAGTGGGACACCAGGAAAAATTCATCTTGTTCTGGCTACAGAGTTAACTAATTCATAAAGTTTTAATTTCTTCTTATGCCCCACTTAGGAATATTCGCCTGCATTCCCTGGAGGTATGATTTTTAAGATAACAAAACCTTTAGACCTCATTTACACCTGAGTATTTTTCTGCCCCTTTCCCTACGCCTAACTGACTATGCAGAATCCCATCCATTCTAAAGCCCCATTCACATGGGCCGAATATCGAGTAGTATCGGCCAGTTCAATAGAAACCGGTCGACATTCGGCCTGTGTGTACAGCAACCAGTCCGGCTTTTGTTGAAGGGGCGTAACTATAAAATGTCTGCAGTGGGGGCAACCATCCCCCTGTCAGAACAAAATAGCTCAGTGCTTTGACTCTTTGACCCAGTTCTAATGCTCATGTGCCCACTGTAGTCACTTTCGGCTGTTGACAGTGGTCAGCATGGATACCCTGACCAGTCTGCCACTAAGCAGTTCCAAACACAACAAACTGCAATGCCCATTTTTTCTGCTTTCGACACATCAACTTTAGGGACCACATGTTTACTTCCTAATATATTTCACCAAGTTTCAGATGCTATTGTAATGAGCTAATCAATTTTATTCACCTAACTTGTCATTGGTCATAAAGGCTTGGCTGATCGGTGTAAGTTTGCTCTCTGTGTTTCCCTTGAATAGATTTCCTTGCATACTGTCCTGGTAAATGGTGGTCATAGAGCAAGGAAACGAGAGTGAATTTTTCCAGCAAAAAACCCAGTCAGAGAGTCTAACTCTTCCCTATGCTCTCGAACACTAAAAAAGTTCTGACTAGAGAGTCTACCTAAGTGTCTAGCCACCCACGCATTTACAACAATAAAAAAAAAAAATTTGCAAACCAACAGTTTTTATGCTAAGTGCTCTAAAATATTGACAAAATAGGGTTAGTGTAGCAGCCTGACTAATCTATAAGCAATAGAGTGCATTGTTGAAGAAGTGAGTTGGTGAAGTATCAAACTTTTAAGTGCAGTTAAAAGATGTTACAGGACAAGATTTATTAGCACTTCAATTTTGCCAATCAGCACAATACTGTTTTGTCATCTATCAATCTCGAGGAGACACCAGACCATCAGTTAGGGAGGAGGATGCAGTGCAAAGCATTTTTTAGTAGCACCAGAGACACATGAACAGCTAATATTGAAATATAAAGCTGCTATCTAATGGAACTTAAATGCACTTTTAAATTGTAGTACACATAAACATAGCTAATACAGCTAACATATACAGTGTCAATCACATTAAAGGTCTGCTCAGTGATTTCAGGGTCCCTCTGGTCTCTCATCCCAAGGCCAGCATATCTGAAGGAGTACTGCAATGTAGACGTGCATATTTAAAGGTAAACTCCTATCAAACAATAAAATGTCCCAATCAAATAGACAGACAGTGGTGGTACGGCCTTACCTGCATACTGCCTATCATTTTATTTTCATACTAACGATTTTTATTGGACCATAAGGTACAGAAATAATATCAGGAAAGCAGAAACAGTTTACAATAAAACAGATTTACAGTGTTCCACATGTCTGGTAACAAGGTTTGACAAATTATTGAGTCGATATAAACAACCAAGAATTATATCAAAAAGCTGCCAATGGCAGAATATGCCAGTGAACAAAAAAATACATAGCACAGATAATGAATTAAAATTAAACTCACAAGGTGTATGAATAAAAGAATAAGAGCTGAGTGCAGAAACCCAAGAGAACAAAGTTACCAGAATAATCTGGACTAATCTAACCACTAGAGTCAGTAAAATGACCAGTTTTCCCATTTCCTTTTAAATATATGCCTAGTATCAAATATCTTATGATGAATATTCTCTATCAGCTTAATGGCCTCCATCCTTTGAATTACTTGAGACCAAGAGATCGAAGGAAGGCGCCAGTTGAGGGTGACAGCCTAGAATATAGAACTAAACAAAGTATGGGTGAGTCTTAGGGAGGGGATAGCGATCTCAGGTATAGTTGTAAAAAAGAGACACATAAAGGCCGTTAGGGTAACCTGTACTCCAGTATATCGTGTGACCCTACTGGCCAACCTCTATCTGGACAACCCCAGAAACATACACTATATTGCCAAAAGTATTGAGACACCCCTCCAAATTATTGGATTCAGGTGTTCCAATCACCTCCATGGCCACAGGTATATAAAATCAAACACCTAGGCATGCAGACTGCTTCTACAAACATTTGTGAAAGAATGGGTCACTCTCAAGAGCTCAGTGAATTCAAGCATGGTATCATGATAGGTTGCCACTTGTGCATCCATGAAATTTCCTTTCTACTACATATTCCATGGTCAGCTGTTAGTGGTATTATAACAAAGTGGAAACAACTGAGAAGAACAGCAACTCAGCCACGAAGTGGTAGCCCACATTAAATGACAGAGCAGGGTCGCAAACTGTCTGCAGAGTCAATAGCTAAAGATCTCCAAACTTCGTGTGGCCTTCCGACTAGCACAACAGTGCATAAAGAGCTTCATGGAATGGGTTGCAATGGTCGAGCAGCTGCATCCAAGCCTTTCATCACTAAGTGTAATGCAAAGCTCCGGATGCAGTGGTGTAAAGCACGCCGCCACTGGACTCTAGAGCAGCGGAGACATGTTCTCTGGAGTGACAAATCCCACAATCTCTGTCTGGCAATCCAATGGACGTGTCTGGGTTTGGCGGTAGCCCGGAGAATGGTACTTGCCTGACTGCATTGTGCCAAGTGTAAAGTTTGAGGCAGGGGGGATTATGGTGTGGAGTTGTTTTTCAGGGTTTGGGCTTGACCCCTTAATCCCAGTGAAGGGAACTCTTAAGGCATCAGCAAAACTAGACATGTTGGATAATTACATGTTCCCAGCTTTGTGGGAACAGTTTGGGGATAGCCCATTCCTGTTCCAACATGACTGTGCACCAGTGCACAAAGCAAGGTCCATAAAGACATGGATGAGTGAGTTTGGGGTGGAGAAACTTGACTGGCCTGCACAGAGTCCTGACCTCAACCCGAGAGAACACCTTTGAGATGAATTACAGCGGAAACTGTGAGCCAGGCCTTCTTGTCGGACATCAGTTCCTGACCTCACAAATGCACTTCTGGAAGAAAAGTCAAACATTCCCATAGACACACTCCTAAACCTTGTAAACAGCCTTCCCAGAAGAGTTGTAGCTGTTATAGCTGCAGAGGGTGGGCCAATTCAATATTGAACCCTACAGACTAAGACTGGGATGCCATTAAAGTTCATGTACATGTAAAGGCAGGCGTCCCAATATTTTGGCAATATAGTGTATCTCACTCACCTCCGGAAAGATAGTGTGAAGTATGACAGGGGTATAATACCATCTTGTATGCAATTTTACTACAGTTTACCCTTATGCATGTTATGTTGCATCTCTGGCCAGTCCTCCATGTTGTGTTCCTCACCTAAATCAGATTCCCATTGAATCACTGATATGGTTATATAATTGGAAGATGTCCTATATAAGATAGAAATAGTACCTTTTCCCTAGAGGAATGGAGACAGATATGTGTGCCTATCACATGTTTACCAGCTCCCCCGCTCTCCATCCTGACACTCACCGATCCCCTAAGCAGCAGTTGCATCCGGCAGGAGGGGGTGGAGCAAGGGGAGAGTCGGCTAGCAGAGATGCATTGATGGGGCTGCTGGGGATCAGTGAGGAGGGGGGAACACTGAAGGGGGGGTTACAAGGGGGGGGGATTATTTTAATCTCTTTTACATTTCTGAGCACTGTGGCTGGATGCAATTGCTGGCAGGAGAAGTAGATGAAAGCTGACACTTGTAGTTTAGAGTCTGCTGAACTGTTCTGCTATAGGTTAATGGCAACTGAAGTGACCATGAGCTTATAGCAGAAAGAGGCATCGGGTCCGTACGGCGTATGGACCTAGCCAGCAGGAAGCAGTGCTGTAGGACTGTACGCCATACGTACCTGGCAGCAAAAGGGTTAAGCACCTCTTTTCTAGTAGTGTGGGGAAAGATCAGACCCTCTGACAGGATTTTACTGCTGTCCTCTTCAGGCAGATGTCCCCTTACTCCCTGGCCAGGTAATAAGCATGTGACAGAACATGAAGAGAAAAGAAATCTCCTTGCATCGTCATTTTCCTTTGAAAATAAATTATAAAGTCAACGATTAAAGTGTATGTTACTCTAACATTTCATATTCATTATATGTGTATTTTGTACCAGGACTTGTGCATGACGTCCTTACAGGATGTCTCCAACTTCAAGCCGACTTCAATGCACTGTTTAATTGGACAAGTATGTGGCAAATGAGGTTTAATGTTGATAAATGTAAGGTTCTGCACTTGGGGGATAAGAATATGCATGTATCATACATACTAGGGGGAGCACAACTGGGGGAATCAATGGTGGAGAAGGATCTGGGAGTTCTGGTATATCAATGGCATGCAATGCCAAGGTGTGGTTTCTAAAGCAAGCAAAATCCTCTCTTGCATTAAAAGAGGTATAGACTCCAGAGAGAGAGAGAGAGAGATCATTTTACCCCTGAAAAATCATTAGTAAGAGCTCATTTGGAATATGCAGTTCAATTTTGGGCACCAATTCACAAAAAGAACACTGGGGAACTGGAGAAAGTACAGAGAAGGGCAACCAAACTGAAAAGAGGCACGGAGGAGCTCAGCTATGAAGCAAAATTAGAGGAACTAAACGTATTCTCTCTTAAGAAGAGGAGATTGGGGGGGGTAACTCTCTAAGTCTGCAGGAAAATACATTTAATATCCATACACAGAAAGGTTTCTTCACAGTTAGAGTGGAATAGACTCCCTTGAGAGTTGGTTCTGGCCAGCTCAGTGGATTGCTTTAAAACAAGCCTGGATTCTTTCTTGGATACACAGAATATAACTGGTTACTATTTATAGGTAAAGTTGATCCAGGGAATATCCAATTGCCTCCTGGGAGATCAGGAAGGATTTTTTTCCCCTGCAGGAGCAAATTGGTTCATGCTTTGCTGGGTTTTTGCCTTCCTCTGGATCAACTGTGGTTGTAGGATTATAACTTTTTTTATGGTTGAACTGGATGGACTTTTGTCTTTTTTCAGCCAGACTATGTAACTATGCTAAAAAAAAGTATTCTGTTCTCTTTGTATTGCTTCTTTTGTGTGAAATACCTGGCGATCCTGCCAGTCTGCCTGCTTTTCTATATCAGACTGACCACATTAGGCATAGAAGTACATCCATTCCAGTGTGGTCAGTTTTCAGGCTGTGCTGGGAGCACAGCCTGGCTGTCCTCTAAGCATCAAAACATGAGCTGACATGCTTGGCCTGCATAGGCATTGACTGAGAAGATTGGTGTATTGCTCTTTCTCTGCCTCCTGCTGACACCCCCCTGCATGCTACACCCCCAATTCTCTAAGCCCTTATGTTGCTGAGAACAGAGGTTATGTGATCACTTATAAAATAAAGAAAAAAAGGTATTTAGCATTTTGTTTAATATAAATGCACAAACGATTTGCCTTGCATTTCTATTTTAAACTGAATGGGTACAAGTTACCAGGTGAGGAATCACATATACTTTAAGTCATTGTAGATTAGGACCAATGACATGGCTGACATTCCTATCTCTCTTCTCCCTTTTCCATTTTCTTTCACGATTTCTTCTTCCTTATTATATCATGTTTTTTCCTGCAACTATTCTGCGTCCCCTTGAAAGTCTTAGTTCTGTGTTATGTACACAGGAGTTGTAGATACTATGGCCATTCCCACTAATGCACTTCTTGGTTCCCTATATTATGGTTGTCTGATTGTTACTCCTTTTCCTGTTTATTTGACTTAGTAATACTACTATGTTTTTTTTTCACTCTTAAGTTACTGGGTTGCAAAGGTCAACAGGACAAGCAGCATTTATAATACCCAAGGACAACCTGAGATTTCACACAATGACATATAAACTTTTCCAAAAATATACACACATTTTATTTTATGCATCAACAAAACTTTACTAAAAATCGGTAAGCAACATGCTATATAAAATGACAGACACTTTTATTTAGTACTATTATTAATCTTTGTCACATAAACATAAACTACCACTTTAAGACTTTACTACTAGGATAAATGAAGGCTCTAGAAAAAAATAGGCAACACAATAATGGAGTAATGAATACTTGAAGAGCAAAAAATCATTTTAAATAAGGAACTACTGAGATCACAACTAAACGGTTTGAATACTACTTAACCTATATGTCTGAGAAAAATTCTCCTTTTTCTAGGTCATGGTATAACTCATAGTAGTTAATTAAATTTAACTGGACTTTTTCTGTAGTATTGAATACGTTTTGTAGCTTTTCTAAGCCACTGCTGCAGCTCCAATGAGTGTCAGGAAGATACCACAGAATTTATACCCACACATGTAGCACAAACAACTAAACTGATGACCATGGAATGTTCACTGTTCAATGTCCTCCTCTCCACCTCCTCTCACCATCCTTTTCTGTGGCATTTTAAAATCAATCCAAATATACATGTGCTGTTGTGCTTAAATCCTTTTCCCCTTCCCCCACTACCTCCACCCCCCCCCAAAGGGAAATTACTTTCCCTTCCCCCCAAATATACAAGTGCTATTGTGCTTAAATCCATTTTCCCCTTCACACACTACCTCCACCTCCCCCCCCCAAATGGAAATGACTCCCCCCTTAGGCCTATTAGGCATATAAGTCATGCAATGATTCTGTGTTCCACTCGTGATGTGGTTTCTATGTGACTTTTGTAGGGATGGTCTTTAAGGTGGGTCAGTGGGCATTCTTCCTTATTTTATTTATGCCGTCTCAATTCCTCAGTCTACTCCACTCCCCGAACAGAGGATGGGGCAAGGGATCTTCTATCCACCAGATCACGTGGGGGGAAAAATACAGGATCCTTGCCTCAGAACCCGAGTGGGGGCGGTGATGACATTAACCCTTATTCACCATCCTAATTACTCAATTAGCCACCATTCCCTTATTCCCTCTTACCAAATATAATCCACCTCTTTCTCAATACTCATCTATAAATTACTTCACTCTATCGGATTTTCCGACCTGCTCTCTTTGCTCATATATCCCATGTATACAGATGACTGTTTAAACCTTATCCAGTCAGACCAAATTTTATTAAATTTCCTATATGTATCCCTATGTATATACTATACATCAATTCTTCCATTAGCTGGATTTGATCCACTTCCATAATGCACTCCGCTATAGATATCAACCTATTGGTTCAAACTAGCTTTGTTACATGGGTAGAAGTCAATGGCCC
Organism: Staurois parvus; assembly: GCF_062004578.1. Lineage (NCBI taxonomy): Eukaryota > Metazoa > Chordata > Amphibia > Anura > Ranidae > Staurois > Staurois parvus. The sequence goes on along the minus strand of NW_028317968.1, from coordinate 7,463,382 downwards.
TGTGGAAGCTATGACCTAAGCAATTAATAACTTACCCAGGATGGATTCTTTTGGATGCTATTGGAAGTCCTGTGGAGCAGCATAGGAGTAAAGGCATGGTGCTGATAGAGGAAAATGCTAGAATAAACCTTTGACTTTGTGCAATATATGTAGAGCACAGCTTCATGTAATTGTCCTAATATTTCTGGTTGGAGCAAGGCAAGGGTTGTACTCGCTGCTAGGTCTTTCCAGTGAATCATGGGACTATCAGAGAGCTCTTCACCCTGCTCCTGGTCCTTCTATAGCAGCCATTCTCAACCAGGGTGCCCAGGGGTGCCTTCAGACTTTTTCAGGTGTGCCCTGGCAAAAATGCTTAAAAACTGTCAAAAATTGTATACAAGCTAGCAAGTGGATCAAGCCTGCCTTTTAGTTACACAAAGCCATAGGTTTTCATTGCACACTTTTACAACCTGCCAGCATCCTAACAACCAATTACATCATTAGTTGATAAGGTGGACATTGGGTGCCTGCCCAGCATCCTTGTTTGGCTCTCCCCTGCCCATTTTTATTAGTAGTGGGGTCACATTAGCTGAGTGAGGGAGAGAAACTAAGTGAGAAACATTGGAATACTAATCAGTACCAATTTGCAAAGTAATATTTGCTTTGGAAGAATAAATCACCTCTAACATTGGGTGTCCTACACGTGTAGATGTTGCTGAATTATGTAAAACTATGTAAAACTATTAGAATAGTTTTTTACATTTTAGAATGAGGTGCCTTGAGATTGTGCAGAATGTTAAAGGGTGCCTTGAGATTGTCCATTTTAAAGGGTGCCTTGACTGAAAAGAGGTTGAGAAACACTGTTCTATAGGACACGACTTAAAACAAAAAACAAATAAAAGTAACAAACACACATACACACATATATATACACATGCTTTCAATAGCTTTAAGCAGCCACAAGCTCCAGCTGCAGTAGTTCCTTCTGCAGCTCTGCTCTGTTTATTAGTCAGTAGCTTTTTTTAAACACTCAGTGCATGTGCAATGGCTGGGACTTTTGAGCCAACTAACCAAGAAAGATCAAATAACCTGAAGAAGCCAAAACGCATAAGAAATACCTGATATTTATCTGCCGACAGCAACATTAGCAGTATACATAAATCAGAACTATTGTAGAGTGAAAGAATTTGCATGAAAGCTCTGGTAATTGCAATCTGCTGTCTGATACTGTACTTTAAAAATAGCAGCAGTCAGGAGTTCGACTGACCAATCAATAGGCAGCTATTAAAATCTCAGCCAATTAGAAGATGATTGGCTAAGCAAACAAAGAATTATTGGTTGTTTAGCTGGGCTTTCAGTTTTGCTGCCTTGTTCCCTGTTTCTCATTCTGATCCAACCCCCCCCCCCCCTCCCCGCCTTTCCTGTTAGGCACAACACATCTGCAAACACCTGATATTCATCTGTGCCTGTGCCGCTGTACAGTCTTGTTAAATTGTTACCACCTTTTCCACAAGCCGTTTTGGCAATTAACCTCCTGGCCAAGCACTTCAAAGAAAACAACTGTTACGTTTAACCTCTCAAAGTCTTCGAGGGATTCCTTTGTGATTTCTTTCCCCTTCCGAGCACTTTCATCCTAAACCAAAAATGTAAGACAGATAAGATTGTGCTTCTTTTTGCCTTCATTTTTGGTTGTTTTCTTAACTCTTTAACCTTTGACTTTTACTCAACTGGGGATGTTACAAAATTATTACTTTCTAATCTTAACCCTATCGTCACAATTTCCTTGAATGATATTCTCTGTAGTTATGTACAGGAAAACACAAAGAATAAACTTGCTTTCGTTTTCTCTTTCAATAGGTTTTTATTAATTTTCAATAAAATACAAACACCTCCTTGAAATACATGGGAAGAAGAGAGGAGAAACAAACAACAACAGCAACAAAAAAAAACATATAGCATTTCCAAAAATGAAGACATTCCAGTGTAACAGGCACAGTTAAAGGCACAGAGATAACCTGACAGTGCATAAAGGACAACCACAGAGTGGTATGTCACCAATAAGCTCAAAAGAAAGAGTGGAAAGAGAAAAAAAGAGGAGAAAATAGAGAAATGGGAGTAAAACAAGAGAGAAGAAAAAAAAGGGGGGGGGGAAGTGGAGGTAGGACTGTGGCATTTTTTTAAGACAATAGCAATGTTTATAAATCTGTTTAATGTACTAATAGCTAGATGTCAAAACAGCACACCCAGAAGGAGACGAAAGGGCTTACTTGATAAGGTAATGCGAAAAGCAGTGATGATCTGTAAGATGAAGGTGACACGGCAACCAGACTTCATTAAAGTCCACACACAATAAATTCAAACTAGGTCCAACAGTTCACTTATTCCTCACATCTGTGTGTGTAGGCATTGTACACTGCACTTCAACAAACAATGTTAAGTGACGAAAAATAAGCTTTTAGCTAACATGTCTCCCTCTGAAACATAGAAAGTTGAAAAGACCTGAGGAAATAAACATGGAACTAAACATGTGAAACCAATCAACGAACTAGTACTATCCAACAAATGCTACAAGAAAGTTCTCTAATTTTCCTTAAATTGATTTTTCTGTAATCTACTGAATCCTAGAGGCAGAATGGACCTCAAAGGGTCACTGAGAGTGTCCTTCCTGAAGCCTGTGCTGTGGAACTTCCTTAATGTTTCCTGTAACTTCCAAAAATTAATGGGCAGCTAAAAAGTTCTGATGCTGGCTGAGGATTTTCTATGTGGAAGAAATCAGCAAGAGAGTGTGTTTTAGTCACCTACTACATCAGATTACTAGTAAATCAAACAGCAAACCAGACCAGGGTAGCCCACACTATAGCAATGCATCGAACAAGACCTGAAGCACCAAGTAGCTAAGCTGTACTTTATTAATAAATAAATAATGTAATATATATATATATATATATATATATATATATATATATATATATATAAACAGGTACTTATGTAGTTAGTGCCGTCAATTTACTCTGTGCTTTACACATATGCAGTATATTGTACATTCACATCAATCCCTTACCCTCAGGGTGGGCAACCTGTGGCTCTCCAGCTGTTGCAGAACTACAAGTTCCATCATGCCTCTGCAGGTCATAGCTGTAACTGTCAGTTTTGCAGTGTCTCATGGGACCTGTAGAGTCATGATTGTAACTTCCGGGTTTTGCAATGCCTCATGGGAAATATAGTTCCACAACAGCTGGAGAGCCACAGGTTGCCCACCCCTGCCTGCAGGAAATCAAAATCTAAGGTCACCAACTCAATGTAATAAAAATGATAAAGCGAGCGCTTCAAAATATAGTAACAAAAAGCAGCTTGCATAAGATTAACCCCTAAATCTTAAACGTAAATAATATAAAAAAAAGCAGCGCTCTTAATATATATTAATATGGTGGAATAGTGACATATAATACGCAATCTTATGCGTTAATGGATGAACATATAAGTGATGTCTTTAATAAAGACGGTATTAAATGAAATGTGACATCATCTCATAATGACATGTCAAACAGCAACAGATTGAATATTCATAGAAGTCCTTAAAAAATTCAATCAAGATGCGCCAATTGTCCCGGACAATTGTGCTCGTGACTTCAGTGATATGAAGAAAAAGAGGTGTGCTTGAACTCACCAGACGTATGATAATATTACGCATGTAATATAAGGGTGCTAGTAGTCATCTGGGACCCGGTAGGTAAAGACACTCCAATGGTACTGGTTACAACCTGGGGAAGACCTCCAGACCTCTCGGTGGACCCTCTTAATAAACGGGGACTGCTTGCTGTAGTTAGTACTCGGTAAACGATGGACTCAACAAATTGATCCTTTATCCTGACGTCAGCACCATTGTTCTTTCCCTGATTTTCTTTGCTCTCTTATTCTGGTAAGCGTCTGTGATTTTCTGCATTTAAATATATGGCGTTGTTGGTATACAGTTACATCTTTATCTAGTAGTGCTAGTTAGTACAAGCTTGCTAGGTGGCAGAAGATCCTTGGTGAGTGCTAGGCTAGGAGGGGGTGTAGGTCTTGTGACTGAGGTGAGGTACACATTTTAATAATTGCCTTTAGTCCCCCTAGTTCTTGTTCATCTTGTGCACACTCTTCTGGTGGCACTTCCCTGGATTTCTAAGTTTATTAAGCTTCTGGTCTCCTTTTTCTGCTGCTTGTGTGTCCTGAGAGGCAGCCTGGAGGTGCTCCTGGAGGGGCCTCCACCACTGCTACAACTTTCTGTGGCTATCTGACATTGCAGATGCAAGCACAGCAGTGGCAGAGGAGGAGGTGATGCAGCACTAATTATGGCCATCAGCAGTATGTCTCCAGAGTTCAAGGTGCTATAATCTCCGGCTGTGCTGCTGGTCATTGTAGCTGCTGCAGAAATGCTCCTGTGCAACTTCCACACACTGCCAGGCCCCAACATTTCCCGAGGTTGCGGAAGTGCTGAATGCCTTTGCAGGCTCCCATGGAGTGCTGGCCACCAAAGAGTATGTGAGATGTGGGGGAATGAGCTGGCTATGGTGAAAAAGGGCAGAGTGCATGGCAAATGCTTGTGTGAGGGACAAAAGCAAAGGCACAGTGTTACGTGTGCTTCTGTTTCTGTTCCTCCAATGTCAAAATGAAAGTATAACTTTATTATTATTGTCACAATCATGCACACATGGAGAGGCGCGGTTCTCCATTTTGCTCCAAACGTCTGCATTTTGGTATTTCTCTGAAACTCATATGCAATCACCTGAGGGGGGAGGTGTAGCAATCGTGCATACAAGAGCCAGGCAGGGCCCTCACTGTGTTAAGAAGTCTTAATGTTATCCCCTCATTTCCCCCTCCCTCAGGAATGCAATCAGTGTATGATGCTGAGCCCCCTGCCTAACAATTCTTTGCCAAATAAGGTAATTGGTTTGTCAGTTGTAAGGAGACATCCCGCTGATTTTGGGCAGGAAAGAGGCTGTTTTGTTTTGTGTGTAGACAGAGAAGTGAGGACCTTCTGCGTTTTAACATCTAGCAGACCGAGAGAAAGGGGAATCTCGTTGTAACAACTAAACAGAGTGCGAGACCACAAATCCCTTTTTAGCTCATCAGACTTGAAACTGCTTAACCCCAGGCATCTATTTGGCAAGTACTTATTTACCTAAACTTCTTTCTGTTATCTGTGCTGTGCTGTTGGGCTCGGTATATATATATATATATATATTGGTTACATCTTTTTTCTGTAAATATTTCTACTGCACCCTTTTGACCTTTTAGTAATAAATCTTACTTTCTGAAAGTGTTGAACTGTTTCTATAGCTCTTTAATGTGATGAATTCCTGCTGCTGAAGAGCGCTACTATGAGTGTTTAACCCTCTGTATAACCTGTCTGTGGAGATAGCGGTATACCGACGATTAACCAATCATCCTAGTGTATTGCTGAGTTTCCTCTTTCTCTGTACAAAAAGGAGGTGGTGGCAGTGTGAAGGGTTAATTGCGTAATTAACCTGAGCCAGTAGCAAACGCTCCCAGGCTGCAGGTACGTCGATTGTGGTCCAATTAGGTGGAAAATCGGTGTGCAGGGTGCAGCTGGGCGTGGCATTGTTACGCACGTGACATTGCGGTGTTAGATTGGCTAGTCCTTCGGTCACGAGTTTGGTGAGAAGGTCTTGGGTCTGACGAGCGATCGTCACAATTATGATTACCATTGTTATAGTTCTATGCTGACAGCAACAGTCAGGCAACAGAATAGCTCTAGAACTGTGCTGTAAGTATTAAACAGAGTCCACAGGAAGATATGGAGTGTCATTTGAATAAAACATACAATTTTTACCTCTGAAATTTTACTGTCCTGTAGTGGCTTCAAACATTTAGCGACCTTCTTTTAAGGAAGATACATGCATTGTGAATTTTACCAGTTAATTCTGCCAAAAAGACCCTGCCACTGTAGGCTAGCTATGCTAATTGTCCCAGAAAGCTTATTTCTCCTGCTTCTGTTGCATTCTTACATAGATGTTGTTTGGTGAAAACCCTGTAAATGGGAGTAAAATTTGATTCTACTCTACCTATTTACACAAATAAAAAAGTAGGAAAGTGGAAGTACATTTTACCATTAACTGCCAGTGTAATGTGCCATCTTGCGAGAGTCCTGTATTGCACATCTTTCTATGTACTTTCAAACGCATCCATATTTCTTCCAAGGCAGCCCCTACATTATGCATTTTTTACTGTTCAACAGCATGTTGAACAAAAGAAAATGCCTTGTGTAATGGTAATGCGTACTGAGCCCTCACCAAGCTGTGTGGAAGAGCAAGTACACCATGTTGTACAGATTCAGCCATGACAGTTTGTAGCACAAGTTGGTAAAGAGCAGCAGTGGTTCCCTTTTCTTTATCCCCCCCCAGAAAGCTTCTGGTGCAATACACAATTGGTAATGCTGTTGATGCCACAGCCTTCTTATCAGACCCGGACAGATACAGGCCTCTCATGCCTATTAGCCCAATCCCCCATTCCAGTCCGAAAACCCTAATAAAACTGTCACTATCCCAAGCTCGAGCAATCTTGAGACCTAACAGACCTTGGGTCATAAATACCTTAATGGAATACACATTTCTGATAGACGGTTTATCAGCTAAGATTCTAAAACTTCAGCATGTTTCATAACTTCTGAAATTATGACAGTATAGCAAGAATAAAGTCGTATTCACCTTCATCAGTTATTGAGTAGCATTTTGAAAACAAACCCCCCTATGCTAAGAGGTACCAGAATGGAATAGGCCTCCACACCCCTCATATGAAAATAGACATCTGAGACCTGCCATATTTATATCCATTTTGAAGCTCATTTCATGCTGGACAATAATCTGCATGGTAGCAGAGTGTAAAAGGTAGGTATTCAGAAATATGAATACTTATAATAACATCAGCCAAGGAACACCTAAGCGGACTTGATAGAACCACTGCAACATTTTTGCTTGGACAATTGCACTCTGCTAAAACCAAGGACTTAGTAAGTACTTTTCATTTTTAAATCCTTTTTAATTCTCTGTTGCTTTATGGTTTCTTTATCTCTTTGCAACATCTCTTTTCCTATCAATATTTTTTTGCACTATTTTGACCTTTTAATTATTAAGACCTGTTTTGAAAGTGTTAAAACTGTCGTTAAGGCTTTTAAAATGTTACTAAATCCACAACAGTAAAATCAGTCTGTATATTAGATTGTACGCCCCTTGAGGGATAGGGACTGATGTAAATGTACAATATATATGTAAAGCACTGTGTAAATTGACAGCGCTATATAAGTACCTAAAATAAATAAATAAATATGCAGTAAAGCATGTTTGTTATAATCACTGTGGAACCTAAGGGATTAATCATCTGCATTGTTGTTTGATCCTGACTTTTCTGATCCTTCCCTTTTCCAGTGTCCCCTTCCTTTTTCTGGTAAGACATATCGAGACACTCTGCACATGCTCAGTTTGGTGTGTATTGCTAGAGAGGTTTTTTTTTCTTGGGAGAATGCATGTGATCACCACAGGGCCAATCAGCACTGTCCAGACAGAGGTAAGGGGTTCTGTATCCTCTTAGAGCAAAGTGTAAACTCCTTCTACAAGCTTTAACCAATGCTTGGCTGGACACTGATAGAAGTCACAAGACTGCTCTAACTGCTGATGAGAAAAAGGTATTTAGCAATTTATATTTATTGACATAATTGCACTTCCATGTTCTGTGTACTGTGGGAGACCAGATACAGTGAATGCTGGGTCCTGTGTTTAGTAATACTTTAATGCCAACTAAAGAATCCCTGTCTCTTGAAGAGTGCTGCTGTATTACAAATCTCTGGACATACCTGCATGTGGTGACAGTATTTGTTATTGCTAAGATTATGAGTTTCCGCCTTCTCAGTTAAAAGGTGGTGGTGGTAGCTTAAAGAGGTTATTACTTAATAAACTTAACCCAGTGACAACTGCTCTCGGGCTGCTTGCACCTATATTGTGACTCCGCGAGCTGGAAAATCTTTGTGCTGGGTGCAGCTGAGAGCTGCATTGTTTCGCAAGTAGCAGCGCAATGTGAGCTGGACCTGTCCTTTGTCACCAGTTGGTGAGAGGGGCAGGGGTTGGGCACTGCGTTCGTCACACCTTGATTCAATGTGGATGGGGGAATCCCTCCCACGCTGGTATTGTATTCTGACCGTGGGGAGCCTTCTCCACCATCAGAATACAATGATTAGTGTTGCCAGCCATAGCACTGGCCATTCAGAAACAAACCATCAGGCTGGTTGTTCTATAGTCGATTGATAGATCGACTTGTGTACAACCAGCTTACCCATACATGGATTGAAATTAAGCTGGTCCCTGCTGAACCGGGCAAATTTCTATCCATGTATGCCTGCCTTAATTCTTCTTATGAATGCGACATCAGGAGAAACTATTAACACTCAAACGCACAAATTTAAAAGAAGAAAAGAAAAAACCCAAACAGTTTAATGTATTTAAGAAATAACAAACCTGTCTTTCAATCATTCAAGAGCATGGTTCATTGGCAGGATTTTATATCTAGAAATAATCTGGATGTCTGAATAGCAATAGCAGGAGTTATACAAGAGAATACCGGTATTTTAAGAAGCATAGTTACTAATTTAGGTAGGATTTGCTCAAGATGACTACATCATCTAAAGATACAGCCTACCTCCCAGGCCTATGTGCAGCCCCCCTCCAACTGCTGTCCATGGTAGCTCCTGTTATGTCCTTCACCCCCCCCCCCACCCCCATGCAGCATAAGAGGTCACTTGCACCTCTAATGCAGTGATCAGTAACAACAGTAATCCAGGAAGTAAGCAGAATTATTTTCTACCCTTCTGTACTTTTCAAAAGAATACTAAATGAGCATGTGTGTTAAGGTTTCTGAGAGACAGAAGTAAAAAACATTGGCACCATTTATTAAAATGGTGATATCAGGTCTGCAATTGCCACCTACAGCAAGCAGTATTGTACCTCAATTGCAACCAAATCTTTGCCCATTAAGAGCAAAGAAACAAGTTTGCTTGATAGCTGAGGGCCTTCAATGGACAAGAGATGTACAAGAGATGGGTAACCAAAATGGTAAAGAGGTCAGTACTTTCAATAATAAACTGAGAGCAAGAACACATGGATATGACCTCAAACTAACTGAAAGAAAATTCTAAACTAATCTTAGAAAGTATTATTTCAATAAAAGGGTAGTCGATGTTTGGAATAGATTTCCAGCAAAGGTAGTGAGTCAGTCAACAGTAGGTGGTTTAAAACATTCTTGGGTCAAACAGACATCTATACTCAGACCAGGGGCGGACTGACAACTCATGGGGCCCCCGGGCAATAGGGGATCATGGGGCCCCTGTGTCCTTGCCCAAACAAAAAAGCCTATGAAAAAGGTACCAGGGGCATCTCATGGGGCCCCCTACTGAGGCCGGGCCCTCAGGAAGTGCCCGAGTTTCCAAATGGTCAGTCCGCCCCTGACTCAGACAAAAGAGTTAACAAAAAAAAACAAAACTACAAAACATGTATAAAACAAAAAAATAACCCAGACTTGATGGACCACTTGGTCTTTTTCTGCCATCTCTTTTCCATGTTTTTTACTTACGTTCTGTGAAATACCTAGTACTCTCAGATATGGGGAGCGTATGAATCTATCCCTTTCTTTCCAGAGCAACCAATTGCCATGTCTGAGGACTGTCAAGTGAGGGCCCTTAGCCCTGTACAATATCCAACTCAGGTCAATTTGGAAATTGCAGATGGCTTTTTTTTGGAACTCCGGAGGGAAACGGGAACACAGGTCCACTTTACCCAGAAAATACAAAACACAAGGTTTCTTTAAAAACAGCAGATTTGTAGTTCAGGTATAGTATTTTTGTTTTCTTTCCTCCACTATATTTTGTGGCCAAAAATGTTAATTTAAATACTTTCTCTTCTACAGTAAAAACAGAATATGAATAAAATTATTACCAGTAAAAACAAAACTTGAAGCACAAAATTGTACAGTAATTAAAAGTCAGGTTCTAGTCACAAAAACATAAATGCAATTGATTTTTTTCAGTGCAAGATCTGCAATTAATAAATACATTTCTGTTTGTAGACAACTTTTTTTTTTTTTTTCTGGCCATGAGCAAGGGCACGGTGCTATGCAGCACAGTTCATTGAACTCCAGCTTGGATCAGTAAGATAGCTGGAAATGTCTCTTTCCGTCTGTTTTTCATCTCCAAAGACCATGTACTCAGCAGCGTGTGAAGAGTGCTGCTTTTCTCCTCGCAGCGTCCCTCCAACTAGCCCCTCTATAGCCCCTACAGCGGGAAGCAGGAACTAGAGCAAATGCTTTTTGTGAATTAAGAGCTCTTGTGAGCGTAAATTTGGTCAGGCTGCTCCTTACTGCAGGCCAAGCTCTGCTGCTGCCCCAGGATGTGAACTGTCACTTTCTATAGCTGGTGATGGCTTGCAGAACCATCAGCAAAGGTGAAGACGGGAGAAAACAAGAAGGATTCAAGACTGGTGGAAATCATTTTGCAAGGAAAATTTCAGTCATCAGACAGAGGAAGCCTTCAAAAACACTGCCATTTCCGAGTCAGAATGAAGAAAAAATTAAATTAGTACTTGCGTCTCGAGCCAAAGTCATATATTACCCTAGAGATAGCTTTGATAATGGTAATCATTTGACAGCTGGCCTGAAGTTGCTATCACGTTCTAACAGTTGTTACCGTCCAAATGAAACATGTCTGATAAGTAAACACACAGACAAAAGAAAAAAATGATTTCACACTTTGTCTTTTTCCCATATTTTTCTGCAACATTCTGCACAGTGAAGCCCTACAGCCAATCTGGTTTACAACAGCTTGTCACTATCAGCCTGATTACGCCTCTATTTTTATATGAACACTCCAGACATTGTGACACGGTTATATGAGCTGATGCAGTACAAAGTCGGCTGTTTTTTAGCGACTGCATGGAACCAGAATTTGTTTTTAAATAGCTCAGATAAGAGGACCACCCTGAATACATAGTTACAAATGTATCTTGTTTAGGGGCCAAGATTTTCAAATGCAGCTGCTAACAGTAATGCTGTACAATGTGCCACCTACCAATATGCCATACCTCAAAGGTTCTGTGTTTCAAAATATACAGTAAATGTATACATTTGTATTTAATTATCTAAAATCAACTTTATTCCTTATAGGGTCAATCCACGCATTGGTTTTCTTAGTCACAGGAAGAGCCTAGTAAGCTGAGTCAGCTCTTGACTTCTTGTATGTAGTAAAAACTCAAACAGCAAGTCCTCCTGGTAGTTTTTAATGTGCCCATCTACCTCTGCGAGTTTCAGTATCTCCTTCTGTATTTGCCATAATATAAAACAAATATAAAACAAACAGAGTGGGAATGTCTCCTAATGGACAAATGTCAAATAGTTTAATTCTTCAGCACCCAACAAAACGGTCATATCCGTTCTTGGTGTACTGACTTCAATCAAAGAAATTGCTAACTGTTTTGGTAGGAAAAGCACTGATGTATTAGGATATATCAGTCTGACATGCACTATACAAGATCATATTAATACAGTGCTGTTGGCAATTTCTGATAGTCTGTCATACCAAATCATGTGGTATCATAATGCTGAGAGTCCATGACTGAGTCCCACATGAGATGATACAAGAAAGTGTGATTAAGAGTCCATTATGGACCTCCACACAAAATAAAATTTGAAGCTTCTGAAAGTCTATGCTGGCCTTCCACATAGGATCAGATGATATGGTGCTTATTAGTCTATATAATATTAATCAAATAGACTATTTACCTACAGTTTTAATTTGTTTTATTTGCTAGAATAAATATTACAGAGCATCTTATTCCAGGTCACGTACTTCAACCATAAAGCATTGCACATTTTCAAATTTTTTTTGCACTTATATTCCCTATGTTGTTTGTTTGCCTTAATTTAATGATGGGCACACAGGCTGTGACTGTAGCTTGTAGTGTAGTGGTTGATCAATTCCTCTATGTTCATGTATTCATTTATCTAGCTTGTCACTACTTGTCAAAGGGACAAAACAACTTCCTGGTCACACAGCATCCAAAAATAACATTTTCCAGCTGCACGGTGAGCTTTCTATATGTCTGCGTCAGATCTAATTACTAATTAGCTTACACCTGCACCAGCATGAGACTGAGAGACCCAGGGATTGTGGGATATATAGTTTCTTCACAGGAAATGTCAGATCTCAGACTAGTGACAGAGGTTATGCAATAACCTGTGCTGTGCCATGCTGCATTCCTCATATTTCAACATAAACTGAAACTGCTGACGCAGGAATGTGAAGATGTACTTTAGGCAGTGCACACAGAACAACAAATACCACCATTAAACTACTTGATAAATGAATAGATAGATAGGTAGTTAGGTTTGTAATGCCTTTAAGAAGCAGTTCCAGGTAATCGGTGAGCTACTAATGCTATTCAGCAAACATTGCACCTGTACTAAGATCAGAAAGATCACTCAGCATACCATCAATAAAGAACCCCCTTTACATTTAAAATATTATGCAAGTATCAGGTGTAAGATTTATCTTGAACTACCAAATGTAGGACTAAGCAGTTAGTTTTTATTTAATGTGGTTTAGTAAGATGTCTAAAACACATTCCAAAATATGAACTTGTCATTTTCAACTTCCTTTTTTAATGGCTACTTCAATCCATGTATAGTGAAATACGAATACAGATTTAAATTTGTTTTAACGTGTATGTAAATCCAAAATCGATTTTTGAGTATGCTTGGCAACTTGCTAGACTGTAAACAATATTCTTAAAGCAGAATTTCACCTAACATCTGACGTTCCACTCCTTCTCCCCTCCTCCACTCTCATTATCTCATTGTCCCAGCCAACCCGCAACCTGCTGGGACACGTCATGCATCCCAGGAGACTGTGGGTTGGACCATTCCAAAAGCATAGCACGTCTTGTGCATGTGAAGTGAGGAACCCATTGTGAAACACCAGGATGTCACAGCCAGCTTCGCACATCCAAGATGGCAGAACTGGGGACCCAAAGACCAGTGAAGGACTGGCCCAGGGAAGACAGTGCTGGACTCCTGAGCTGGTGTGTTTGTTTATTATAAAATGTAGTATTTGGTTGTTGTTTTTTCTGAAATAACCAAAGTTCCTCTTTAAGCAATTAATTTTTGTAAACATCTTGCAAAGTTTTCTACCTGGAGATCCTGCCAGTAACAGCACTTCCTGCTGCAGGCTGACAATGCTAATCTACTACCTCACAATTAGTGGCAATGTTGTCAGCTGGCCATGCAAACTCCTTCACTTAGTCCTCATGCACATTGGACGTTTTTACAGCTGCTGTTTTCGGCTTTTGACGTTATTTTCTACAGCCAGTAAACTCCCCAGCATGATATCCTATGTGTTCATACACACATAGACTGTAATCAACATTTTTTGGCAGAGGCATTTTTTGGCTGGAAAAAAACCCCCCAGGACTAGTGGGTTTCTAGAGGAGTTTTTTAACTGTAAAAATGCTCTAACGCTGAAAAACGCGACAAAACGCGGTAAAGCGCTGCACACTAGCATTTTTGGACTTTTTTTTACCACTAAAAAAACTCATGTTTTTAACATGACTTTACACAGCTAACGTTACCAGCGTTATTAGAACGCCCAGTGTGCATGGAGCCTTAGCAATTGTCTATCTGATATACAGCCCGACAGCCATGGCAGCTGATAACATTGCTGCTAATTGCAGTGGCTTAGCAATGTCAGCCAGCAACAAGAAGCACTGTAACTGCCAGGATCCCCAGAATGTAGATATGGACAAAGTATAAGAAACAAATCTGCTGCCCCTTGTACAAGTTTACATACGTAATGTGTACATGTTTAGATACGACATTTCAGATTCTGTATACAACAGTCTTAAAGCTTAATTCATGCCACTAAACGACTCCCTCCCTTTAAAGGGAAGCAGAGATAGTCACAAAGATCCACACCCTCCCCATGCTACAATCAGTCTAGCACAATATTGTAAGAGAAAAGAAATGGGTATTAAAGTAAAGTATTTTGAGAATGTTTCAAAGTCAGGTCAAAGTGGTATTAAAAAACCTACGAGCTTAGGCTAAAATAACAGTCTGGTTACAAAGCATCCACTGCATCTGCTTCCAATTACTGGTTACATCCTCACAGTGTTTGTGACTAGGAAGAACAACACAAGGGAGCCGGGCTGCTTTACAACAATACTTGCATTTGGTTATTTGTTACAGGAGTCAGATACCTCACTCAGCTTGAAGCCACGTTGCTTGACAACTGTTTGCCCAACTAAGATGATAGAATGAAATGCATGGTTTGTGGTCAATTAATCTAATAAAATAATTACAAGCAAATGAAAGTTCACAGCTATTGTGGGAATCAAGCATTAACGGATATGTATCCAGAGTTATGTTCAAGCAGAAAACATTATGAATAGAGAAAAACAAACAGAGGGTGCACCGGCCTAGTGAATTACCTTAAAAATATGTTTATTAAATGTTAAAAGTAGGTACTGTACTCACAGATTATCAATAAAGTCAAAGGCGCAGTGTGAAGGAGCAGCTCTGTCCAATTTGAACTACGTATCTGTCCGTAATGGGAACTCTGGCCATCCAACAGACTGACGCATTTCGAGGACTAGCCTCTTCCTCAGAGTAGGCTTTGAGGAAGAGCCTAGTCCTCGAAACGCCTCAGCCTGTTGGATGTCCAGAGTTCCCATTACAGACAGATACGTAGTGCGAATTGGACAGAGCTGTTCCTTCACGATGTGACTTTGACTTTATTGATAATCTGTGAGTACCTACTTTTAACATTTAATAAACATATTTTTAAGGTATTGCACAAAGCCAGTGCACCTTCTGTTTGTTTTTCTCTATTCAGTATATTTGGACTCCCCTGGTCTTTTGAGGACAACAAGGCAAGCATATTCCAAGAATTTTGTTATGTGGTCCTAATGACATGGAGTCCATCCCTAAGAGCAGGAGTATCTGGGTTTTCCAGAAAACATTATGACTTTGGTGAATTTAAAGCCCAACTCCAGCCAATGTTTTTTTTTTTTTAAAGATCGGGAAGGGGATAGAACCTCTGTATTGTACACAGAGAGAAAGTGAGGTGATTTCCCCTGAATGAAGTTATGGATAGCAATGAAAACTTGACAGATATATTTCTTCTCCATAAGCAACATGAGTAAAAAAGGGAATATACAGTACCTGTAGGGCCGATGGACTAAAGACTAAATAGTTGTGAACAGAGCTATGAAACTTGGTGGGAAAATGTTATTGCTGGCATCCGCTACATATATGAAGTCAGTGTGTGTCCGTTTCTTACCTTACCTTACTCAACGAGTATGTGTAAGATGTCTAGACACCACATATGAACTACCTAGTATCAAATTAGTGACTAAGTAGTGAATCAAATGCAAAAATAACAAATTCCAAAGCCTGCATCTTCAAAAACAAAAAAATAATTCACAGCTCCTAAATTTCCATCATGGCAGGTTCCTTTTAGAGATTTCAAACAATATCCTGATTCACCATGAAACAAATGGTCATTCTTTAAAGCACAATTGAACTTTTAGTTAAAAGTTAAAATTAGCTGAATACATTTGAGGTGCATCAAAATAAAAAGAGTGCAAATCTCTCTATATTACTGCAATTGGCGCTCCCTCTCCCTCCCTAGGTGGAACCTCAGTGGTAAATAGTTTCAAATCTGGGCAGCACAGTGGCTAAATGTGCTTCTGCCTGGCAGTACTAGGGTCATTGGTTCAAATCCCAACCACGGCACCACCCGCCTGGAGTTTGCATGTTCTCCCTGTGCTTGCGTGGGTTTCCTCTGGGTACTCCAGTTTCCTCCCACACTCCAAAGACATGCTGGTAGGTTAATTGGCTCATGTCTAAATTTGCCCTAGTATGTGTATGTACGAATGTGAGACAGGGACCTTAGATTGTACGCCCCTTGAGGGTTAGGGACTGATGTGAATGTACAATATATATTATTATACAGGATTTATATAGCGCCAACAGTTTGCTCAGCGCTTTACAATATAATGGGAGACAATACAGCAACAATACAGTTCAATACAAGAGGGATAGGAGGGCCCTGCTCCTTGGAGCTTACAATCTAGGAATGTAAAACACTGTGTAAATTGATGGCGCTATGTAAGTACCTGTAATAAATAATAATAATCTCAAACCGTACAATCCCTCAGTTGCCCACTTAAAAAAATCGAACAATTATTCACATCAACATGTATATATAAGAAAAATCCATAATATAAAGCATACAATACACATAAAATTAATTATGCAACACTACACATTGTCAGATCTCTAAACCAGTTCAGAAATCCTAAAAGTGCAAAGCCTTGCAACATGTTTCCTTTTGAATGTTGCCACAACCTGAGCAGAAAAGCCTGATCCCAGTCAGCATGCTCTGGAGAAGGACCCTTGCTCTCTGTACAGAAGCAGTGGTCTGCAATTGTTCTGCAATCTGCAAAGCTCACCTGCTAACTGCAGAGCTATAGTTCTAACACAGCTGGGGGTGCAGAGAGACCACTGTTCCGTCCATTGAGAGCAATGGCCCTTCTCTACAACAAGTTGGTTGTGGACAGGCTTTTCTACTTAGGCTGTAGCTACTTAAAAAAATGTAATACTTTGCACACTTTTCATTTAGATGCACCTGGAATGTATTTAGTCGATTTCAACGAAAAATTCAGTTTGGCAATAAAAAAATGTATAACCTATCTAGAGAAATGATTTAAGTTTTAGTTTAAATCTTTCTTTTCTGCAGCAAACAAGGCTTCAGGCAGTGAATAATTACACAAAAGTGTGTCTATAAAACAAGAAGGTTCACATTCATGTAGAACAGTTACCTATTTGAAGGAAACATGAATGCTTTCCTGCCGTTAGCGTACACTTAAGCGAGATGCTCATTTCTGATTAAGTATCAAGTCTCAAAAATGCTCCTTTCAAGGCCCAGAATCCGGCAGTAGTACATTAGTGCAGTAATTTGTAGTGACCCTGGAATGCCACAGACTCGCTAGTGCTTATCATACCTAATTGCAGCATGTTACAATACAGATACATACCATGTACTGGCTTACATGGCTTAATATGTGCAGAAAACTGATACTAAAAGTACACTTTATTAACCATATCAATGTTTAAACAGCACTCCCCTCCACTAGGAACAATTTACATATTTCTTTGTTGCTTTAACAGAAGGTTCAAGAAGCCAAGACACATGTAATTAGATTGCTGACATATTACTTTAGTGTCTTTAATGGATAAAACATTTACTCTGTATTTTCTTAAGTCTTATGTCTGAATTTTCTTATAAGCTTCTTGCAGCAGAAACAAGTAGCTAGAAGAAATCCTGTTAGTCTAATAGTAGATCAGGTTACTATCTAAGCAGTGAATAGGTTAAGCTGTAATGTACTCTATACATGTATTATCACAATGGGTTATGATAGACATAAACCTATAGCAACTTGGGTTTCATCTTTCAACAATATAGTGCAATCAGGGCAATGAACTGGTTGGTATTGGTTACTGCACTCTGCTTTTTGTCTAATTTAAGTGAAATTCAAAACAAAACAGCTCATTATGCAGCTTAAATAAAAATGTTTACTTTCTTAAAGTGGAGTTCCACCTGAAAAAAAAATAAAGTCAGCAGCTACAAAAACTGTAGCTGCTGACTTTTAATATACAGACACTTACCTGTCCCACGATCCCTCACTACCGCTGGTCTCACCGGCCGTCTTCTCTCTCTTGCGCTGGCATCTTTAGTGTGCGCACCCAGGTGTGACAGCTTGCGGCTTCACAGCCGGGTGCCCACTGCACATGCGCGAGAAGCGCTGCGCATTGTCAATGGACCTGTAGTCTTCAGGGACCTGCCACATGTCCCAGAAGACTACGGGGAGGGAGGACAACTTCAGCTTCCGATCACCTAGGTGATAGCAGCAGACGTGGTAGCGGGTACCTGCCAAATTCGGGTACCCGCTCCCCAAAGGTGCCAATCCTTAATGGGGAGCAGGGGACAAAGGCTTTAAGCCGAACTTCCCCTCTGCTTTAACTACAAAATTACTTGTAACCCTACACAATATCTTCCACATGCATACAGCACTATGAATAGATCATATATGTTCTGCGTATGTGTGCGGAGGAGTCTCACTCGGTTTTCAGGGTTTTTTTTTTAAAACTGTATACAGCAACATGTATAGTTTCTGTATGTTCTTCTTGGGTATGAGGAGGGTACTCCCTCTGCATTCAGGTATTTTTTTCATTATAACCTGCTTACAGTTCCATATATAATTCATGTACTGTATGTTTTTTTTGGTATGAGGTGGAATCTCCGTTAGTATTTGGGTATTTTATACAACCTGTATAAGACACCAAGGGGTTGATTTACTAAAACAGAAGAGCGTAAAATCTGGTGCAGCTGTGCATGGTAGCCAATCAGCTTCTAACTTCAGCTTGCATACGGCAGCATGTACATTAACCACCTCCCGTCTGGCCGTTTATAAACGGCTGGACGGTGGCAGTGCAGGGTCAGGTGGCCGTTTATAAATGGCCTCCCCGCCCCCTGCTTGTGTGCGCTCTCTGGGAGCGCGCAGCACCGCGACCTCCAGACCCAGTGGAACACCGATCTTCGTACGGGACCTCTGTGCGAGGTCTCGATCATGTGATCACATGCAGAGTAGTAAGCAAGATGTCACTTCTGACATCATTGCTTACTACGTGTGAAATCTGTGAATGATCACAGAGGTCACATGGTACAAGGCTATTCACAACAGCCTTGTACCATGTGACAAGCTGTGACCAATCATAGCTCACACAGTAGTTCTCAATGGCTGCAAGAATGCAACCAGAGAGAAGGAGAAATTATTGTTTTTTCAGCCTTTATGGGTATAAAAGAAATCACTGTAGAAAAAAAAAAATGTTCATCACCCCCTACAAGTAGTACAGTGTCACCATGGTGACACTGTACTGCTAGGGCGACAGTATGTAAAAAAAACCAAACATAAATAATATAAAAATAAAAATAAAAATGTAAAACAAATGTTTTCAAAATTATAATTTTTGGTTATAAACTAGTTTGCGTTATTTTTTTTTTACTAAAAAGATAACAGAATACATTTTGGCCAAGATGTATGGTAAAATATCTATTTGCAAAATTTATAAGAAAAACACTTTTTTCCAAATTTTTGGACTTTTTCATTTACATAGCAAAAAAAATAAAAATCCCAGTGGTGAATAAATACCACCAAAATAAAGGTTTATCTGTCTCAATAAATGCTAAAAAATTCAAATGGGTACAGTGTTGCATGACCACGCAATTGTCATTCAAAGTGTGATAGCACTGAAAGCTGAAAATTGGCCTGGACAGGAAGGGGGCAAAAGTGCCTGGACTTGAAGTGGTTAATAATAATTTATGTTTTACTTAGGTATGAGCGGGAATCTCCCTAGGCTTTTAAAATAGAAGTCCAGTCAAATACTAACTATACGTAAACCTGCTCTCACCCCCATTCTAAGACTGTTCTAACTACCCTGAAAGAAAGATGTCTATATTTACCTATTCTTAGGGCACTCTGATCTGGTCAAATGATTGGCTCCCAGCATAGGCTTCAGTGTGGAGTAGGGACATCCAACAATGGATGCCCCATAGTAATCCTATTGGTGTCTTCACCACCCAGATATTTCAGCCATTGTTGGTGATCTCTACTCTTCCTTGAAGCCGTCTGCTGGGGAGATCATGTGACTAGACAGAAGACCTCTCAGAATAAGTAAATAAACATCTTTCTTTAACAGAGTAGTTAGAATAGGCTTAGAATGTGGTAGGAGCAGATTTAAGTATAGTAACTAACTGACTGGACGTTTACTTAATTTATTTAAAATCTGCATAAGGTGCCATGTATTGTTCATGTATGTTCTACTTGGGTGTGGGGATTCTCCCTTGTTTTTTTCAGTTTTGCTTTACAACCTACATACAACACCATTTATAGTTCATTTATGTTCTAACTGGATATAAGGAGGAACATCCCTTGATTTTCAGGAGTTTTTTCACAAACTGGGTATAACACCATGTTTAATTCATGTACAGTATGTTCTCCTTAGGTTTGAGGGAGACTCTTCCTCAAATTTTAGCTTTTTTACATGCTGCATTTGACACCACGTAAATTTAATGTATATTCTTTTTTGGGTATGCGTGGGAATGTCCCTCTGTGTTTGTTTTTTTTTTACGGTCTTTATATGGCACCATGTATATAGTTAATGTATGTTCTTGGATATGAGAGGGAATCTCCCTTGGTTTTTACGGGGTCTAACTAACTTTGTCTAAGGCGCCATGTATAGTTTATGTAGGCTCTACTTGAGTATGAGGAGCAATCTCCCTCAGTTTTCTGTTTTTTTTTTTACAATCTGCATGCAACCCCATGTATAGTTCTCGTGTGTTCTACTTGGGCATGAGGGAGAACCTCCCTCAGTTTTTTTTTACAACCAAGGCTGAAATGATCAAAACGCACTCATTGGCCAGTGTGAAAGATAGCAGTTCTTAAAACTGTAGGGGGTACGGGTGCATAGGATGATGAGAGGACTCATGATGAGAGAAGGTTTTTTATAGTTCAGGAAACCTAAAGCCTCTTTCATTTCTCTTATTTGGTGGCCTTGTACACCTGCAAATAAAGCTGATGGTATGCGACCTCCAATAGTGTATTCTATCTTCCATTAGATTTTACTTGAACAATCACTTGATACGTAGTAGTGGATTCTTTAAAAAAAAGGACCTCAACATTGAGGTGTGCTCATGCTACACTGAGCAAATATTAGGGAGAGGAATAAGGATTATTATATTAACCACTCGCCCTTCTGAGGATTTACCCCCCTACCTGACCAGGCCATTTTTTGCATTACAGCACTGTGTTACTTTAGCTGAAAACTGCACAGTCATGCAACACTGCACTCAAATGAAATTTACATCCCTTGTTTTAGCTTTTTTACAAGCTGCATTTGACACCACATAAAGTTAATGTATATTTTTTTTTGCAACGAATTGAGCTTTCTTTTGGTGGTACTTGGTTGCCTGTGTATTTTTTATTTGTGTGCTATAAAAAAAAGACCGTCAATTTTGAGATTAAAAAACTATATTTTTGACCTTTTGCTATTAAGCATGTCCAGTAAAAAAGTAAAACAAAAATCAAATTTCATCATAAATTTAGGCCAAAATGTATTCTGCTACATGTCTTTGCTAAAAAAATCCCAATACTTATAAATTAATTGGTTTATGTGAAAGTTATAGCATTTACAACTGGTGGTATATATACTGGGATTTTTGTTTATTTTTTTATTTTTACTAGTAATGTCAGTGATCAGCAACTTATAGCGGGACTGTGGTGGACATTCTGACACTTGGAGAACTGACTTGGTGTCACTGACATCCCCAGTGACACCAATACAGTGATCAGTGCAAAAAAAAAAACGCACTGACACTGTACTATTGGGCAGGAAGGGGTTAACATCTGGGGTGATAAAAGGGTCAACTGTGTGCTGGGTGTGTTTTACTATGGTACGGTGTCTGTGTGCTTCACTATAAGCACACTGCTTTGGATGGCTGTGCTGTGCACAGCCATCCAAAGCAGTGTGCCCGAGCTGACAGGGAGGAGAACTGTTAGTAGACAAAACAGTTCTCCTCCCTGTTGGAGATCCTCAGTAATCACCGGGCGCTGGCGAGTAATCACCGGCCGAAACTCGGTGATTGACAGCTGCAGCCACGAATGGCGTGCAGGTAGGGCATGTGCGCGCCTCACGTGCGCCCTTACCCGGAATCGCAAGAAATCATATAATCATGTATATATGTGATTTTGCGCACCCGTGCAGTATTGCTATAGGGTGGTAGGGCGGTTAAGTAGAAGCTAAAAGACACTGTCTAAGGCACCATGCCCCTAACATCCAGTAGACAGAGAAAAAGCTACACAGCAAAAAGCTCCAGAAGTATTCTCCCAGTGAACCTGTAAGACCTCATGCACACTGACATTTATTATCCCTAGTGCTTTCTTGTGCCTGTGGAGAATTCGGAGAAATACACATGCGCAGGTAATGCAAAGCCATTCATTTTGGAGTCTGTACATGGCACCTGTGGCTTCCCAGGCACAGGAAAGTACCAGGGATTTTAGGTTTAAGGACTGTCTGTGTGCATGAGGCATAAGCTGTCACTGGGTTCTGGCTGAAGTGGATTACAAGGAACTCTGACTAAGGCATATTGATCTTTATTCCTTCCACATAAATTATATACATTGCAAGGATTTTAGCTAAATTTTTCCTTTCTGTAGATTTTTATTGAAAAATTTTTGTTTTTAGAAGATACAGTGGCAACCACAGTCATGTACATAGGTAGAAGTATGAAATCAATGACTGACAAATCGAATGCGGTTGTACATAAAACTGTAAAACCGTAACAAATGTCAAAATAATTGGCATTGCAGAAGATACAATAATCAGGTCGTAACAATGAAAAATTATGGAAAACAGGACAACCATACGCCGACAACACGAGATCAAGCGTTGGTGAGGGAGGTATCTGTGTATAAAATAAATAAGCAAATAAACAAAGGAATATATAAGAACAAATCATATATCGTCCATACGGGAGAAACAAGTGAAAAAAAAGGAAACGAGAGGGGGAATGAAAATTAAAGGAGCAAAAGAAAGGAACAAGAGGGGGACATCAGGAGCACCCAAGTCTAAGCCGTAGGGTCTCTGTAATTAAAGCGATGTAAAACTGACTGTTGAGGATTTCAGCTACATTTTTTTCTGGATTCCAACCTTTGATTTTGATGTAGACCTTACCATGCCATTTCTTGACTGTCTTCAAATGTAACCACCTAAGCATATCTAAGAGTTCTAATGTAGCCCCCTGCCCCAAGCTGGCTATATTTGTTTTTTGCCTTTGCTGTACCTAGCTGAGCAGCAATTTATTTTCTAGGTCTGGTCAGGTCTCCCTAAGCCTTGTGGTTGATTGCTCCTGAAGCTTCCAGAAATGGAGTGGAAGGGTTAGCCACTGGGTTCTGAATATTTATCTGACCTCAGGCAATCCCTGGGAGGTAGGCCCAGAAGGTATGGCTGGGAAGATGATAAATGTTTGGGAGGGTCTGTTTAGAAATCTCTCTGCTGGGGCATAGTGTGGGGTCTGAGATCATATAGCGTTATTTTTGGGCTTCTATGCCTTTCGTACCCAGATATGCTCCACAGTAATAGAAAAGGATCAGTTTGGCAAGAAAAAAAAATAACAACACACGATTCCTACTATTATTGCTAAGGGGGCTGGGAATAGTGGAAGTACTCTGTTATCACATAGACATATCAGAATAATCTATGAGTAATCTAATTTTATTTTTGACTGAAACCCCATTAAAACTCCATACTTTAATTGAGTAGGAGTATTCCATTTATATAATCTTATGGATAAATAGTTTTTCTGTCAAGAATACATTTGATTTTATGAAAACAGTTCCAAATTTTAAAAATTTGCTACTTTTCTTAAGACAAATAGGGATTTAAAAGTTAAGAGGAAAAAAAGAAAGGGTTATTTGATCTACCAGCCTTTGTATAACAAAATACAGATCTCACCTAAATCATGCAGAATCCAGATGCTGCAATGTGATATTTATACCAATCATGCATAATTATTTATAGTGACTTCTCATGGAGAAGAAAAGATTTAAAATTTCATACCAAGGATGTCTGTTTACTTATTAATTTATAGCCAAGGAAAAGGGCAAGCTGTCTGTTGCTTGAAACAAGGACAGTCAATATGTTAATAGGCAGCTAGCTCACTTTTACATTTAATTTATAGCTTCAATCAATAACATATATTTCACATCTAATAACTTTAGAAAAACCCTATTGTACTTTATCTTATAAAACCTGTTTAAGCAGGGAAAAGAAACAAAAAGTATCATTCCCTCTTTATAGATCCCTGTGCTGTTTGTCAACACAGGGCTTTAGGCTGTGATTGGACACAGCCAATCGGCAGGTCCTGGCCATGAATCATTGGCCGGGATCTGCTGACAAACTCCAGCTGTGTCAAATCACAGGGCAGTAGATGGGTAGAGGTACACATGCTCAAAATCCAAAAACAGGCAGTAATGTAAAGGTACATAGCTGTGCCTTTAGGCGCTTCCCCACCACAGTATATGTACTGCGACAGTTCGGCAAGCGGATAAAAACCTGACGTGTTTTAATCTCTCTCCACTCTATCCAAAACTAAAATAAAAATTTGCCTTTAGTTATATTTCATAGAACAGTTGTGCTTCGAAACTGCAGGGCAAAGTACCAGGCATTTTCCTTATAAACAGGTGCAAGCCAGGCAGCTTATTTTTATTGTGTAGAAGTGGAAAACCCAGTTACTCCTGCGCTTGGAAATGGACTCAATGTCATTAGGACCACATATCGAAATCTTGGGATATATACGCCTTGCTGCCCTCAAAGGACTGGGGCAGTCCAAAATACTGAATAGAGAAAAACAAACAGAGGGCGCACCGGCCTATAGCATTACCTTAAAAATATGTTTAATGAATGTAAATAATAAGTATTGTACTCACAAATGATCAATAAATAAACGGCACGTCATAAAGGAACAGCTCTGTCCAATTCACACTGCGTGTCTGTCTGTAGTGAGAACTCTGGATATCCATAAGGCTGATGCGTTTCGAGGACTAGCCTCTTCCTCAGAGCTTTTTTTTATTAGACACGCAGGTTTACTATAGCAATGTAGCAGCAAACTGGAAATCAGCTTGAGGGAGAAGCACGGAGTATACACGAGACCTGGGGCTCATCTGTTCAAGCCTTTAAGCCAGGTTCACACCATTATGCTGCAGTGACACATTAATATGCATTATGTCATGTGTCATTGTGTGTTCTGTCAAGGCAGCCAATTTATTTGAATGGGATGCCTAATGCATCAAAATAACATGCATGCACAATTTTTTGAAACAATGCACACCACAACATATGATAATGTAGTCGTGCGATGTGCTGTACTGTAACCTTTGTGCATTGTCAAGGCGTTTTGTGGTGCCATTAAGAGCGAATGGCACTGGAGTGTACCATCGCACATGCTGCAGTGCAACTGTGTCAACCTGGTTTCGAAGATAAATTTCTACAGTCAGCACTCTCAATTTATTTACTTTGAAATACAGGATAACTTCTTGCCTCTGATCATACAACATAACTTACATGTAAAAATACTAACAAGCCTGTGGGAAAATAAAGCCTATCGCTTGCTTGAATAGACTCTATGACATGCCTGTGGATCTAACTCAAAGCAAAGCCTGCTCTTATTCCAGGCCACTGTAATGAAGTGACATTTACCTAATGCAGCCATAAAATTCTTCATAATTAGTGGGCGCCTGACAGTGACACATTTTGACTAGTGCAACCATATCTGCCTCTAACTAATTCTGCTAACACCCAAAAGTTCAAACACTCGCCTACTAAACACAGACACTCAGTCAGTATAATACAAAATCATAGTAAATCAGTGAAAATAGACAAATCCCATTTTACAGACAAGAAAAAAATCCTGATACTGTGACTTTGTTTAAATTTCATGGATAAATGTTCTTTAAAAGTGAACATGGGAACAAAACAAAGTAAATGTTTAATGCCATGATACATTCATTGATAAACAAATTATCTTTTAAACGAAGACTGATAGCAAATCAGTCAGATTACTGGAAATGATTAACTGCACACATCTATAATAATTGAAAATATAAGTTTGGACAATCAATGAAATTAAATCAAATAGATTCACCCATTTTACAAAATGATGTTTTCCTGCCTATTTAATAACGTAATGCAAATTGTAAAGGATTTGGTATAACTCACAGCATCCAATCACAAGTCATCCCACACTGACAAATACTTGTGTGTGATTGGTTGCTTTCACTTACAGCCTTTTCATTTCATTATAAAAATAGACTATACAAAGGTTTGATATATAAGTTTATGGAACACAACAGCCTAGGATAAAATATTTAGCTTTTTTAAAAAAGCTATTTGAAATTAAATGAGTAATTCCCACAGTACTAAACATGCTTCCAGTACTAAAACAAATCCGGCGTTCATGCAGTATAAGCTCGTGAAAACATTTTTAAAAACAGTGTAATAGTGTCTTTTCTGCTAATGACTTCTTAATTTGCTCCAAATGAAATGCATCCACAATTTTAAACAGCGCTGTGTTTGCCAGCAATTAAGAAACACTTTGGGAGCAAAGCTCTATGGGCCCACTTAACAGAAAACCATTCATTAACACCATTCTAAAGATAAGCTACTGTATATGGTGCCTTAGAAGGCTTTTTAAAAACATTTCCAGGGCACAGGATTAATGGTTTTCTGAAACAATTTTTCTAGGATCAAGTTGCACAGATACAACATTTGATTAATTAAACAAACATTACCAACATTAAATAAATGCTTCTTTAAAGCAAGCCTGTCATTGTTTTATAGAAAAAAAACCTGCAAAAGAATAGCATTAATACTCACGTGCCTTGCTTCTGGCATATTTTAATATCTGACACTTCCGGATGTATTGGATACCTGTTTTCCCCACTGTGCAGTAGGGTTCCATTTGCCAGACCCTATGTCACTACTAAGTTCTTTCATGGAAACAAAGCACAGAGTAGAAGACCAGGCAACTGGTACACCTCAAAAATATATCAAATGTGAAGATTCTGCCAGAGGCTGTAGCTCTTCAAGAGCTATGAACAAAGATCAGAGGAGCAAGAGGCAGAACATGTAAGTATTAAGGCTATTATGCAAGTTTTTTTTATAACCACTTGCCCTCCAGAAGATTTACCCCCCTTCCTGACCACGCCATTTTTTGCAATACGACACTGCGTTACCTTGCCAATTGTGCGCAAAACTGCACCCAAATGAAATGTACATATTTTTCTCCAACGAATAGAGCTTTCTTTCTGTGGTATTTGATCACCTGTGCGTCTTTTATTTTTTGCGATATAAAAATAAAAAGACCGACAGTTTTGAGAAAATAAACAATATTTTTGACTTTTTGCTACTAAACAAGCCCAGTAAAAAAATGTTAAAAATCAAATTTCGTCATAAATTTAGGTCAAAATATATTCTGCTACATGCCTTTGCTAAAAAAAAATCCCAATACGTGTAAATTAATTGGTTTACGTAAAAGTTATAGCGTTTACAAATGGCGGTATATATACTGGAACTTTTTTTAAATTTTTACTAGTAATGGCGGCGATCAGCGACTTATAGCGGGACTGCAGCGGGCATTTTGACACTGGGGGGGAACTGACTTGGTGTCACTGACATCTCCAGTGACACCAATACAGTGATTAGTGCTAATTAAAAGCACTGACACTGTAATAATGCCACTGGGCAGGAAGATGTTAACCTGTGGGGCGATCAAATGGTTAACTGTGTGCTGTGTGTATGTGCTTCACTGTAAGCCCACTGCTTTGCATGGCTTTGCTATGCAAAGTCATGCATAGCAGTGTGCAGGAGCTGACAGGGGAGAGAACTGTAATGTTTACTTACAGTTCTCTCCCTCTGCCGGTAATGCTCTTTGATCACTGCGTGCTGGTGAGTAATCACCGGCTGGGACCCAGTGATTGACAGCCGAGGCCACAAATAGCAGCGCGGGTAGGGCGTGTACGCGGCTCATGCACGCCGCCTACCCGGGAATGAAAAATCACATATATATATACATGATTCTGTGCACCTCTGCTGCCCCGTACCAGTATTAGTGCTATAGGGCAGACGGGAAGCCATTAAACATGTTTCCTTTAAAGTGAATTACTCCATTACAAAAGTATAGACCCCTGGGGTTCCTGAATACCAATGATCTCATTTTAAACCTGCAAAACTACTTTAGGTTTAAAAGGTTGCTTTAGGCCCTAAAACCAACTAAGTTCTAGAAAGTACATATCCACTGATCACTGAATTTTCTATATTACATTTCTGAGAGATGGACCAAACATGGACATGTTAAGTTGGGTTATAGCTATTTTTAATTGAACCAACAAGGTAGCAATATCCACCAGCAAAGAAAGCTTGATTTTGACTGAAAAGTTTTGGGTCTTCACTAACCCTGCATAGAGCAGTAATAATACGGCTTTAAAGCACCATGCTATGTAAAATGGCTGCGCAAAACTCAGAAATGGCTATATATGAAGAACATGGCATTGCTCTTTTTAGGACTATGCTCTATTGCTAAAAAGTCTCTGTATGCTAATTCTTCTAACATCAGATGGATTTCTCTACTCTATATCTGTATATATATATGATGTCAACAAAATCATGCTACTTTAACCTCTTTCCACCCATTTAATGCATATGTGTGACAGCAAAGAGGGTGGGCTTTAACACCCACACACCACACCTATGTGTCCATGGATGGCTGAGGAATCTGTGCCAAGAGTGCACTCACCGTGGAATCCCAGCACAGTGGCCAAGCTGTCACAGAAAACTCTTGGTCTCTAAAAATGATCGGTAGCCAGCAGGATGATAGTCACAGTGGTCACATGATTGGGAAGTCCATCCCACCCCCTCTGGCATAAAGACCTATATAAAGGGGTACCGAGGCTGAGTGGAGTGGGATTAATGATTCCATAAAATAGCTATGGGCCAACTTTTACACAGTTACAGAAACATGGACATCTTCGCTGATCATGGCTGACAGGGCATAAAGAGCTGGTCATTGCACAGGGTAGAAGGGAGTGAGCAATCTGTTTTCTTTGAATTCAAACAGTTAAATGCGTACTGACTGAAAGCTTCAGAGGCCCAGAGTTTGTGGGGCTGAAAGGCGTCAATCTTTTCACTGGATGGATTCTTTTTATTTCTTGATGGATTATAAAGAATTGTACTTTTACCTCATACTGTGTCAGTGCTGGACTCTTATCTTATGGCTTTCTACGGCATGTACAACATTGTCCTGGCATAGACTGCTTATTTGTCTCTTCGTCCTACAGTCAGTTCAGTTATATATAGTTTGTAGCACCATCATTTCTCTATTTGGACCAGTGGCAGCTATGTTACTCAAGGCAGTTGCTACAGTTTACTGAAAGAACGGTCTGGATAAAAGCGCACAGATGTGTCCCAAAGGAAATAAGTGAATGGTATATGTCAACTATGATTGGTGGGGAAAAAACTCACTGCTGCCATGGTAAAAACACATCGGTTTGTGGGAGGTATGAACAGGAGCCAGGCGCTGTGTAGTTTTGTGATAGAAATAATACACCTTGTATGGAGGTGTGTCTTTAATAAGTCATATGGTAAAACAATAATAAATAACCAGCCTGTGGCTTTAGGAAGCCAGGTTCCAAGATGGACGGCCCGTCCGCTCAGAGGGAAGCAGTGGAGTAGAATGCCTGTCAGTGCAGGGACCACGTTTACCCGACGTCCCAGCGTCCTGGATGACGTCACCACGATGTGGAGAGACAGAGGGGGGGAACTCTTGCTGGAGCCGCAGCTTTAGAAGGAAGAGGCCGGTTGCTGGGACAACATGTTTTGCGCGCATGCGCTTTGTCAAGTCTGTGAAAAGTCCAGCAATCGGCCATTTTATAGGAGACCTGCACGGCAGAAGGGGCCGGCTTAACAACCAAGGGGATAATCAAAGGGATAATCAAGAGCAGACGTCCTACAGTCAGTTCAGTTATATATAGTTTGTAGCACCATCATTTCTCTATTTGGACCAGTGGCAGCTATGTTACTCAAGGCAGTTGCTACAGTTTACTGAAGCAAACTTCCTTTCTTTCCAATCTTCTACAAAGGATGGAGCTGATTGTTAAAGTGTTAGCCCAACTAAACTTATTAATTTATTTATTACAGGTACTTATATAGCGCCATCAATTTACGCAGCACTTTACATATACAGTATATTGTACATTCACATCAGTCCCTAACCATCAAGGAGCTTACAATCCAAGGTCCTTAACTTCATTCAGACACATACTAGGGCCAGTTTTAACAGAAGCCAATTAACCTACCAGCATGTCTTTGGAGTGTAGGACAAAACCAGAGCACTCAGAGGAAACCCATCCAGGCACAGGGAAAAAGGTGCAAACTCCAGGCAGGTAGTTCCATGGCTGGCATTCGAACTAAGCACCCTAGTGCTGCCAGGTGGAAGTGCTAACCACCTAGCAACTTGAACGATTAGAGAAAGATGAGTACCTTTGTCAGCTTTTACAGCTATATGAGGCTATGTCATGCCTGGGCCACACTAGTGTGACTTCTGATTTGACTTGAGTCGCACAGAATCACATGACATTAGAAATCACATTGTTTTCAATGGTGCCCATTCACATCAATGTGACTCAGCAAAGAGTGAGTTTGGAAAAGGTTCCTGTGTTACTTTGGTGTGATTCCAGTGCAATTTTGCCCCATAGACTTCAGTGGAATTGCACAAAAATCGCACAGACATGCAATTCTGATGCGATTTGGAAAGCGATTTAATGCATATTAACCCTCAACTCTCTTTCCAGGAAAATCCTTGGTCTCTCAAATGAAGTAGAAGTACTAGTAGTAATATGCCTTGACTACTAGCCATAAAATTGACAGAGGTTCTAATGGGTTAAACATATACTCTAAAGAAGCTACTATAACAGGCAAAGCTTGCTTATCCATATTTTACCATGGCCAGATGATGAGTCTGGCGATGTACATTTACGGACATAATGAAGCTGCATAATTCTTTTCAATTATAGCAGAATCTGGTAACCTACAGATCAGAAAACATAACCATTAGATTCAAAATGTAATTTCCACCTTAGGCTTTACATTCAGCTGAGATAGCTATGGTGAAGAGGGTGACATTTCACTCTGTTTTATGAACTATTACTCACCTTTGTAATGTTTATGTCAACTCGAGCACTAAAAACCATTAATTTTGTTCACAGAGTGTTGATGGGTCAAGAGGCTCTTTATTTTGGTTTGTTTGCTTTACAGTTTGGTGCTACTTCGCTTAAATCTGGCACGTCTGAAGTTGATCAAGACAACTTCCCCTTTGTATCATATTTAGTACGGGAAGTCTCACACACTGCTGTAATTGGTGAGAAAGCATTTTAAACAATGCAAACACACAGACAAAAAAAAAATACAAGTTTTAAAACTATTGATATATCTAACACTGCTACAGTTTGCTCTTCTGATCTCCATCTAAATATCCTAAGTCTGCTTCCTTCCTTGTAAAAAATAATAATAATACGGCTGCTACGAAAAGTATACATATCAAAGCTCAGGATGTATTGAATCCATTCTCTCTGTAGTCACTCATCTCTATTGTATGCACAACACTTTCTACAATTATTTTTATGCCCTCTCTGTTAGGGTGCAAATGACTATAAAAAATAATCACTGTCATTGTCAGTAACAAATGCTAACCATAACAACTCTGGAATAAGCGGCGCACAGACAAAGAGATCAAAGCTTCATAATGCATCCCAGCCTCCCAGATCACACAACTACTAAACATTGCTCCCATTACTTTACCTTTACTCTAATGTGTTTGTATACAGGCACATGAAATGATGGGTAAAAACATTTAGACACAGAAAAGTATATGCAGATCCAGAGCAATCTGCTACACTTAGCATTTACAGGCAGATAAAATGTTTGCTTTTATTAACAGACAACATATAATTTGGGTTGAGATTAAAGGAAACATATTTGAATGGGATGCCCACATGCTGCAATAATACAATTTACTATGTTTTTGTTGAACCATGTTGAATTTCAATACCTGCGCACAATGCATATCATTTACACTGCACAATGCACAATTATTAGGCAAGTGAGTTATTTGACCAAATCATAATTTTTATGCATATTGTTCATCTCCAAGCTGTATAAACTTGAATGCTTATCCGAATTAAGCATATCAGGTGATGTGTATTTGTGTAATGAGGGAGGCTGTGGCCTGAGGAGATCAACAACTAAAAGCAAGGTGTGCATAATTATTAGGCACCTTCTTTTCCTCAGGCAAAATGGGCCAAAAAAGAGCTGACTCTGAAAAGTCAAAAATTGTAAAAAAGTCTTTCAGAGGGATGCAGCACTCTTGAATTTGTCAAGATATTGGGATGTGATCACAGAATCATCAAACATTTTGTTGCAAATAGTCAACAGGGTTGCAAGAAATGTGTTGAGAAAAAAAAGACACAAATTAACTGTGAAAGATTTAGGAAGAATCAAATGTGTAGTTTCCAGGAACCCATTATCCTCCAGTGCTGTCATATTCCAGAACTGCAACCTACTTGGAGTGCCCAGAAGTACAAGGTGTTCAGTGCTCAGAGACATGGCCAAGGTAAGGAAGGCTGAAACCCAACCACCACTGAACAAGACACATCTGTTGAACCGTCAAGACTGGGTTAAGAAATATTTGAAGACAGATTTTTCAAAGGTTTTATGGACTGATGAGATGAGAGTGACTCTTGACAGACCAGATGGATGGGCCTGTGGCTGGATCAGTAATGGATAGAGCTTCAATTCGACTCAAAAAAACACATTTGAAATGCTATTTTTTCAAAATGTTATTAGTTTTATTTACACTTGTTTAGTTTTACACTTCAAAGTATAACTATTTTGGTTTAGATACAGTGGAGAGGCTGTGGTCAAAACGGCGATACGATCTATATTTGGTGGTCCTGTCTGCGTCTCATGAGGTTCTGGTCAAGGGTTTTTGGACTTCAATATACCTTATTCCATATCCCTATTCGTAAAGACGCCAGATTAGCTCTTCTACATTGTCTGATCCAGAGTTTATTTTCCTATCATCAAAAGCTTGCAACTTACTTGTTTACTGCTGCTCTAGCCAAGGTCTAGAAGAAACCATTGGTATCTTTCCCAGCAGTGAAGACCAATTTGACTACCCTGATGTTAAACGATAAAATGTTCAGTATTTTACAGAATTCTCATGGTTAATTTTCAAAAGTTTGGGCTCCTTGGTGGTCATACGCCCTTCCCAACTTGCCCCCAACCAGCCTGGGCAACTCGTAATTTATGATTACCCAGGCCTGCAGGAACTTATAATGAGCCCTCTACACTCCCCCCCCCCTTTTATTTTCCCTCTCTCTTCTTTCCTCTAGTGGATATTGGCTTTCTGTTCTCCTCTATGCCTCTTTATGTTAAGCCCCCAGGCCTAACGTCTTGGGTCATTTAAGCAGACCTACGGCCCTCACTGTACAGCTGCACTGTGAATATTTTATTTCTCATACTGTTTAGTTGCATTTGGCATTGCTCATGCATTCATGGTTTGTTCTTTGTTCTGTACCCTCTGCGTGGGTGATCAGTTGAATTGTCATTCTGCATTCAACAATAAAAATTATTGTACCAGATACAGTAGAGAGGGTATAGAATGCCTGTGATGTTTTTATAACTGTCTGTTTCCCTATTAGGGAGATTTGCCCTTTCTATTTGTGCTGGTGACCATTATTACCAACAGTGAAAATGAAAGAAGATCCCAAATTTTGAGTGTTCACCTGAAAAAGAATAGAGGGAAAATCCTGTAATGGGGACACTAGTTCTGGTGATCCAGGTGACTACCAGGGATTCTCTAACTTTGGAGGGATTTCCTCTCATGTCCTGTTTTGACTATTGGGCAGTACGTGAAGAGAAATCTCCCCATGGGATACAGATGCTACCTGAAGGCCTCTCTATCTCTTAAAAGATTGCAATAAAAAAGGTTTGCTTCCAGATCCACCTTAAAGGATAAGTTTACCTTTGGAACATGTTACAGCAATCAGATATTCTGACAGGTCTGCAGGAGACCTGCATGGCATCGGCGATCTATTGTTCGCTGGTGTAATGCTTTACAGGCTCCTTTGGACAAAAATAATAAATGCACATTTTTTTACCTGCAAGAAAATGTGCATTTATTATTTTTGTCCAAAAGGTTAAGTTATCCTTTAAAATCCACTAAAATTTTGAATGTTATGCACAATATAACAATTTTAGCAGAAACTGGATAAGATTAAGACATGACAAGGCAATCAGCAATTTTAGCAGACATCCCAATAAAACTATGTATGCTCTATCCACTTGTTTTGGTTGTCCTGATACAGATGGACAAATAAGCGTTGTCATCCTAGGACTGGAAGTGTGTTACTGTCAGAGTTACTAACTTAAAATAAAGGAAAGAAAGCTTGAAAAAAAAGACTAATGCAGCCACCACATCTAAGGACTGGTAAGCTGCAATATATTACATTTTTGCAGGGGTTTATAGACACTTTAATCACCTGCCAACTGCTCACAGTAAATATACTATGAATGGGCAGCAGGCATAGACACGATCAAGTACATGTTC
The DNA here is from genome assembly GCF_062004578.1 of Staurois parvus. Classification (NCBI taxonomy): domain Eukaryota; kingdom Metazoa; phylum Chordata; class Amphibia; order Anura; family Ranidae; genus Staurois; species Staurois parvus. The sequence goes on along the minus strand of NW_028317968.1, from coordinate 7,429,037 downwards.
ATGATCGGCCGCCTTCCGAGTTGGGAGCATGCACATATGTGATTGGACACAGCACGAGTTAGGCCGCTGATTTCAGCCAATGATTTAGGCTGAAATTAGCTGATGTCCAATCACACACAGTCCAATCACACAAAGAGTTCTGTGTTAACAAAAAAACAGAACTCTACTTTGTGTACTGTGAACAGCGATTTGGCTGTTTCTTCTCCCTGAGAGGCAGGGAGAAAAAACTTCCATACAGTAAAGTGTAAGCCACACACATTACACACCTTGTTAGCCAAGTGTTAACCTTTTGATTGCCCCTGGATGTTAACCCCTTCCCAGCCAGTATCATTAGTACAGTGAAACTGTACAGTATTCGCACTGATCACTGTATTAGTGTCACTATTGATGTCAGTGTCAGTTAGTGTATCTCTCAGCCAGTGTCAACTAGTGCCAGATTGCCCGCCACGTTATCACAGTCCCACTATAAGCCACTGATCACCACCAATACAAGTATAGTATCACAGCTGCGTTAATTCCATATCACAAATTATAGATGTGATAACGTTCGCACAAACTAAATATTATACACTTATTGGGATTTTTTTTTCACCAAAGACATGTAGCTGAATACATGTTGGTCTAAATTTATGAAGACATTGTTTTTTGTGATGATTTAGAACAGAAAGTAAAAAATACTGTTTTTTTCCCAAATTATTGCATTATTCATTTATATAATAACAAATAAAGAAACCCAGTGGTGATCAGATACCACCAACGGAAAGCTCTGTTTGTGTGAAAAAAATGATATAAATTTAATTTGCGTATAGTGTTGCATGATCGTGCAGTTTCCAGGTAAAGTTGCCCAGTGCTGAATAGCAAAAAATGCTCTGGTCATGAAGGGGGCAAAACTTTCCAAAGGTCAAGTGGTTTATTGTTACCTTACATCTGTTGCTGACATCAAAGTCATTATGAAATGCTAGCTTGCAGTGGAAAAACTGTTTTGAAAATCATCAATTGTAAAAGTGAATACAGGATATTCAAAACACACTTGACAAACAATCACATTTATAAATGTAGGGTCCCTCCTTAACAAAACAAGCTTTCATGACAAAACGTATTGTTTTGTACTGTGTAATGTTAGATGAAAAATAACGAGAACATTTTAAAATACACATCCTAGCCTTGTAAGAAACCATTAAAATGGTAAGCTGGGTGGCCAGACCTGCATCAAGGCAAGCAAAGGTGTGATTAACATCAACGGGTCATGCCATCTCTTGTAAGATGGAAAAACATTTGGTAGCATTACTCAGGTTATTAGTCATGAACATTTACACTCTGAAAAAGCTGTCAGCTTTGTGTATGCAACTAACAGGCAGTGCAGGCACCTGGCAATTGTAAATCCCCTGCACATAATGAAGTGCCGGGTGCTATGAAGCTCTATATGGAATTGTACATAGCAGAAACCCTGTGATAGAACATGTTTTTCCCATAACCAAGAACACTTTCACATGAGAGCCCTGCTAAATTGAATGATATGCAAAGACCCTCAGCACCAAGGAGATTGGCAAAGATATTGGTTTGAATGTGAGTCAAAGAAGCCATCACCGCCCCTTCTTCGAGGCCAAATTGTTCCATGTGCAGCAAGTAACAAACCTGTGCAAATAAAACATCTAAAAGCTTATGCCAGTAAATTAACGAAAAGGTATTATAACAGAGAAAAGGATATTGCAATAACAGAGTAGGGCCATTATTGCAATTAGAAATTGCTACTGGTATAACAATAAGCCAAAGGCAAGATTTGTGTGCAGACCAACTTGGTCTGTTCCTAGGGCTTTAATGTTTCACAGACTGTAGATAGCACAAAAATACATTTAATCCAGTTACATATTTATAAAATATATTTCAATAGAATTAGTATGAAGTACCACATTTTCATCTTTATGGCATACTGGGAGAGGAAGGGGAAATATTTTGAAACACTGCACAGGAACAAGCTTAAAACAGGGGATAGTGTGAATTTGCTCATTCTTATATAAGGGCATGCCAAACAGTGAAGACTTTCATGTACTGGGGTTGAAGTTAAGTGTTAAAGTGCTAAGGAAGAGGGGCAGAAAAGGATAAATGGATGAGGGTAACAAAAGTATACTTATTTTCAATGACTTATATCGCACCATCATTTCTAGTGATGCTGAATAAAGTATGTAATACGAACAAGGGTTAGGTAAATACAATACATAAACTGATCAAAAAAATTAAAGGAACACTTTTAATCAGAGTATAGCTTCAAGTCAATTAAACTCCTGGGATATTGATCTGGTCAGTTAAGTAGCAGAGGGGGTTGGTAATCAGTTTCAGCAGCTTTGGTGTTAATGAAATTAACAACAGGTGCACTAGATGGCCAACACTGAGATGACCCCCAAAACATGAATGGTTTTGCAGGTGGAGGCCACTGACATTTTTCTCCCTACTCATCTTTTCTGACTGTTTTTCACTAGTTTTGTATTTGGATAGGGTATGTGCCATTGCCAGAAGGTTTGCTGTGTTTCCCATCATAGTCTCAAGAGCATGGAGGAGTTTCCAGGAGACAGGCAGTTACTCTAAGAGAGCTGGAGAGGGCCATGGAAGGTCCTTAACCCATCAGCAGGACCAGTATCTGCTCCTCTGTGCAAGGAGGAACAGGATGAGCAATACAAAATGACCTCCAGCAGGCCACCGGTGTGAATGTCTCTGACCAAACAATCAAAAAAAATTTAATGAGGGTGGCCTGAGGGCCCGATGTCCTGTAGTGGGCCCTGTGCTCAGTGCCCGGCACCATAGAGCTCGATTGGCATTTGCCATTCAACACCAGAATTGGCAGGTTTCCCACTGGCGCCCTGTGCTTTTCACAGATGAGAGCAGGTTCACCCTGAGCACGTGACAGATGTGGAAGGGTCTGGAAAAACCGTGGAGAACTTTATGCTGCCTGTAACATCTTTCAGCATGACCATTTTGGTGGTGGGTCAGTGATGGGCTGGGAAGGCTTAGCCATGGAGGGACGTACAGACGTCTACAGGCTTGACATTGGCAATCTGACTGCCATTAGGTATTGGGATGAAATCATTGCATACATTGTCAGACCCTTCGCTGGTGCAGTGGGTCCTGGATTCCTCCTGGTGCACGACAATGCCTGGTCTCATGTGGCGAGAGTATGCAGGTAGTTCCTGGAGGATGAAGGAATTGATACCATTGAATGGCCCCCACGCTCGCCGGACCTAAATCCAAAAGAACACCTCTGGGATATCATGTTTCGGTTCATGTGACACTGCCAAGTTGCACCTCAGACTGATCAGGAGCTCAGTGATGCCCTGGTCCAGATCTGGGAAGAAATACCCCAGGACACCATCTGTCGTCTCATTAGGAGCATGCCCTGACGTTGTCAGGAATGCAGACAAGCACGTGGGGGTCATACAAACTACTGAGTATCATTTTGAGTTGCTGCAATGAAAATTCAGCAAAATGGACTAGCCTGCTGCATAATTTTTTTCACTTTGATTTTAAGGGTGTCTTTGAATTCAGTCCTCTGTAGGTTGATCATTTTCATTTCCATCAAATGATGGGGCATCCTTACGTTCCTAACACATTACCCAGTCCATATCAGTATAGATATCCAGCATGATATTTTTCCCCATTGAGATCTGATGTGTTTTTCAAACTATTCCTTTAATTTTTTTGAGCAGTCTATTGATATACGCAACAAAAAATATATACCACTGATTAAAAATAAAATGACATGGGATTCAACTGTATGTGCTTATAAAAACTACATAATAAGCAACACAATATTCAAATATTTAGATTCTAGAAATGCTAAAAATGACCTGTACTGTGAAAGGCAAGCAGAGGGCAAATTACTGGTAACTAGTATTATCTATAGGCTCCCTGCAGCTGATTTTTTCAGCAATTAAAGCGGAACTTCACCCAAAAGGGAAAGTTCCACTTGTTTGCTTCTTACTTCCCTCCACTGCCACATTTAGCACTTTTTGGGGGGAGAGGTTACCTGGTTTTGACAGGTACTCGCTCCCATTTCTGGCCAGATGGGCCGCGGCGGACTAAGCTGGAAGTTTGGTCCCCATCCGTCCCCCACTGCCTTCTGAGACGGTTCACAGGTTCCAGAAGACTGCAGAACCTTTCACAAAGCACAGCATGCTTCACTCACGTGCAGTCGGAAACCAGCTGTGAAGCCGCGATGTGGACATCGCTGGATCTCTGGACAGGTACAGTGGGGATCGAAAGTTTGGGCACCCCAGCTAAAAATTTGTATTAATGTGCATAAAGAAGCCAAGGAAAGATGGAAAAATCTCCAAAAGGCATCAAATTACAGATTAGACATTCTTATAATATGTCAACAAAAGTTAGATTTTATTTCCATCATTTACACTTTCAAAATAACAGAAAACAAAAAAATGGCGTCTGCAAAAGTTTGGGCACCCTGCAGAGTTAATATCTTGTACTGCCCCCTTTGGCAAGTATCACAGCTTGTAAACGCTTTTTGTAGCCAGCCAAGAGTCTTTCAATTCTTGTTTGAGGTATCTTTGCCCATTCTTCCTTACAAAAGTCTTCCAGTTCTTTGAGATTTCTGGGCTGTCTGTCACGCACTGCTCTTTTAAGGTCTATCCATAGATTTTCAATGATGTTGAGGTCAGGAGATTGTGAAGTCCGTGGCAAAACCTTCAGTTTACGCCTCTTGATGTAATCCCCCGTGGATTTCGAGGTGTGTTTAGGATCATTATCCATTTGTAGAAGCCATCCTCTCTTTAACTTCAGCTTTTTCACAGATGGCATCAAGTTACCATCCAAAATTTGGTGAAATTTTATTGAATCCATTTTTCCTTCTACTCGTGAGATGTTCCCTGTGCCACTGGCTGCAACACAACCCCAAAGCATGATTGATCCAACCCCATGCTTAACAGTTGGACAGAGGTTCTTTTCATTAAATTCTGTGCCCCTTCTTCTCCAAACGTACCTTTGCTCATTCCGGCCAAAAAGTTCAATTTTAACCTCATCGGTCCACAGAACTTGTTTCCAAAATGCATCAGGCTTGTCTATATGTTCATTTGCAAAGTTCAAACAATGATTTTTGTGGTGAGGACGTAGAAGAGGTTTTCTTCTGATGACTCTTCCATGAAGACCATATTTGTACAAGTATCTCTTTATAGTGGAATAGTGTACCACAACTCCAGTGTCTGCCAGATCTTTCTGGAGGGATCGTGCAGTCAAACGTGGGTTTTGAATTGTTTTTCTCACAATCCTGCGAGCTGTTCTGTCTGATATTTTTCTTGGTCTTCCAGGTCTTGCTTTAACTTCCACTGTTCCTGATGACTGCCATTTCTTATATACATTCCAAACAGAGGATATTGACATCTGAAAACGCTTTGCTATCTTCTTATAGCCTTCTCCAGCTTTGTGAGCGTCAACTATTTTCAGTTTCAGTTTTCTAGACAACTGCTTAGAAGAACCCATGGTGCTGATTGTTGGGGCAAGGTCAGATGAGTCTGGGCATTTAAAAGCTTTGAGATTGACATCACCTGGTCTTCCCAGACGATGACTGAGAACAATCCATGACACTGGCAGGTCTCAGCTTGGCAAAGGGGGCAGTACAAGATATTAACTCCGCAGGGTGCCCAAACTTTTGCAGACGCCATTTTTATGTTTTCTGTTATTTTGAAAGTGTAAATGATGGAAATAAAATCTAACTTTTGTTGACATATTATAAGAATGTCTAATCTGTAATTTGATGCCTTTTGGAGATTTTTCCATCTTTCCTTGGCTTCTTTATGCACATTAATACAAATTTTTAGCTGGGGTGCCCAAACTTTCGATCCCCACTGTAAGTGTCCTTATATTAAAAATCAGCAGCTACAGTATTTGTAGCTGCTGACTTTTAATTTTTTGGGGTAAGCCTAGAGCTCCTCTTTAATGATTTACAAGCCTTGTTCCACAGAATGCATAGTCCTTGGGTATAATTTTCTATCCAACAAAGACAATGGTAATCAGGGAGATACTTACACTGCATGTCCTCAGGTATAGCTTATCCTCCAGCAAAGGGAATAGTAAGCAGCTCAGCAGTGATACCAAATCTCACTTCAAATCTTCTGAGACTAACAGTTAAAGACAGGGTCTTACAGTGCCCAGGCATAATCGGTGCACTGCTAGTTTTCAGAATGAAAATCAAGACAAAAGTTACATTTGTTAGGGTAATGTTTAGGCACAATTAACATTTCTAGATGTTTCTTAAAAGACAGCAGATACTCGCTTTTTGATTTCAAGTACACGTCATGAAAATCACCCCAGTAACCAAACTTAAGTTTACCTTTATTTGATCATACAATTTACCCAGTGACTTCCACATGTAAAATGATGTTTAATAAGAAGCGTGTAGTAAAGGGTTGGACTGTGTTAGATCTTAGATTGTAAGCTCCAAGGGGCAGGGCCCTCCTAACCCTCTTGTATTGAATATTGAACTGTATTGTTGCTGTATTGTCTCTCGCTATATTGTAAAGCGCTGAGAAAACTGTTGGCGCTATATAAATACTGTATAATAATAATAATAATATAGATCAGAAAGTCCTTTACAAAGGAAAATTAAATATAGGTGATACCTTGCCTTGGTTAACTGGACATATTTTTAATGCGGGTTTTTGAGAGAACTCCATTCTGTTTGTTAAGCACCATACCTGATGAAGAGAATTGAGTATTTTCTAAGCCTGAACTACAAAGTATATGCTTTGAGCCCAAGCCAAAGAGCTTATATTTTCACTTCCCTACACGTAACAGGAGGGAAGTACTGGATGCACTAGACTAGCATAATGAACAACTATAGTGTAAAATAAAAAAAATGGTCAAAGGTGTGTATATTTTATATATATATATATATATTTCAGGTACTTATATAGCACCGTCAATTAACGCAGTGCTTTACTTATATATTGTGCATTCAAATCAGTCCCTAACCCTCAAGGGGAGTACAATCTGAGGTCCCTAACTCGCATTCATGCATACACATACTAGGGACAATTTAGACAGGATCCAATTCACCTACCAGCATGTCTTTTGGGGTGTGGGAGGAAACCGGAGTACCCAGAGGTAACCCACGCAGGCACAGGGAGAACATGCAAACTCCAGGCAGGTGGTGCCGTGGTTGGGATTCGAACCAACAACCCTAGTACTGCCAGGCGGAAGTGCTAACCATTTAGTCACTGTGCTGCCTATATATATATATATATATATAGAGTGAAGGAAATAAGTATTTGATCACCTGCTGATTTTGAATGTTTGCACACTCACAAAGATACGATCAGTCTAAAAATCGAATGGTAGGTGTATTGTAACACTGAGAGACAGAATAGCAACAAAAAATTCAAAAGAAATGCATGTCTAACAAATGATGCATTGATTTGCATGTTCATGAGGGAAATAAGTATTTGATCCCCTATCATTCAGTAGGATTTCTGGCTACCAGGTGTCTTTCATACAGGTATCAAGCTGAGATTAGAAGCAGTCTCTTAAAGGGAGTGCTGCTAATCTCATTTTGTTACCTGTATAAAAGACACCTGTCCACAGGAGCAATCAAACAACAAGATTCCAAACTCTCCACCATGGCAAAGACCAAAGAGCTGTCCAAGGATGTCAAGGACAAGATTGTAGACCTACACAAGGCTGGACTGGGCTACCTAACTATCGCCAAGCAACTTGGTGAGAAGGTGACAATAGTTGCTGCAATCATTCGCAAATGGAAGAAACACAAAAGTGTCAGTCTCCCTAGGTCTGGTGCACCATGCAAGATCTCACCTCGTGGACGGGGCAATGACAATGACCCAAAACACATGGCCAAGGCAACAAAGGAGTGGCTAAAGAAGTAGCACATTAAGGTTCTGGAGTGGCCTAGCCAGTCTCCAGACCTTAATCAGATTGAAAATCTGTGGAGGGAGCTGAAAGTTCGAGTTGCCAAAAATCAGCCACCAAACCTTAAGGACTTGGAGAGGATCTGCCAAGAGGAGTGGACCAAAATCCCTCCTGAGATGTCAGCAATCCTGGTGGCCAACTACAGGAAACCTGTGACCTCTGTGATTGCCAACAAGGGATTTGCCAACAAGTACTAAGTCATGTTTTGTGGAGGGGATCAAATACTTATTTCCCTCATGAACATGCAAATCAGTGCATAATACACAGTATATATATACACTTTTTTAAATACCAGCATGACATGGCCATTTATCTATTGTACAGTGAAAATCTATGTTTTTGATATTAGGGTGACCTTTGTATAACATACAGTATACAGTATGTGTTTTAAAGAGAGAAGAACTTCGTAATAAAAAAAAAAATTAAAAAAAAGATATATGATTAAAAAAAAAATCGTAGAACAGTACAAAGTCTACTATTAGCCACTTTACAGGCTCAGTTTCAGTCTGTTTAAGGTAGCATATTAGCTTGAAGTGGTCTTTCGTGAGTTAAAGTGAAATTAAATCCTTTTAGGGAAGCCTGTACTATTTAAGAGTTCATTATGTTTGTCTGACAAACAAGATAACCTATTTAAAGTCAGTCTTTTGGTGCCTGGATTCATATAGCTAATAAACCAATTCTAAACTTACCTTTACAATAACTTGTAGAGCATGCCTAGCATGCAAAACTATGAATGTGGTAAGGGTAGACATGTCTAAATTTACAAGGTCTACAGTTAGATCTGCTGAAAATTGGAAAACAGGTCATTAAACAGATTTTTATTTTATGTCCCCACAAAACTTGCATTGGGTAGACATATATTCTGCTTCAGTGGTTTGATTACACTTCAAAGCTCTGTAGCAGGAAACACTGCTAAAAGAGAGTTGCAGTAATCAAGGCAGGAAATGATGAGGGCATACGGTATATAAAAGTTTTGCTGAGTGGAAAAGGAAACTGCATATCTTGCTGATGAAGAATCTAAATGGCATTAGAAAAAAAAAAAAAGTTTTGATTACAAGAGTAGAATGAGAGGTGAAGTGAAATGTCACACTAAAATCAGTGTACAATTGGGGACTACATGAATAGAAGAGCAATCAAATATGATGGATATGGATAAACAGTGATCCATTTAAACTTTTACCCAAAGTCCTAGGACCTACAGCACAGTTCAGTCAAAGGATATAAGAAAACAAATAAACACGTATGACTGTATTAATCGTGTGAGAAATCGCCTTCGGCTGGGAAACATAGTACTATTCAACTACAGTAGTCAAAAAAAGGGATGTGGAGAGGCTAATGGTACATGAAAAGTACATCTGAGATGAAAAATGTAGGCACCACTTGCACCTGGATTTGTTATGTAAATGTGGTATAACCTGACAGGCATTATTGTATACTGCATTTTCCTTGTGATCGAATGTGATGAAAAGGACTTATGGAATAGCCTAATTTGGCATGTCTTTATGAGAATATAAATTTTAAAATACATTGCTATTAGTGAACAGTGATGTACTCTTATGTGGCCTATACTCAAATCACATATTTGTCAGTTTAAAGCAGTTGTAAAATATGAGGGATTGCTACCTTAAAAACCTTCTGTATGCAGCTTCCTAACTCCTCATTGGCTCAGAGACGGGCTCCACTGCTGTCAATCAAAGCAAGTGACAAAGGAGGGGGCTGGGGCCGAGTCCTACTTTGTGTCTTATGGACACAGAGCAGGGCTAAGGAGCAAGCATACATGAGTGCCCCCATAGCAAGCAGATTGCTGTGGTGGGCACTCAGCACAGGGGAAGAGCCAGGAGCACTGATGGGGACCCAAGAAGAGGAGGATTGGGGCTGCTGTCAATCAAAGCAAGTGACAAAGGAGGGGGCTGGGGCCGAGTCCTACTCTTTGTGTCTTATGGACACAGAGCAGGGCTAAGGAGCAAGCATACATGAGTGCCCCCATAGCAAGCAGATTGCTGTGGTGGGCACTAAGCACAGGGGAAGAGCCAGGAGCACTGATGGGGGACCCAAGAAGAGGAGGATTGGGGCTGCTTTGTTCAAAACCACAGCACAAAGCAGGTAAATATAAGATATTTGTTCAATTTAAAAAAAAAACCAAAACAAAACATAAAACCCAAAGCTTCACAATCACTAAGTCTTATCTACTCAACCATTCCATGCAAGTCATAAATATGACATCAGCCAATCAACACCAACAGAATTGTTTGGCTATTTGGATACAGGGTAAATGAATACTGTTGTTGTATGACGATGTAGCTATTCTCAAGAAAATCTCAAATTTTTGTTTATGAACACCTAAACATTTAACATTCACCACAAATTAAATAGCTTCATAATATATATCTTTGGGAAAATCTAAAGGTGTACAGTCAGAACTTTTATGCCAAGATTAGGTGATCTGGTCAAATGTCTCTATGGTCTTAAGCATTACTACCGGGCTACTTTCGGTTTCTCTTGTACTCCAGGGTACTGATCTGTGGTGCTGGGAAATGCACTGTAGGTCTTACCCTTAGGCTAGCTGATGCAACTGTTAGAGGGCAGGACCTACAGTATCCTTCCTATCACTACAGGATATGTAGTAATCTATGCTCCACAGGTTACATGGGCTTTGTGAATATGTAGGCTGCTAGAGGTTGGAATGTACTACGGGGAGGTGAGGTATGCATCTGGCCATGGGGTAAGATGTGTTGGTAGGAAGAAATGTGCTGCTGACAGCTCTGTCAGTATCTGTCATTGTTATGAACGTATTACTTTTTCTTTTAGGATAAATGTTTTACAGTAATAAATACAAGCTGACCATGTAAGCAACCCTGTCAATGTTAAATGGTTTGTCTCAGCCCTCTATCTGCTACATCTGCAGGACAGTTTGTTCTGCTCAAAAACAACAGACTTACAGTCAGGATCTCAAAGTACAGTAAAAATAAAGAAAGCCTAAAAAAGAAAACAAATGCAGTCATCACATCTAGGAATTGATAAGCTGCAATATAATAAATGTTTGCTTTCGGGTTTATTACCACTTTAAATGTTTACAATATGTGATCAATCCATGATCAGTCATAAATGATTGAAGGGCAGCTGCAGAAATACCAAAACATTGGCAATCACAGCAAATAATTTGCAGAAGGATATTGTGATAGATTGCAGGAGCCAAAATAAGTAAAAACCAGAGAAAAAAAAGAAATTCCTTTTCCAAACAGTTCTGATTAATGTCAAGCTACAGATATGTTCAGGAATTTTTTGAGGGTAGGCATAAAGCGCTGTACATCATAATGATGGGAGAAATATGGGTAATTAAATCTGAACTCCAGGCAAACAGCTAAATACACATGTACAATATGTGTGAACTGTCTTAACTGCCAATGGATTTGTAATTCCATTAAGCCACGTTTGTGATTCATACACTACTGTCAGAAAGAACAGCCAGAAGTATGACACCACATTCTGCTGGAAGAAGGGAATACAGTGGTGCCACACCCCACCTGCAACCAGCTGGCTGGGCAATGAAGGAGCAGAACACTCATACAATGCCTACTCTGCTCTCTCCTCCTGTTAGCATGTCATTCTGCAGCACAAGCAGCAAAACCTGTAGGAACCACCTAATGTTAACACTCTTCCACTCTGAGTGTTGCTGTGCAATGAATGACAGAAGCTGATATAAAGACATTCTCAGGCATGTATGATCATGGTAATTGATACATTAAATCATTCAATAATAAAAGGAATACACAAGTGTATTACATTATAAACTGTCTGGAGTTCAGCATGAATGTGACCAGAAAAGGATATCCTAGGCCAGAATTGACCAGATTTAAATGGAAAACAAAAGGTTTGCTGACTTGTCAAAGGAGCCCTATAGGAAGCATCACTAGAGAAGTCCTGAAGGCTCACGTGTGAATATGCAATCAAAGAGAAAGTACAAAGCCATGAGTAGCATGAAAGTTCATTTTAAATATTTTGAATTTAAAAAATTATCTTTGCCATATATATCTCCTTGTAAAAGTATTACACTCAAACAAAAGCAACATTTAAGTTTTAGCATTCTGTTTGGTGGAGGTATCTGCATAATGAGTTCCCAGATAGCAGATCAGATATCTGTATACATGACATATAGCATATAGTACATGAATGACCACTGATTCATTTAAAATTTCAAGGCTTACAAACTAAGCAATGCTAATTGTATGTCTTATGCTGGCACACTAATTCCACAAAGAAGCTTAAGTGCTTAACAGGTCAGAACGTTAAAACTTCTTTTATGTACTGGGTACCCTCATAAAGAGAGTGTGCTAACTATCTGTCAAGGGTTAATTGCACTCGGCATGAAAAGCAGTTAACAAGTGAGACAAAGAACACCCAGGAGGAAAAGAAACATTTCAGCAGTGCCATATGAAATAAACAAGAGAGGGCGAATACGTCCTTTGGCCACCATCAACCCCTCTTCAAAAAAGCTCAGAAGAGCAGTGGGAAATGTCAGGGCATTGGTTTGCTGTTGACTCCCTGTGAATCATTTGTCTTCATTACAACTCTTTTTAATCAGGGTTCTTGCATGTGTGTTCCTGCTCAACCCCCACGGGGCAACTCTCAACTGCGATAAATCAGAGTCCACACCACAAGTCACTAATCACCACTCCTAAGGAAAGGATAACAGCAAAGTTCAAACTACTAAAGGTCTGAAGAAACCTGGAGGCTTATTGGCCCTGAGGAAGAATGGTCTGAGGAAAACATAATAAGTCAGTGAACCATTACTTCTTCTAAGGCTTGCTGGTGTTGGGAAGTCCCACAATTTTTTTAAAAGGCTTTTGGAAGAAAAAATGAACCTGCTAAAGTCAATATTTTTTTATTATTGTCACATCCATAGTAATTCTGAATTAAACAATCTCACTGCAATAATGTTGACAAAAAATCTGAATAATAGCAACGTTTAATAAAAAAAAAGTACATATTTAAACCTGTTATGACAAAAAAGATAACCAAAAACCTACTGTACATGAACTAACATATACAACGGTCATAACTTTTCTGGTTACAAAAGTTCTAAAACATTTAACCCAAGGAAAATCATACAACTTGTGAACCTTGTTTTCTAGCTTTCAGGAATATGATATTTTCAGCAGATTGGGCAAATCAACGCATCAAGGTCTTAGAAAATGGTAGAATAATTCTCCTGAAAAGAATCAGTTTGCCAGAAACACATACAGTATGTCTGGTCTACAGCAACTGCAAATCAATCTACCCATTTCCACCTACAACAGAGCTACAATAACCTACTGAAAAATCTGTGCTTGTAACTGCTATTGGCATGATATTGCACGCATTTCCTGCTCCCTGCATGCAGACCTACTTTTCTGCAAAGTGTCACAACAAACGGAAGAACCATGCGAAAATGCAATCAGATTCCTCATGGTCACTGAGTAGTCAACCCTTCTTTTTTTCCCTCCCATTTTGCCAGTGAAGATGAGAGCAGGGATGGGTGGCCTATACAGTGACCATGTGAAATCTGGTTGCTTTTTCTCTAATGTAGCACTGTGACTTTCAAGATTAATGGGGCACTTTACTTGAAAACTAAATCTGCATGCAGCCACTTTCATTCAGTAAACAGTTGCCTATTCATTCACTTTTAGTAGTCACATTGGATAAATGATCACTGACCTACTGTTTTTCTCAGTTCACAAGCTCATCACAATTTTTAGTGCCTTCATTTAAATTACTGATAAAATAGAAATGCATCAGTCTAAATATAATGCAAAGTATAACAGATCACATTGTAAAACCCCTTTGTACAGTTGTGTTCAAAATAATAGCAGTCTCAATAGCAATAGACTCAGCCAACAATCAGCTCCAGGAAGATCAAAGAAGGTGTAAAGTTACCTGTGAGTACTGTTACAATTAGAAGACACCTATGTGAAGCCAAGCTATCTGCAAGAAGCCCCCGCAAAGTCCCACTGTTGAAAAAAAGACGTATGCTGAAGAGGTTACAATTTGCCAAAGAGCACATTGACTGACCTAAAGAGAAATGGCGCAACATGGAAATAAAAGCTAATAGAAGGATTTTGAGCTTTATTCACTTTTTTCAACACACTGCTATTATTTTGAACACAACTGTATATCTGTACCTTATGTAATTAGATTGTGTTAAAAAACACACACAATGAAGAAATGCCAATGTGTTTTAAAGCACCTTCCTCCAGATTTCTGCGCCAGCTTAATAACCGAGGACACTTGGCAAGATTTAAAAACAGCTGAGCTCTGGACCACTTACCACTTCCTGCACCTCACTATTGGTCACTGACGCTGCCCATCACAGTACATGATCCAAATTCATGTGCAGGAGGAGGGAGCAAGAGCTTGACCTTCTGATCTCCAGTCAGCATTTGCATAGTAGATGTTTCAATGCTCACAGGGCAATCTTCAGGAATACTGCATTGATGTGTTAGCAGGTGCCTGCTGTTAAGTTCAGATTACTAATTGTTTACTAATGTCCAAGTATCTACAGATGAACTTTAATAATGGGAAAATGTGTTTATTGTTATTTCCAAAGCTTTCTGTTAGAAACATGCTCCTGGCTACACTTGTATTGTGCCTGCTGTTGGATGGACTTACAAGCATCCATAGCTAGGCTCACAAAAATGTGTAACTAAAATGATCCACTCGCTGGCTTGTATATAATTTTTGGGCAATGTTTAGGAATTTTGCTGAGGCACCCCTGAAAAAACCTGAAGATACCCCAGGGTGCCTGGGCACCATGGCTGAAAAATGCCAGTATGCAGAGTTGCACATCTGGTGCATCTGATACACAAGAGAGTGCATGTACATGAGCCTGCCATTAATGCTGGAACCAAAGAAGTTATTTAAACTGATCAGCTGCACACAGCCAGTGCTCTCTTGTTTATAGCATGAAATTTGTAATTGTGTACCGGACTACCCATTACCAACCCAGCTTGCCTTAACCTGCTCCTGATATCCACCTGTGCCAACCTTGGCTTGCACTTGGACTATAGATCTATCCACTCTTCTGTTCCCGGTCTTCGTGTCTGTTACTGATTCCCGACTGAACCTGACTATGCTTCTGCCTATGTTATTGTACTTGATCTGATCGCCAGTTGCTTACCTAGCCTGCCTTATTTTTCAGCAGTCCTGAGATTCTGTGCCACAGTAATTGCCAGCCTGCAGTCTCTCAAATGACACTCCTGACTGCACACCTGCCCCAGGTCACAATCTATGTTGCAGTCTACCACCTGTCCGCTGTTCCTGTGGTTGCTGCAATGTTCCAGCCTGATATCCCTCCCTTTGTCCAGTCTCCTGTCATCTTCTGAGGGGAAGCTACTTTAGATACACCTTTCTACCAACTTCTGGCAAGAACTACAAGGCACTCATGCCACTCCATGCTTTTGTGCCACCTGTTCGCTTTACCAAGGGCCCTGAGCCGAATGTGAAATGTGATAAGAAAGTAGACAGTAGCGTACAATGGCACTGGTATGCTCATTATTACAAATGCTCACAGTTCAGATCCATGCTGCCGGTTTCTTCTATTGGAGTGTTTAGAAAATCCTATACCTAATTACAATATCATGGGTTGCTATGGTGACAGTATGACTCTTAATACAAATGAAACTTGCAATATTCTGTACACCCTTCATGATTAGGTGTAAATACCATTTTTGTGACTGGACCACACTTTTCAGTTTGCATAGGTGTGTGGAGATTATTATCTTAAAAAGAACACACAAATATTCATGCAACAACTTTTTTCAGATTATGGAAACCAATGATATGTGTACTGCCTGCATCTTATAGGCCCTGGAGTCAATAACAATGACTAAATAAAACAAAAGATGAGCCTAATTAATCAAATACCTTAATTGCTCAACCTAACAAATTTATTAACCTAAAAAAATAAACTAATCTCATGAAAACTTAACTGATATAGCTAACACCTAATTGTTTTGAATACTTAACCTATGGCAAGTGATAGAAAGGACATTAACTGTAAGGGATGGCCTGTAAAGGAGAATGTAAAGGCTTTTAGGTTGAGGCGGGATAGGCTACCATGAAAAGATGAATAATCAAAGATCACCTAATTAATTAATCTTCCTATATAATCTAAAGCTTTTACACACTTATGACCTTGTAGTACAAGGTATTTTTTATGCCACACGCATTTATGCTCATTTTGTGTGCTTTAAATATTGATTTGAGTGTTTGTGGGTACTGAAAAAGTACATACTTTTCTTCATGAATTAAGCAATTTAGGGAGAAGCATTAAGAAAAAAAGTACTGCATTTTTTTCCTTTTGCATCTTATCACACAGCCTCTTTGCAGCCACCGCCAGTCTACCCGCACAAGCTTCATCAACCCCTGCACAATAGGCAGGTGGTGGTGGCAGTGGAGAAAAATGACTGTGTAACATCTTTCAGAACAGCCAACTGTAGTCTCAATTGGTAGCACGTGTAATAGGGTGACAAGCAATTGGGAGACAGACAAAGAAGGAGTGCTGTAACCCTATAACTGAACATGTCAGGAAACATTAGCTAGAAATGTTACTCATCTACCTACCACCAAGTGTTGGAAAACCTTTCTTCTGGAAATAACTAGATTTATGACTGTGTTGGTTGTAGACCAACTCACATTGCTCATCCTTGGAAATGTAAATATATTGGATGAGGAGAAGCAATCTCAATGTGGACAAGAACTCCTACTTACCATGACAGCACTGGGATTCACTCAAGAAGTATCATCTGCTATTATCTGTCACTCACATTAAAGGTCAACACTTGACCTTGTCTTCCATTTGAGACTCAAAATAACTGATTTAACTACAAACCTAGTTGTATGGTCAGATCACCATCTTGTGCATTTCTGCACTGCTCTTCCATCTTATACAAATTGGAAATAGGAACTCTTTCTATACAATCCAATAACCTATACAACAACAATGCCACTTCTGCTTTTGACTTAATTGTTCCTGTCAGAATCATGTCTCTCCCCTCACACCCCCATAATGTGGTTTAGGACTGTATGGCAAATGAAAGAAAAGGGACATCTGGGCTGTAAAAGCAGTGGAGGAAAAAACATACTTGGCAAAATAAAATCACTGAACTCAATCTTAAGGATTATTAGACTAATATTGAAAAGAAAAATCACACAAAATACTTATCACACAAAATTACGACAAGCAACAGAACTGCTCAACTCTTCCACAGTGGAAAAATTGTGCAACCTAGGTTGCCTGAACCGGAGTCTGAATCTTTCGCAGCAAACATGTGAGGACTTTGTTCATTACTTTATCACCAACGTTTTCTTAGTCAGAGATGGAAGTAGGTTGGAAAAATCAGCATACCCCAAGGGGCTCCATAGTACAGACTCTGCATCAACAAGCTTTTGGGCAACATTTCATAATGATGGTGTTGAAGAAACTGTGCTAATCATCACAGGACTCTGTCAAACTACATGCAACCTTGAACCAGGTCCAACAGGCCTACTACTAGCATGCTTTAGCTACACTAGTCCAACAGTCCAAAACAACTGTGCAATGCTCTCGATACAGGGATTTTCAGGCCATTGCTAAAAAACCATCCCAGGGTTCTAGAAATCATAACCAAACATAAACCAGTGACAAGTGTCCTTTTTTTTAGAAAAGGAAGGACACTAACAGGTTGTAAGCCTTAATGAGAAATAACAAAATGTTTGAAAAATCCCAGTCTGGTTTCATAAAAACATATTGGCTAAAGACAAGGGAGAATACTTGATCCATATTTTTCTTGAGGATTCTGCCACATTTGACAGGTTGGACCATAACATCTTACTGGATCGCTTAAAGCTGCTCTGTGATCTAGAGGGTACAGTGCTTGGTCAGATTGTTCTTGTGATGGAGATCACCAAAGGGTCACAGCAGGAATACAATTATCCCTTTTCACTTCCATTACATTACAAAGTGGAACAAGGCTCAGTTCTGTAATCAATGTTATTTGAAATATACAAGAATATCTAACATCATGGTCTTAACTACCATTGCTATGCAAATGACACACAACTCTACCTGTCTTTAAAACCAGACACTGGTGACCCTTTGACTAAGATCAAGAATTATCTTACGGACTTACAAGAGTGGATGAATTGTAACTGGCTGAAAATGAACCCAGACAAAATAGAAGTGCTTGCAATTGGAGGGCAGAGGCTAATATCAAAGTGACATCAAATGCATCCAGCTGGTTTAAACTTTGGGAATACAACACTTATGTTCTCAGACCATGTGCACAGCCTAGATCTGATCTTGGACATTAACCTATTAGTTAACAGTTATCAACTGCCATCAAGTCCTTCCTTCTGACATCTGATTCTAACAGGCAATTTGTCAAAATTAGTTCATGTTTTTGTTTCATCCAAACTGAGTTACTCTAACTATGTCATTTTCAGCTGATGCAGACTGCAGCAAACAAGCTACCCACCCACCAACTCCATCACTGCTTCATCCCCCCAATTCTTCTCTTCTTATGCTAGCTTCCAATTAAATGGAGGATATCTGTCAAAATCAGCCTACTCGTTTATAAAGAACGTCTTGTTAGCCATATTCCCACACATTAACTCCTCTCCTCAACGTGTTAAAATCATTTGATTCTCGAGCAACATCCACAATATGGAACTAACTGCCATCCACTCTCTGGGAAACAACGTCTCCAAATGTTTTGAAAAACAGACTTAATACACATCTATTCACCCAGGCTTACAGCAATACCTGATAAATCCTTCCCTAATTTAATAAGCACTTTGCATCCCCAAGAGAAATGCGCTACAACAATTGTATTATTATTATTCTCTGTAATAACTCATACATCAGTAAAACAACAAAGAAGTCGGCAATAAAGGCTAGATTTCATCTATATATTGTTTTAAAAATATATCTTATTGTGGGAGAATTAATACTTCATTAATATGTTAGGTTGTCAGGAATATTCATCTACAAATTTCTTATCCATTAATATAACAAACATGAATATAACATTATAGAGAAATGCAGCTCATTTTTCCTTGTGCTTTGAGACCATTATTCTTGTAGTGAAAAAATAATATTCCAAATCATGCTGCTATTTCTCAAAGGAATGCAACATATTCTAGAGAGAATGTGACGTTATCATGAACAGGAAAAACTTGGGACTGCAGAAAATTGTGTCTGATTCCTCTCTCACTTAAATTATCCTTTCATTTCCGTTCGTCTCTGCGAGCCCTCAGGTGGCCATTCCATGTAATTCTGGTTGTGGTTGCACATAAAGTTCACAGTTTTTTGCCCTATCTCCTGATCCTCTATCAAAACACTCGCTCTCAGAAGTGTTTCCTGTCTAGCAATGCTTTGCGTGATTTTCTCTTTAGTCAAACAAACTGCCAAACTCAAACCCCCCCTCCTTCTTCTTCAATTGGAAAACTGCAGAAAAGCTTAACTCGCCTCCATTCCCCTTTCAACTTAGAGGCTGGGATCCGGAACTGAAATAGGAAGTCTCCTAATAGTTACCAAATTTTTTGGAAACTGCCTTAAATTTTCTGAGGTAATCATATGTTTTAGTGCAGCGTATTGAGTGTTCTCAGCTTGACCCTGAGCTCTGTTCACATTGTGGTTTCTTATTATTGTGCATTCAGCTGATTTGGTTTACAGCAAAGTATATTTAATTAACTACAGTTTGTCTATTTCTTTTCTTTTTTTATTGATTCATATTTTTGCTGTCATTCTGAGCACTTTTTCATACACTGCAACTTTTTATATTGGTTACATTCATCTGTCTATCTATGAATCTATCTGCTTTGTTTGTAGTGATGTAAATGCAAAATCATGTTGTGAAACGCTTTGAGAGCATGCTGCGTTCCAGATGTTTAACGAGACAGTGCAGAAACTACACAAGAAAGGTCAACAGTTTCCGTCAGGAACTCTGCTGGGTGCCTCAGATTCGCAGCGCCAAAGGACTAAGGGATATGCACAGCTGTCAAATCGTTTACAAAGATGAAATAAATCAAAAATAAGGTTTAGTACCAGATTTTTAAACATCTTGCTCAGTTTTTGACTTAAGCGTCAATATAGAAAAAAAAAGTTCTTTGAGTCTGACATTCTTTTTAGCGCGAGCCAGGGCCACAAATGGTGTTGGCATCTTTTTCTGTTTAGCAGCCTTAAACTCATAACATACAAATCTATGTTTACTTTCCTTTACTTCTATAGAATAACAATACAACAAAAGTACTTCAAAGTGCTCTTTTACAAACAGTAGAATAAAGTTGTAATATAAAGTTATCTGTTTATAAAGTGGCAGAAGAACAGAGGGTTCAGAAAGCAAAGATTTATCCAAGCACAGGGCTTACTGAAGGATAGTAGGATGTCATCCTATCTGAAACAAAGTGCATTCTCAGGCCTGGATCTCTGGACCTATATATTGGACCTCATTTTAAGATCGTAAAGAAGAAATGTGCTGCTCATTGCTAAGTTTTCTTTTTACTAGAATATACACCGAGGGGTTGCTACGGGAAACAACTCCTCTTCATATATGAAGTCAACATGCATGAGCTGTGCATGCAGTAAGTATGAGATCATTAACATGATACTGGATTCAGCTAGAGAAATAGCGCATTCCTATGTGATGACCTTCTATAACAATCTTGATTGCTGTCATAGCAGTCTGGGTACTTTAAAAGTTCCGAATATCATTTTTAGATTTTGTTTTTGATCTAGTATATGTTTAGAAAACCTGTCAGTCTATTTTTATTATTTTTTTTTTTATTATTATTATTTTGCTGTCTGTATCCATGGTGGAGATTTCCCTTTACCTCCTCACCCAGGGGCAATAGAAAGTGAATGGAAATCTCTTTTAGACAGCTCTGACCAAGACCAAGACGTTAGAAGATTCCTGTGCTGGTGACAACTGTAAAATTTTGGATTACCTATTTCTGTATCAGTGACAATGATCACCGGAACAGAGAGGGTGAATCTTCCCAGCAGGGACTGATACAGAAATAAACACCAGACAGAACCTTTAATCCTTACACATAAAATTCAAAACTGAAAAAGAATGCTTTTGGCTAGAAACCCCTCTAAACCAAGTATAAGTAAACTAATGAAAGTGTTACTAAAACCACAACAGTAAAATCAGTCTGTATATGCAGTAAAGCATGCTTGTTATTCTTACTGTGGAACCTAAGGGGTTAATCCTCTGCATTGTGTAAAAAGGCTGTTTGATCCTGTCTTCTCTGATCCTACCCTTCTTCTACTGTTCCCAATTCATCTGCTCATAGTACAGAGCTCTAGTAGAGTTTGTTTTACTTTTGGATGATACATGTGATCAGCACAGAGCCGATCAGCACGATCCAGACAGAGGCTCAGGGGTTATGCAGCCTCATAGGACAGTGAAAGCAGAATGAAAATTCATCCTACTTTAACCAGTGCTCAGCTGGACACTAAGGCTCTGTGCACACTAGTGTTTTTTAAGCTTCTAGAAGCTATTATCAGCATATTTGTTTCTGCTCCTAGAAGCTAAATAGTGTTATCCTATGTGTCCATGCACACTACTTTAGGCTATTAGCATTTTTTGAGTTTCAATGTCTAGGATCAGAAAAAAAATGGTTTTTGTAGAGGTTTTTGGAGTGTTTTTCCAGCAGAAAAAAATGCTAAACGCTACTAAAACGCCTCTAACAGCTTTTTTTCTAGCTTTTTTTGTACTGTAAAAACGCTAATAAGATGCAAACGTGCCTAAACACTATTGAAATACTACTAAAATGCTACTAAAAATAACAATAGAAAATAGAAAACATATCAAATGTTTAAACTGAGATATTAAAGCATTTTAAGAGAAAAATGAGGTATTTTTGAAATGAATGGCAGCAACATGTCTCAAAACATTTGGGACAGGGCAACAAAAAGTTGACAAAGTAAGTAGCACTAACAAGGAAGAGCTGGAAGAACATATTGCAACTAATTAGGTTATCTGGCAACAAATCAGTAACGTGACTGGGTATATAAAAAGCTGTGTCTAAAGATTGTTAAATAATTTCAGTATACATTGCAAAAACTTTAAATATATCATCATCTATAGTACATAATATCTGAAGAATCTGGAGAAATTTTTGTGCATGTGGGAGAAAGTGGAAATGCATTATTGGATGCCTGTGACCTTTGGGCCCTCAGATGTCACTGCAATAAAAACAAGCATGATTCTGTGATGGGAATCAGGCTCAGGAAAACTTCCAAAAATTACTGTCTGTGAACAAGGTTTGCTGTGC
Source organism: Staurois parvus (assembly GCF_062004578.1). Classification (NCBI taxonomy): domain Eukaryota; kingdom Metazoa; phylum Chordata; class Amphibia; order Anura; family Ranidae; genus Staurois; species Staurois parvus. The sequence continues at coordinate 7,406,819 of NW_028317968.1, read as the reverse complement.
CATTCAAAAAGATAAAACTCTATCATACAACGAAGAACCCAAATCTGAAAATGATCCGGAAATGCTGCTGTCTTCGCTGGGCCAAAGCTCATTAAAAATGGTCTGTTGCGAAGTGGAAAACTGTTCTGTGGTTAGAGGAATCAAAATTTGACATTCTTTTGGCAACCATGGGTGTTGCATCTTCCGGACTAAAGAGGAGAGTGAGCTACTGGCTATCAGAGCTCAGTTCAAAAACCAGCATCTAAAAAGGTATGGAGGTTCATCGGTGCACATGGAATGGGCAGGTTGCACATTCAGAAAGGCACCATCTATGCTAAAAGATAATCCAGGTTTTAGAGAAGCACATGCTCAGGAAAGAATGGGGGGACATTCCTCTTCCAAAACTCCAGCAACTGGTCTCCTCAGTTTCCCAGATGTTTACAGAGTATTGTTAAAAGAAGAGGGGAAGTTACACCATAGTAAATATGGCCCTGCCCCAACTGTTTTGGAATTGGGGTTGTACTTTGCCTTTTTGTTGCCCCATCCCAACTTTGACATGTGTTGCTGCCATAAATTTCAAAACTATCTTTTTTTTTGTAAAATGGTATTTTTGCTCAGTTTAAACATTTGATATGACGGGGAGTCGCATTGTCCTGCGTGAGTGCATTTTCTGCTGGAGTGCAAAACAGCAGTTGAACACAGCCCCCTGATCATGTCCTCTCTGCTTTTTCACAGGTAAATGCTGTTATGTGATCTCCACCTTAAACTGTCTCCCTGCAATACACTGACTTTCTGCAATATTAGGGTAAATGCTGTTATGTGATCTCCACCTTAAACTGTCTCCCTGCATTGCACTGACTTTCTGCAATATTAGGGTAAATGCTGTTATATGATCTTCACTTTAAACTGTCTCCCTGCAATTCACTGACTTTCTGCAAACTTAGGGTAAATGCTGTTATGTAATCCCCACCTTAAACTGTCTCCCTGCTGTGCACTGACTTTCTGCAAAACTGTGATCAGAGAATCGATCATCTTTTGACATTGATCATCATGACTTTAGCCTGTGTCTGGTCTGGTTTTGAGCAAACTTCCCACAAATTTATGTGAACTTTATCAGTTCTTAATAAGGGGCAGAGAAGAGTTGCTCATTTGTTCATCTCCCTATCAATTTAGACCAGCTTCTGGGGAGGTCACAGATGGGGGGTACAGTCACAGACAGGGGGGGATTGTCCTGCATGAGTGCATTCTCTGCTGGAGTGCAAAACAGCAGTTGAACACAGCAGTGCATTTTCTGCTGGAGTGCAAAACACAGCAGTTTAACTAAAGCAGGATAACTCAAGCAGCAGGAAGATATAACAAAGAAATCCATTACACGCTGGATGGACTGCAAGCAAACACCCTGGGAAACATCTCCTACAAGTTTGATTCCCACTCCTTTTGCCTTTTAAAATGCCCCCTCTACTCCCACTTTTCATATTACTATCCTCTGCTCCTAAAATCTCCTTTCTTTACCCCTATGCTCCACCCCAAAGCTTATACCTATCACCCTCACTTCTACCATCTCCCTACTACTGCTCTCATTACCTCCTGCTAATACTTTACTCACCTGCTGATCCAAACACCAGGACAGGAAGGCATGTGCACTCATATACATCCCACTCCCATCTTACTTTCCTCACACTCTTTCTTCTCCTAACCTCTGGGGATATCTCCCAAAACCCTGGTCCTCCAGTATCTCACCCCCACAACAGGCACCTTCCTTCCTCAGGGAATAGCAGCAATCCACTCATTCCCCATGCTCCCAAAAACCACCCTTTTTTCATGTGCACTCTGGAATGCCCGCTCTGTCTGTAATAAGCTCACCTCTGTCCGTTACCTTTTTATATCCCACTCCCTTAACCTACTAGCAATTACAGAAACCTGGCTTCAAGCATCAGATTCTGCTCCTCCCGCAGCACTTTCCTATGTAGGCCTTCTCTGGACCCACTCACCCAGACCCAGTGGTCGGAAAGGAGGTGGAGTTGATTTGTGTCTACCCTCCTTCTCTATCCTTCTCTTCCTTCGAGACACACTGCACCTGGCAGTTTTCTCCCATTTCTCTGAGGATTGCAGTGATCTACCGGCCTCCTGGGCCGCTGTTGCACTTTCTTGACGACTTCTCTGCTTTGGCTACCCTACTTTCTCTCCTCTGAAATATCCACTATCATTCTTGGAGATTTTAACATCCCCGTTAATGTGAACAACCCGGCTACATCCCAACTCTTCAACCTGACCTCATCTTTTGCCTTAACACAATGGATACAGTCCTCCACTGACTCTGATGGGAATCCATTAGACCTTGTTTTCTCCCATCTTTGCAGTCCCTACAACCTCACAAACACCCCCTTTCCTCTCTCAGATCATAATCTTATCACCTTTACAGTGTCCTCATCTTCAAACACTCAACACCCTCCAAGCAGCAAACATTTACCCGCAGAAACCTTCACAACTTAAACCCTTCTCTTTTCCACTCTGCAACTGACTGCCTCTGTGACAGAATCTCTCCCCTGTCCTGCCCTGAACTGTCCACTGCTGTCTACAACAGTTTGCTTTCATACACACTAGACTCACTTGCTCCTCTATCTACACGAACTATCAGGCCCTGGCCATTACAACCTTGGCAGACTGACCACACCAGAAAGCTTAAGTGACATAGACGTGCATTGGAGCGACTGTGGTGTAAAACCAAATCTCAACAAGCATTCACCCTATATAAATCTGCTTTCTTAACATACAATTCATCCCTCCATGCTGCCAAACAAGCCTATTTTGTCACTCTTATTAATACCTTGTCATCCAGTCCTCATCGTCTCTTCTGTTTTAACTCTCTATTTTCTCCACCTCCACCCAGTACCTCACTCACTGCTTATGAGATTGCCAATCATTTCAAAAACAAGACTGATGCAATTCGTAGGGGCATCTCCGCTACACAGACATCTATCCCACTTAGCATACCTTATACTAAACCTCCCTCAACACTTTCCTCTTTTGACCTTGCTACTACTGAAGAGGTCACTAAAGTTTTCTCAGAAGCCCGTCTCACCACATGCCCCCTGGATCCTGTCCCCTCTCAACTACTACGGTCACCCTCTTCTTCTGCCCTATGCTCCCTCACTTACACCTTCAATCTCTCCCTCTCTAATGCTGCCTTCCCCACCCCTCTAAAGCATGCACAGAACACTCGCATACTTAAAAAACCCTCGCTGGACCCCACCAACCTGAACAACTTAAGACCCATCTCCCTGCTGCCATTTACCTCTAAACTCCTAGAATGCTTAGTCTACAATCGCCTTAGCTCCTACCTCACTGACAATAACCTTCTTGACCCTTTACAGTCTGGATTTCGCTCACTCCACTCCACTGAAACTGCCCTACTATAACTCACTAATGATTTACGAACTGCTAAAAATAATGGCCACTACTCCGTACTCTTACTACTTCACCTCTGTGCGGCTTTTGATACTGTGGACTGACAACTCATGGGGCCCCCGGGCAATAGGGGATCATGGGGCCCCTGTGTCCTTGCCCAAACTCAAAAAAGCCTATGAAAAAGGTACCAGGGGCATCTCATGGGGCCCTCTACTGACCCCGGGCCCTCGGGCAGTGCCCGAGTTTCCAAATGGTCAGTCCGCCCCTGCCTCATCAAAAAAACTCCATTCTCTTGGCCTCTGAGACTCTGCTCTCTCCTGGTTCTCCTCCTACCTACTGCAGCGCTCCTTCAGCATTACCTATAATTCTATCTTCTCCTCTCCACTTCTTCTTTCTGTAGGGGTCCCTCAAGGTTGTGTCCTTGGACCCCTTCTGTTCTCCATCTGCTCCCTTGGTCACTTATTGAACTCCAATGGCTTTAAGTACAATCTCTATGCTGATGACACACAAATCTATCTTTATACTCCTCATCTCACGCCTTCTGTCTCCTCTCGCATTACTAACCTAAGTGACATATCAGCATGGATGTCACTCCACTTCCTCAAACTAAATCTTTCCAAAACTGAGCTCATATTATTCCCTCCAGCATGTGCCCCCTCTCCTGACTTCTCCATCAAAATCAATAATACAACCATCAGTCCCTCCCCTCATGCCAGGGTACTAGGTGTAATCCTGAACTCCCATCTGTCCTTTCAGCCCCAAATTCAATCACTGTCCAAATCTTGTAGACTTCACCTCCGCAACATCTCCAAGATACAACCGTTCCTAACCTCTGAAACCACTAAGCAACTTATTCACTCCCTGGTTATCTCTCATCTTGACTATTGTAATTCCCTCCTCATTGGCCTACCTAATCGCAGGCTATCCCCTCTTCAGTATATCATGAATGCTGCTGCCAGACTCATCCACCTTACTAACCGTTTCATATCTGCCAATTCCTCCACTGCCTTCCCATTGTCCAACGAATAAAATTCAAAACATTAACAATAACATATAAAGCCATTTATAACTCTGCCCCAAATTACATCACCAATCTTGTCTCCAAATATCACCCAAACCATCCTCTCTGCTCCTCCCACAACCTCCTGCTCTCTCGCTCGCTCGTCTCCTGCTCCCATGCTCGTCTCTAGGACTTCTACAGAGCCTCCCCATCCTCTGGAACTCTCTACCCCAATCTATTCGACTATCGCCTACTCTGCCCACTTTTAGGCAACCTCTGAAAACCTCTCTCTTCAGGGAAGCTATCCCGCCTTCAGCTAATAACGTAATCTTCTATTCCTCTTATCAGTTCATTCTCCGCAGGTATTACCCTCTGTGCCACCAACCCCTCCCTCTTAGATTGTAAGCTCCAAGGAGCAGGGCCCTCCTAACTCTCTTGTATTGAACTGTATCGTTGCTTTATTGTCTGCCTTTATATTGTAAAGCGCTGAGCAAACTGTTGGCGCTATATAAATCCTGTATAATAATAATACTTTCTATTGTGAATAAAATATGAGTTTATGAGAATAATCTTTGATTCTGCTTTTATGTAGATTTTACACAGTGTCCCAACTTTTTTGGAATTGTGGGGTTGTAGAATTTTCTCATTTAAACTGTCATCATTAAATGCAAATAGTAGAAAAACATAATCAGAAAAATCTCCCAAATGCAAAAATAGTTTCAGTTTGCAGCAATAAAAAGATAAGCTGGTTTGATAGGTTACATTAGAATTGTTCAGCAAAGTTACCATCAGAGAGCACTGCAGTTCAGCAAACATAAACAAAGTTACCACCTCCCATCCCATTTATCTTACAGCTTCCTTTCCTGGATTTACACTCACCTCCAATTGCCATGACTGACAGCAGGCATCTGGAAGTAGGAGGGAAAAAAGTTTACTGACCTCCTAATATGTTTATTTAAAGAGGAGGTTTTTGTTAGAAGCCATTTTAGTGTGCAGTCTTTTCAAAACACAGGAGGTTGTCAAGTTCAAATACATACTGAAGTTCAAGAGATTCTCAAGACACATTTGGAGAATTATTCCTCCACTCATAGGAAAGATGAGACTACTGATCTGAATAGAAAATGTGACCTAGTCACTTACTTGTTCATACTAGCTATATATATATATTTGTACATACTAGCCATATATATATATATATATATATATATATATAAATAAATAAAAGTAGTCACCTACTTGTACATACTAGCCATATGTATATGTATATATATGTGAAAAATTAAGTATCCTGTGGAAATTTACATTTTCAACATATTTGAACACGCAAACATTAGATATTTATTCAAACAGTGCCTACAAATAAAGTTATATATCTGGATAAAAACAAAAAAAATGCATCTTCAATTATTCATTGAACACAAAAATGCAATACATCTAATAATTTACTGTGGAAAAACTAAGTACACCTGTGGCATTAAAAAGCTAGCATTGCCATTCAGTGGGACCTCTTGGTCTGTTATTATGCCATCACTCTTCTATGTTTCTATGATTTTAAACCCACCACAGTAGACATTTCCAATCACTAGTGGAGGATGCAAACAAACGAGGATGTGAATAGTATACCAGGAGGCCAAAGCATTGTGTAAGTTATCCTTATTACCCCAATCATTATTATTATACAGTATTATTATACAGTATTTATATAGCGCTAAAAGGTTTGCTCAGCGCTGTACATTATAGTGGGGGACAGAACATGAGACAATACAGTAACAAAACAAAACACAAGTGGTCAAGGGCCCTGCTCTTTCGAGCTTACAAATCATGCTTTTTTATGCTTCTACAAGGACAAGGGCATATACACTATATTGCCAAAAGTATTGGGATGCTTGCCTTTACATGCATATGAACTTTAATGGCATCCCAAACTTAGTCTGTAGGGATCAATATTAAGTTGGCCCACCCTTTGCAGCTATAACAGCAATAACTGCTTCAACTCTTCTGAGAAGGCTGTCCACAAGTTTTAGGAGTGTGTCTATGGAAATGTTTGACCATTCTTCCAGAAGAGCATTTGTGAGGTCAGGCACTAATGTTGAACGAGAAGACCTAGCTCACAGTCTCCACTCTTAATTCATCCCAAAGGTGTTCTATCAGGTTGAGGTCAAGACTTGCATTGTGCACTAGTGCGCAGTCATGTTGGAACAAGAAGGGGTCGTCCCCAAACTGTTCCCACAAAGTTGGGAGCATGAAATTGGCCAAAACGTCTTGGTATGCTGACACCTTAAGAGTTCCCTTCACTGGAACTAAGGGACCAAGCCCAACCCCTGAAAAACAACCCCACATCAAAATTCCCCTCCACCAAACTTTACACTTGGCACAATGCAGTCAGACAAGCACTGTTCTCCTGGCAATCACCAAACCTAGACACATCCATCCGATTGCCAGACAGAGAATTGTGATTTGTCACTCCAGAGAACATGTGTCCACTGCTCTAGAGTCCAGTGGTGGCGTGCTTTACGCCACTGCCTCCAACACTTTCCATTGTACTTGGTTATGTAAGGCTTGGATGCAGCTGCTCGGCCATGCAAACCCATTCCATGAAGCTCTCTATGCACTCTTGTTGTGCTAATCTGAAGGCCATATGAAGTTTGGAGGTCTTTAGCTACTGACTGCAGACAGTTGGCGACTTCTGCACACTGTGCGCTTCAGCATGCACTGACCCCTCTCTGTCATTTTACGTGGCCTACCACTTTGTGGCTGAGTTGCTGTTGTTCCCAGTTGCATCCACTTTGTTATAATTCCACTAACAGTTGACCATAGAATATTTAGCAGCAAGGAAATTTCATGGATGGACTTATTGCACAGCTGGCAGCCTATCATGGTACCACACTTGAATTCACTGAGCTCCTGAGAGCGACCGATTCTTTCACAAATGGAAGGGTGTCGCAATACTTTTGGCAATATTGTGTAGCTCTTAATCAATTACACACAGCTATCATTTAACTTTGTCCCAATCAACCTTGAATTAACTGCTCCATTATGTGTTGAATGGAACTGATCTTTAAAGGTGTTTTCGCTAAAGGTCTAGTTTTCGCTTTACTCCCACAAAGATTAAAAGTAAAATTTCATGGTGTTCTTCTGTTGCTAAAAATAAAAACAAAAATAAACATAGTAATACCTGTCTCATCACCTCTGACCTTTGCTGTCTTGCTGAGCTACACCAGCCAACAAGTCTTCATGATTTGACACTTCCTGGATGTGCCGGATGCCTGCACCCCCATGCAATGTGCAGTGGTTCCACCTGCCAGCTGCTAAATCAGTACAGTTCTGAAGGGACTAAGTAGTGATATAAAAGCCGAAATGTGGAAACACAGAGCACAGCAGAGGATCAAGGTATCTGGAACACCCAAGTGTTGGACAGTGAAAACAACTCAGCAATGTTGCAAGACAGTAAATATCAGAGACACAGTGAGGTTGACTTACTATACCTTGAGAGTGAAAAATTTGGTGCAGCTCTGCATAGAAACCACTTTTTTTTTCAAAGCTTAATTGAACAAGCTGAATTTAGAAGCTGACTATCTACCATGCACAGATGTACCAGATTTTGCACACTCCAGTTTTAGTAAAGCAACCCTGCTGGGGGTTATTTATTAAAATTACATGGTGCAAAATCTGGAGCAGCTGTGCATAAAAACCAATCAGCTTCCAGGTTTTATTGTCAAAGCTTAATTGAACAAGCTGAAGTTAGAAGCTGATTGGCCAACATGTACTGCTACACCAGATTCTGAGTGCACCAGTTTTAGTAAATGTCCCCCAGTACAAGTATTGTTACTCTTCTTTTGAATGGTGCCCTTATTTACAGTATTTTTTAGCAACAGAGTTACCTTAACAACCAATCTGCTTGTCAATAAGTACAGAAAAAGCCAACTTTGCAAATGAAACCTTTTAAGCAAATGAGAAAAAAAACATTTTGGTTACAAGTTTATTCAGAGGTAAACATTTATACAAGATTTGAAATAAGTACATTTCCCATAATTGCACACAAATGAACTTGTTATTCACACTCATAGAAATATTGTATATAGTAAAAAAATCAAACGCTATCCTCTAACACATAAAGAGAAAGCAAGACTTACTCACAGACGCCACTAACATGCAGACACAATAAACAGACAGACTTATGATGCAAACATAAAACAGGGCACTGCTGACATTTATGTCTTTTTTTTCTGTTAAGAACAATGCTTAAAAATTAAGGCCAGATCAGTACATTTTTCATCTTGTAGAACTGTTAGGACGAATTAGATATATTTAAATATTTCTACGGTTGACAGTTAAAACAGCAACACTAATGCAGATTTCTAAGGCTGAGCTAGTTTTTTAGACCCTGGAAAAAAAATAATAGTACTGCAATAAAATATATGCTCCTTCCTAAACATAAAAAAAGCCCAGAATAGGTGACTTATAAAAACTCAATCAGTGTTTATGTGCAGATATACAAACATCACAAAAATTAATAGAATACTGAATAATAATAGTAATTTAAAACACATGCACAAGGAATATACTCCTGCAATGAATATATGGTGAATGTCCCATTAACTACTTTGTAAACAGTGGTGTCCAATAGTAGCATGCTTTGTAAATTTGCTGCTTCTTGTAAAAAGAAATTAAGGTATTGCCATAAGTGCATATTTCCATGTACAGTTTTCATTTTTTTTTTTATATTTAGGCATTGTTCAAAAAAGCAAAAGCTAAGCATCACAATATCTGTGAATGTAAGTCTATATCCAGCCACAGCTTATTTTGCTTCATTCTGGAGAGTGTAGGGAATGATTAGAAACTCTGTCAGATGTGTACTACTATCCTGGCTACTGTTACAAGAAAATGACTAAGCCAAATTGTTCAGCAAATGCCTCTTCCCAAAACATGAGTTAATATTTTTTCATGCTCTGCTTTTGAGTAGCATCATGCACAAAGGGAATAAAGGGGTTTGTGGGGAAAAAGACAGCCAGAGCAATACTTTACATTGCTTTGGTAGGTTTCCAGATATGAAACATACATACACTCACCGGCCACTTTATATTAGGTACACCTGTTCAATTGCTTGGTAAAACAAACTGCTAATCAGCCAATCACATGGCAGTAACACAATGCATTTAGGCATGTAGACGTGGTGAAGACGACTTACTGAAGTGCAAACCGAGCATCAGAATGGGGAAGAAAGGGGATTTAAGTGACTATGAAAGTGGCATGGTTGTCGGTGCCAGACGGGCTGGTCTGAGTATTTCAAAAATTGCTAATCGACTGGGATTTTGACATATAACTTTCTAGGATTTACAGAGAATGGTCCCAAAAAGAGAAAATATCCAGTGAGTGGCAGTTGTATGGATGAAAATGCCATATTTATGTCAGAGGTCAAAGGAGAATGGGCAGACTGGTTCAGCTGTTCATTCAAATGTTAGGGTCAGCATTTGGCGTAAAAACCATGAAAGCATGGATTCATCCTGCCTTGTATCAATGGTTCAGGCTGGTGGTGGTGTAATGGTGTGGGGAATATTTTCTTGGCACTAGCAAAGTGTACCTGATAAGGTGGCCGGTGAGTGTAAATCATCAAGTTAGACTGTATAATTGTGAAATGTGTTGTGACATCACTGTGCGACAAAGCAACAGGGCTTGACATTACTAACAGAAGACCTCCAACTAGTTAATCTGATCGGACGACCCATAGAAAATGTCACTGTGACAATTGCAGCTCCTAGACCTGTGTGTTTCGTTACGATTTATTTTGCGGATGAACATTTATTTTCAGAGATTCAGATGTATATGAATCTCTGTATGGGCATAGTAAAGAATGTCAACGAATAAAAAAAAAAAGTTATAATGAAATCCATTCATTTCATCTGGATGACGTCACATAATCCAATAGTAGTTCCGGGCCATGGGTAAATAATTACATTTTCAAATTTGTTCGGTAATTCGGATAACAAATGGATCCAAATTTTGTTCCATTCCAAATTCAGATGCAAATGACACCAGTCAATATTGTCCAATCAGCTCATGCCATTTCTCTTGGTAGGTTGGACTAGCATCCAAAAAGTTGAATCCATCTGATTCGATAATATATTGAATATATAGCAATCTTCCGTAAAAGCTACAAAATTTTTAGAATCCACCCGGACCAACAAATACGCGAAACGAATGCCAAAGATATGAAACAAATTCTGAAAATTAATCAGTTCAACATAATGAATATGATTAAATTATATTCTTCAAAAAATGAATGCATCTGAAGCTAAACAAAAATGTTTTGGCGCACACATGTCTTGTAGCTCCTGTTATCCATCTGTGATAAAAGGAGAAGAAAGCAGGCCAAATTGTCATTGAAACTGCAGTGCTACAAATGATGGTGGAATTTTGTACTATGGAACAATGCCACAACCAAATTAGCTATTGAACAACTGGTACAACCCACAGCATCAGTCCATAAATGAAAGTGGAACTCCAAATATCTTATTAACGTGTGGATTGTACAGGGAGGGGTTAGAACAGGGGTGGGCAAACTTTTTGACTTGAGGGCCGCAATGGGTTCATATATTGGACCCGGGGGCCGGACCAAGAGTAGATGAATGATGTGTATGTGTCATCCATAGTAAGTATAGTAATATTCCCCCATAGTAAGCATAGTAATTAATCCCCCATATAGTAATTCATCCCCCATAGTAATTCATCCCCCATAGTAATTCATCCCCCATATAGTAATTCATCCCCCATAGTAATTCATCCCCCATATAGTAATTCATCCCCCATAGTAATTCATCCCCCATATAGTAATTCATCCCCCATAGTAATTCATCCCCCCTATAGTAATTCATCCCCCCATAGTAATTCATCCCCCATAGTAATTCATCCCCCATAGTAATTCATCCCCCATATAGTAATTCATCCCCCACAGTAATTCATCCCCCATAGTAATTCATCCCCCCTATTGTAATTCATCCCCCATAGTAATTCATCCCCCATAGTAATTCATCCCCCATAGTAATTCATCCCCCATACAGTAATTCATCCCCCATAGTATTCATCCCCCATAGTAATTCATCCCCCCTATAGTAATTCATCCCCCATATAGTAATTCATCCCCCATAGTAATTCATCCCCCATAGTAATTCATCCCCCCTATAGTAATTCATCCCCCATAGTAATTCATCCCCCAGATAGTAATTCATCCCCCCTATAGTAATTAATTCCCCATATTAAGTCCCCCCTGTGTCAATTCACTTACCTTTGCTCCGCGCGTTTTTCTCGCCGTGTTCCCGCGCCGTTCCGGTGTAGCATGAAAATCTGTCTCCTATGAGGATCTGTCCCCCTCGACGTATCTGCGCATGTGCCAATTTCAGGCATTAGCAGCCGATCGGCGATCTCCGGCACATGTGCAGATACGTCAAGGGGGACAGATCCTCATAGGAGACAGATTTTCATGCTACACCGGTCTTCAGACTGTGAGAGGAGCCTAGCGGGAGCCTAGCTCCGTGGGCCGGATTAAAAGGTCCGCCGGGCCGTATACGGCCCGCGGGCTGTAGTTTGCCCATTGCTGGGTTAGAACCTAATTAATAGTTGTGTACCATTTGAGGAAAAGTATCCTTAATTCCTATTCCAGTGGCTAAACAGGAAATAGGGGTAATTACATTCCAGTGGGAATACAGTAAAAAAAAAAATATAAACGTCCCCACTCGAACTTCTCTACAGCAGCAGACTAACTGAAATGTAATATATGCTGTTTAATCCAATGCCGAATATATAATTTTATAGAAACTAAAAGTCATAGATTGTTTTCCATGTTGTGCAGCAAGCAGTCTGAAAATGTATCGATTTAGGTTGTTGTGCAATTATTCAAATGACATTACAATCATAGTTTACTTTATTGTGGGCTGTTGGTGCCTTCTCAATTACTTTTCAGTCACGTTCTTGTCCCTTTCCTCTCTCCAGCAGAAAAAGTGTTAATATAAGCAGAATCCTTGGCAGTGTGTGTTAAAGGTTAGAGGAATAATCAGTCACTTGAAAAACACTACATAAACATTTTTCCGGATGTAATTTTCAGTCCAAGGATACATTTCCCAGTAGAAATCAGCGGCTAAAAAGGAAATCATTTAGTCTCCATAAGTGCCAAATTGTATCCTGATTTTTCCTGGCCTGGCTCAGCTTTCAAAACTAGTGGTTCAACTTCTGCAATCTTTCACCCAAAGACTATATAAACACGTCCTTATAATAACGACATAATCTTTGGGTGGGCCAATTTATGCTGGATTATGAAAATACTTAAAATACAAAATCACATAATGACTGCTGTGCTTTTGCCTTTCCACTCCAGTAAGAAGAAAAAAAAGACAACTTATGGCAGCTATATAGTGATGTGCTAAAACGAATAATCTGAAAGGTGCCATGTGTTTGTTTATAGGTTCCTAAATTAGTTAGGCTTTGGTGAAATGAGCCAATCAAATTAACTTTACAGCTGCAATTTAAAGTGATAAGGGCCCATCTCACACACTCACAGTACACACAATGTTTTTTAATGGTTGGAGGACATATACAGTAGATTGATTTTAAAATGCAAACTCATAATCACACAGTTTCCTGAATATATATATATATATATATATATTACTTTTTTTTTATTTAACATATGACAGTGTACATTATGACAAAGTTTTCAAGGAGGCCATTTCTCAAATGTTAATTTATAAAGCCATATTAAGCCACAAATGAAACCGTGTAAAGTCAGAAATTTGCATATATTAACCTTAATATGAGTTCTGCCCATTAATTCACTGCAGCCTGATTTTAGAAAGTTCCTCACATGTAAGTTGGGAACGATAACTTCCTAGAAGAAGTACTATGTATCTTCTTCTATTTCTGCTTGATGTGTCACCAATTAACCTCCCTGGCGGTATGATTATTTCAGATTTTTGGTGCTGAAAGCGGTACCATTATTTTGCATGGAAATATGTAGTTTCTTTATTGTAGGCTGTAATATTTAGGAATAACTCACTGAAATCTGTCTGAACAAGAGTCTATTAAACATCCCGGGTATGATAAAATTTGAAACACAAAATCATAAATTATAATTTAATAAATAATCATAAAAAATAATAATATAATAATAATACATTTAATTCAATAATATAATCAAACCAAAAACACTGAAATTTGAAATATAGTGCCAAGTTCACACATCACTGAGCAAAGTCGCAAAATTGTTTTCAGTGTCTGATGACGAATTTTTCCACGAATCATCACTCAGTTCTGCAAGTGGTTCTGATTTACTATTGCTGTTCTCTAGCTGGTCTAAAACCGCTTTTGACCTAAAGGGACGCTTTTTGGACGCCATGGACATTTCTCAGTTTCCAGGCAGAAAAAACAGTCAAAATGCAGGCAGGGCACAGGACAAAGCACTAGGGACAAAATGTATGTGAAATGGTTTGAAACAGCAATGTAAAATTCGTTTTGAAAAAAATGACATTTTTTAAAAATTTTCAAATTTCCCGCCGCCGCCCGTACGTCCCGACGTCACAGGGACCGGAACACAGAAGCCAGATCAGATGGCCGGGGACGCTGCAGGAGACACATCGCGGGAGCGAAGGACAAGGTAAGCTCTGCAGGGACTCCCTAAGCAGCTCCGCATGGTAAGCCCGAGTGTAGCTTGGGGTTACCGCTTTTGGTACTGAAACTTTACCCCGAGCTACACTCGGGAATACCGCTAGGGAGGTTAAAGCACCCAGTTTGATTAGGCACTTCTTAAAACTTCAAGATTTTTGTGACATCAAGGAGCTCAAGTGAATAGCAATACATTCCTGGATATAAGACTGAATTAGCAGGTAAGCTTTAGACTCTGCAAAATTGTTTAACATGTTAACAATCTTCCGGGGATGGATAAATCAAGACTAATAGAAAGACCAAACATATTAACTTTCATGGAGGGTATGCTGATCAGCCTCCCCATATTCACCATATTCAAGGTGTAACATGTTACAAAAGGACTGGCCCTCACTCCCCCAATCCCCCATTTTGACAGCCAGTGGGGGATCTTCTGGTCCCGCTGTCAGAATTTTAAAAAAGCATGGCCGTGTGGGTCTCTGCCCACCCTGCCACCTCCCTCATTCACAGTATTCTGTGAATGGGAAAACTACAAATTCTGGTTTGCGGAGCACCATAGTAGTTCATTCTCTCTTCCTGTCAGAATGTATCTGTCTGCTCATATGAGGTATGCACACACAGATACAGACAGGTTTGCAGGAGTCCTGCATGGCACCAGCGATCTGCTGATCACTGATGCAATGCTTTACCAGCTTCCAAAACAAAAAATAGTAAATGCACATTTTTTTACCTGCAAAAAAATGCGCATTTATCAATTTTTGTTAAAAAGTGAACTTATCCTTTAAAGTGTTACTAAACCCACAACAGTAAAATCACTCTGTATATGCAGTAAAGTATGCTTGTTATACTCACTGTGGAACATAAGGGGTTAATCCTCTGCATTGTGTTTTGTACACTGTAAGAGGCTGTATGATCCTGACTTCTCTGCTCCTCCTCTTCTTCAAATGTCCACATCTTATCTCCTGATAAGACAGACTGAACTTGCTGCACATGCTCAGTTTAGTGTGTATTGCTAGAGAGGTTTATTTTTCTTGGGAGAGTACATGTGATCAGCACAGGGCCAATCAGCACTGTCCGGACAGAGGTCAGGGGTTTTGCATCCTCCTAGAGCAGAAAGAAAACTCCTCCTACAAGCTTTAACCAGTGCTCAACACTGATAGAAGTCACAAGACTGCTCTAACTGCTGATGAGAAAAGGTATTTAGCAGTTTATATTTACTAAAATAATTGAACTTCCATGTTGTGTGTACTGTGGGAGACCAGATATAGTGAGTGCAGGGTCCTGGGTTTAGTAACACTTTAAGGTTTTACTTATAAGATCAAACCTTTCAACCATTTTAATACTCTGTTTATTCAGCGAAGTAGAATTGTAAACATCATTACATTAACATTCATGTATAGGTCATCTTTTACATCACCATAATATGGTTGATTTACAAGAAGCTGAGAATGTTCACACAAAAAATGTATGAATATTAACTTTAATTATCAATAATATTAAAAGAAGATACTTGTTTACTTTTTAAATCCGCACATGATTTTTTAAATCATATAAAACCTGTAGGGTGTATTTAATCCACTATGAAATTAAAGGATAAGTTCACCTTTGAAACATGTTACGTGTTCCTCCCATATTTAGGGTGGAACACGTAACATGTTCCAGCTCCTGCCCCCTCCCCCCTGGATCCTCTCTTCCATGTGAAAATGGACAGGAGTTTTTCTCTCCATACCTGCTGTCACTTTTTGAAAATAGGGTGACTATGTGGGGCTCCACCCACATGGTCGCATCATTCATTCACAGATTCCTGTGAATGAATAACCTGCAAGTACCATCTGCCACCATGGTAGTTTCAATGGGCTGCAGGGGCGCTGATGAGCACTCTTGTAGTCCACCGACTACTAAATAGACAGCCCATGCAGAGGTACAGGATGAAAGCCAGAGGACATGTCTACAGGAGCCTGACAGAGCACCCCTTTTTTCTGCAAAAATATGTGCATGTATTTCTTTCTGTAAAGGTGAACTTATCCTTTAAAATGGTCAGTCCACACAAAACTAAATTAGCTACGTATGGATATCAGCAGGCAACAATTTTGCACATGCCAAATGGGGGCTAAATACAAAATGTGTGGAACCTTAAAGTATAACTAAAAGCACATCTTTTATGAAAATTTATTTGGATAGAGTGGAGAGGGACTAGAACCCCTGTGAATTTTTATTGATGTATGTGCCTCCGTTAGGGAGATGCACCCTCTCTATTTGTCCTGGTGACCATCAGCACCGAAACTGAAATCAAATCACAAATTTTGGGTTGTCACCAGAACAGTAACAGAGGGTAAAACTTCCAATGGGGACACTGCTGGTAACCAGCAGGGATCTCCTAAATTTGAAGGGATTTCCTCTTACTTCTTGTTTTGACTATAGGCAACATTTTATTTTCCTTTTGGAATAAAGGTTTTACATGAATAAGTAAAAGCTGATCATTGTAAACACCCCTGTCAGTGTTAAATGATTTGTCTCATCCCTCTAACTATGACATCTGCAAGACCTCTTGTTCTTTTGCAAAACAACAGACTGTCAAGCTCACCAGGTGAAAATAAGGGAAAAAAAGCCTAAAAAAGAAAACTAATGCAGCCAACAAATCTAAGAATCTCCTACAAGCTTTATGGCCAATTATATATGCAAACACAACATGAGAATATTCTGTTTGAAGATGGTTGTAACAATAAGTACCATTGAGCCCTGTTTCACACTGATGCAGTGCAGAATTCAGTGTTTTCTGTGCAAATTCCGCACTGTATCAGAATCGCACCCCCTTCATGCTAGCTGCTGCAGGTGTGTATGTTAAGTTAACAACACCTCAAAAGCACTCCGCAAAACGTGGTGCAATGTGCAGAAACGGATCGCATAGGTGTGAATACCCATGCGATCCAATTCTAGTGCGGTCCCAAAAAAGGGTCCTGCACCTTTATGGTGTGGGTGCGGTGTGAATAGAGCCACACAAAATGTATGGCTCCAATCGCACCGCACATAAATCACATTAGATTTGCACAGGAATGCGGTGTAATTCCTGTGCGAATCACATGCGATATACCGCACCGCATATATGTGAACCCAGGTTTAATGTATTTAAGGTACTGGTCATTTTCTGGGTAAAGTTTCTGCAATTGTTGGTAAGAACATCTTGAATAGCAGAAAATAACGGTTGCTTAATATCTTGAAAGCAGAGGTGACAAATGATCAGAATGTAACCCTGCTCATACACCACACAGTATGAATGGCGGCTGTATTACGCAAACATAATTCTCACCCTTGAAAAATATTTTAGCGATTGCATGAATGGTCAAAGGTTATATCAACATTATTTTTAAGAGGGACAGTGTGATCTAAATATAAAGCAAGTCATTATAAACACAATTTACAGCTGTTTAAAATAAAATCATTCATAATTCTAGGGTTCAGCTTGTGCAGATCTGCAGCTTTTTAACTAAAATGTGATATTAGCTATCAACGGGTTTACTTCATGAAGTTTGCCTGTCAGCCTTTGTAGGCAGGGTGCCAGTTTTAGATATGCATGACACAACCAACTCTTGTTCTTTTGCAGTGCTCCAAAGTCTACATTAAACTCATTTTCATGAGAAACTCACTTTTTAAAAAGATAAAAACAATCAACACATGCATTCAGTTGAGTCCCTTTTGATAGATATGTCAGTAAATGTCAGTTACAATAAGTGCAAAATCACATGCGAGAACGCATGCTGGGTTTTCTCAAACCCAACAGCTTTCTCTGATGCAGCAGACCCTGGTAATCATCATCAATCATGAATGCCGAAGAGCAGTGTCTGGTACCGCAAGAAAAATTCTATGGACCAACATGCAGCACCACCAGAAGTTAAAACCAAATTGAACCTTTCAACCCAGGTGTTGAAGGTGGCTTTTTTAAAGAACTACTTAACTTGAAGATTTATAGGGCCCATCATTTCATAACAAATGAAAATTGGCTCTTGACAGGGAAGAAAACCCATACATAATGTGACTGTGCTTTTGATGAACGGTCCAACTATAAATTGTTCACGAATTTACCCCAACCCACTGACTTTCATAGGCGTGTTTGAGAGGAAGTGCAAGAAAACAGAACCCCTTGGAAACAAAAATCTCCTTAATGTACAATATGATCAACTACTTGCCAAAATGTTTACACCTGCATATACAGAAAATGAGAAATATAGCTAAACCTACAATTTACCGCTGAAAATAAAGAGAGAAACCTGGACTTTATACATAAAACCTACTTTGCACAATATACCAAGAACCAATATTTTAAGTCCTCACCTGCTAGTACAAGACACCCCACAGTCTCCTCCACATATTCCCAACAACTACAAATACCTGCTAAAGATGTGGGCAAAGAAATTCAGGTATCTTACATATATTATGGTCCTGTGACATATTTAAACCTTTCTGGAACAGGGTTTGGATCACATACCAAAACTTCAAATATTTGACAATTCTATCTGACCCTGCCTTTTTTCACTTACACCACTTTGTCATGTTTTGAAAAACCTACAAGATTTCTCACTTTTAGTCTCTTCTAATTCTTCCCCCCTTTCTTTTTTTCTTTTTTCCTTCTTTCTCCTTTTTATTCTTCCAGTCTACTTTTGCCCCCTTCCTCATATTTCATACAGAACATCCAATTGGTCATTGGGAACAGTGCCATATCTCTTTTGTACATTTTGATTCCACCATATATTCCCAACAACTACAAATACCTGCTAAAGATGTGGGCAAAGAAATTCAGGTATCTTACATATATTATGGTCCTGTGACATATTTAAACCTTTCTGGAACAGGGTTTGGACCACATCCCAAAACTTCAAATATTTGACAATTCTATCTGACCCTGCCTTTTTTCACCTACACCACAATCATGTTTTGAAAAACCTACAAGATTTCTCACTTTTAGTCTCTTCTAATTCTCCCCCCCCTTTCTTTTTTCCTTATTTCTTCTTTTTATTCTTCCAGTCTACCTTTGCCCCCTCCCCATATTTCATACAGAACCTCTAATTGGTCATTGGGAACAGTGCTATATCTCTGTAGTACATTTTGATTCTATCTTCCCATGTACCACAGTGTCCCTTCATGTTTTTATATGGTTCCTTGTAACAAGTTTTCATGCAATAATTCTTCTTCCCTGTAGGGCAATATGTTTTTCTGTATTCACTCAAGCCAGTATATGTTCATGGACCGTCCTACTTCTGTTTCTGTTTCTGAAAACAAGAAAAAGTTTGAACAAGAAAAACCTACAGGATCAATATTACCACATCATCTCAATGTGAAATCAACAACAGGCCCCACCCTTATCCCAATGGCTAGCTACAATAAATAATAATAAGATGGAAGATCTCAGCAGTGAATCTTCTGACAAATTTATGGACCTGGTTCTACTGAAAGAAAATTATCCTCACCACTGAGTATAGAGTTCTCTTGCGCAATGACTCTGCTTGTCAATATAAATCCCCAATGCTGGGAGCCATGTAGCTTGACGGATGCTTGGCACTCGTGGAGAGATCCCATCCCACCATTTTTGATTCCCTCTTTTTTTATAATCTCTTTTTTTCCATTCCCCACATGTATTACCCTCCCTCACTGCTCCTTTGTTACCATCCCTTGCCCCCCCCCAACCCACCTCACTTCCCCTATTAACCCTCTTTTACATCTACATAAAACTATAGAGTGAGAATTGTGGCTTCATAGACAAGCTTACCTCACCGTTGTACCCAGATCAGTCAGAGACATATAAACACAATATAGTGTCATGTCATTTTCTCATTGTCCAAACCATTTTTTTAAGAAATGAATATATAAAAAACAAAGAACTAAACAGCATTCTAAAGACTGAAAAATACCAGGATAAGAAAAGGTCTAATCAATATCATGATCTGGGAACAGGCACTAATTTCCACTATGCTTAATGTTGCAGAATGTTAGTGCATCCTCTGAGAATATAAAGAATAATTTATTTTGATACAAATCTGGAAAGTCCAGGCAGTACTGCTGTTAGTTTCACATCTGTGTCTGCACATTTGTGTCTAGGGAATAATGGATCTGTCGTAACATTCACAGAAAAATGTGAGAAAGTGTTCAATCTCATGAATGTAGCAAAGTAGCGTGCTACTTGTGATCTTGTGTCATGGCTTAAGTTCAATGAAGGGGGCAAGGGGAGGGCTCAAGCTAATGAGAGTGCAACAATCAGACTTATGGAAACAGAACACACATACTGGAAGAAAACAGAACTAAACACGTTGGATGTTTAGCTATGAAGTGCAAAATGAACTTGCATGTAAACATTCCAAACATTCCAGCCGAACATTAATGCCAAGTTATGACAATTTCCTAAAGCAACCCGGTCACATTTTTAGGGTCCGATATGTTAAAAATGCTGTCACTTGCTTCTCCACAACCACTACAAGTATTCCACAATTTCAGGTATGTAGGATACTTGGTCCACTTCTAGGATACCTGCTCCACATCGCACATGGTTCCTAATGATCGTTCATACCTCACCTAAGGGCAGCACAGTGGCTAAGTGGTTTGCACTTTGGCTTGGCAGCACTAGGATCGTTGGTTCGAATTCCAACCACAGCACTACCTGCACAAAGTTTGCATGTTCTTCCTGTGCCTGTGTGGGCTTCCCACACTCCAAAGACATGCTGGTAGGTTAATTGTCTCCTGTCTAAATCGGTCACAATAGAATGTGTATGTATGAATGTAAGTTAGAGACCACAGATTGTAGGCTCCTTGAGGGTTAGGGACTGATGTGAATGTACAATATACTATATATATATATATATATATATATATATATATATACACACTCACCAGCCACTTTATTAGGTACATTATCACTGCAGTGGACTCCCTTTCCCACTGCTAAGGTAACTGTTTTTTTCCTCCAAAGCTTGTTGAATAAGGTGATATGCGGTATTTACCTTAGTCCTCACTCCTGCAGCCATCCTCCTCTTCATGCGGCCATTCCTACCCATTACACCATACAATGTACCAGAGGGCCTGCCCACATTCCAGAGTATCAGACAGTGGAGGAGAGTGTCAGTCGTCGCTGGAGCAACAAAATAACTAAGTGTATCAACTTATTATTATTATTACACAGTATTTATATAGCGCCAACAGTTTGCTCAGCGCTGTACATTACAAACTTATTCATCATAACCTGGGCAATATGAGCAGTTATTTCAAATATTTTATTTTACAAAGAGTACAACTTTAAATATTTTCTGAGCATTACAGAAGCTGTTTTCAACTAGCAATCTTTTTTTCACAAAAAAGCAGAAACAAACAGCAAAAACAAAAAAATAAAACCAAACATTTAAAGAAATATTAAACATATTTAAAAGCTAAAAAAAAGAGGAAAATACTAATAGAACAACTTAACTTACCTAATTCTGCCCCATATAAAAAAAAAAACACCCTCTGAATATAAAGAAAAAGAGAACTTTTTTTTCCCTTGAAATCAGCTACTGACTCCCTGTTTTATAGCTCCTTTAGACTGTTTTTCCATGCAAGACACTATCATTATTAGAATATTTGGTAATTTCCCATGCAGAGAAAATGTTTTTGAATGAAATGGAAAAAACTTAATAAAATGAATTATGCTAAAATGCAATGGCAGAGAATAGCTACACATAGCACCCAATGGTCCCTGATAGCTCGGGAAAACCCAATTTCAGGTTTTCAGGATTCACCATGGAGTGGACAGAATCAGGGCTATAGCTGGCCTAATCAGCAAAAGGTCTAAACAGGTCAGAGAGCTAAGAGACACCTGGCAACCATGCAGATGATTTGTATATGAATTTGGCATTATTTATTAGGATTGCAAACCTTTTATTCTATAACTAATAATTTCAATGTACTTGGAAAAAAATGATTCTCCAAAAACTATGAAAGTTCACCAAAACAGAGCTTCACATGAATGAACAACTTACATATCTTGTAAATGAGAAAAAAAAGCACTTACACTCATGAAAAAAAGACATGACATTTTTTGCGTTCCTTTCTGACTTAAAGAGTGTGAGTGAATGAAAGCTGCCATTATTTGGAAGTGAAGAAAGAAAAGGGAATGTACCCCTACTCCCCCACACACACTCCTTTGACAGCTCGCTTTGCTATTGTCACCTGTATCTGTTTCCAGGAAGCCATATTCATTAGGGTTAATCTCTCTCCTAAATGAATAAACAAAGGATTTCTCTGTCACAGAGAAAGGCCAGGTGAGGCGATACCGTCTTCTGACACAGAAAATCATCTGCACAAATGCAGTACAGGAAATTACCTGCTGCAACCCCACACCTGTGACCGCTTGGCAGGCATATGAGAGATGTTGAGATGCTTGCTGAAAAGCTAGCTCATTTTCAGTTACTAGTAGACCCATATTCTAAAACTAAACAGACATCATTTTTATAGGTAACTCTATATACAGTATGATCTGGGCATTAAAAAATGCAAACAAAACAGAACTGAAACTACCATTGGTGCAGTCTTCTCCAGGCCAAACCGGGATAGACCCAAGTTCTCATACCCTCTAGCTTCATGTTATAGAATCAGGGCCCACTGCATGTTTTTTTGTGCACGGGGAAGCTTGCTTTAATGTGGTTCTAAAGTCTCAAGGTTTTTAAAAGTAAAAAATCTTCTGTGTGTAGCAGCCCCCCCAGACCCCTCTAACACTTACCTGAGCCCCCTCTTGATCCAGCAATGTCCTCGAGAGCCTTGGTTTTCCAGGGACTCTGACTCCTGACTGGCGGAGGCAGCAGCGGGAGCCATTGGCTCCTGCTGTTGTCAATCGCAGCCAGTGAGCCAATCAGGAGAAGGTGGGGTCAAGCCGTGGCTCTGTGTGTGAATGGACACGCAAAGCTGTGGCTCGGAAGCAAGCCTGCTCAGGTGGCCCCATAGCAAGCTGTTTGCTATGGAGGCACCTGACAGGAGGGAGGGGTCAGGAGTGCCAGCAGGTTACCCGAGAAGATCCATTGCACAGAGCAGGTGAGTATAACGTTTGTTATTTTTAAGCAAAAAAAAAGTTGCCAAACGTCAGCCACCAAACCTTAATGACTTGGAGAGGATCTGCCAAGACGAGTGGGCCAAATTCCCTCCTGAGATGTGTGCAAACCTGGTGGCCAACTACAGGAAACGTCTGACCTCTGTGATTGCCAACAAGGGATTTGCCATCAAGGACTAAGTCATGTTTTGTGAAGGGGATCAAATATTTATTTCCCTCATGAACATGCAAATCAGTGCATAATTTGTTAGACATGCATTTCTTTTGAATTTTTTGTTGCTATTCTGTCTCTCAGTGTTACAATACACCTACCATTCGATTTTTAGACTGATCATTTCTTTGTGAGTGGCAAACATTCAAAATCAGCAGGGGATCAAATACTTATTTCCTTCACTGTAAATTGTGGGATTATAAACTAATTATCCAATCACCTGCAGATGAAATAAACAGAAGTTTACTTTTTTTTTACATGATGGGTAATTGAAATTAATCTTCACAAAATGTATTGTGTGAACATTCTCAAATTCTTTAGGTAACCAGACTCAGTGTCACTTTGCCCACTCCTTTGCCACTTTATATCTACTTCTTTGAAGCAGCCAACAAAATACCCAATGCTGTCAGGGGTTATGGGAGAAGATCATATGTTCCCCTATACCTAAAAGCACTTGGTCAGTAGTGCCCACAGAAGAAGGAGCTGCAGGGAAGTGCAGGAAATGTTAGTATAAAGAAGTCAGGAGTTGAACCACTGAGTGAAAAGTGACAGGTTCTCACCCACTCACTCCACCTTGGCCCACTTCTCTTGCTGCTCTGTACTCCTGTTGGTCTTTAGATATACTGGAACGGGAACTTATAGGTACAGGAGACCATGTGACCTTCTCAACCTACTTCCAGGATCCATTGCTTGGGCCTCAGCAGTCAATTGCCAGACAGAAACACTGTCATGTGGGTGAGGTCATTAATGCCATGAAAGCTCAAAACAGACCAACAAAAAACTTACGCCAGGATAAGAGCTATAGCTCCACGGACAAATGAAACATCAGGAGAGTGTAGCAAAGCTATCACTGGGAAGAGAAGCTGGCAAACAAGAGAACCTGTTACTTTACCCTGAATGTGTAAAGTGACAGATTCCTTTTAGAGAACCTCTCATCAGGTTCTGTATCATACCATTTTCCTTTGTTTCCATATTACACTGTGCACTAAGAAGGCTGCTCTGTTTTAACTTACATTCGCTTTCATGGATGTGTGAAGTGAATTGATAGAAAACTGGAAATATAAGTTCACTGTCTGGCAGCCATACAAGCAATAACCTTAAAAAATATCCTCATGAGAATTTTCACAATATTACCTAGAAAGGAAAAAATATCAGTTTCTCCACACAATGGTAAGCTTTTTCTTATGAGATTTTGACTATGATCAGATAAATTAAAGCTGTACACAGTATGCTCTTTGATCACTGCTCTGGTGAATGTTTAGAAATGTTTTATCCAGACCTTTGCTTCCAACCAATCCAAAAAAAGTTATGTCGAAGTCCACACTTCACAAAATATGGAAACCAAATGGTGACTAATGAATTAAAGGTATGGTTTCTTGGCCCAGATGTATTGTTGGGGCCATATGGTGGCATAAGAAGCATGAATGAACTGTACAACTGTAAATTACCCAGCAGCAATGACATGATGCATACAAACAAGATGTTTAACATAATGGTTAGCTCCAGTAATCTTTGTACAAAATAACAAAATACTACTTGTTATTGAAATGAACATAACAGGCTACCACCTTATGTAAAAGGATAACCACGTGCAGTAATTTATAGCAACCAAGTAAAATTCATATTTTACTTAATACTAGAAATGAGTGGTTGTACTGAAAAGTTTGAAGTTCAACCCAGATCTGGCCAAAGTGCACAGGTAGGAGATTTGATAATATCTCAATTGCTGCCACCTGTCCACCAGTAAACTGTTTTTTGTTACACTTAATAAGAGCCAGTTCACACTTTAGTGGAAAGCTGTGTTTTTTCCTGCATAAGAAAAACGTAGCTCTCTCCAAGGACTCATGGAAAACAATGGTTTTCTATGTGCCCTGTTTGCACTTCCTCACAGCTTTCAGCTGAGGGGCAGAGTGGAGTCAAAAAATGCAACATGTCTGCATTTTTCAGCACCATTCCACAGGTCTCTGTGCGACCCTACAATTTATGCACAGCAGCCGAGCTGCCATGCATAGAAATTAATATATAAATTTTCCGATTTAAAAAAAAAGGGAAACAGTGCCTTGCAACCTCCCCAGTACCCCCCACCCTCACCCTGCTGGCAGTTGTGAGCACTACCTTCAGAGAAAAAAAAATTCTATTTTTCTATGCAGGTAGCCAGGCAGTGCATTGTTATTCTTAAAAAAAAACAACATATTTTAAACAGCGCGTTCCATTTTACTTGAACATATCTTAAAAAATGTTTACCTGGAGTGCTGCTTTAAAATATGTTTATTAAAGAATATACATATATTTATTAAGGTTAAAGAAAAAGTCTCACTAAGAACATCTTCAGTTCCTCCTGTCCACCAGGGGACAAAGTACATGTAGCACTCTGTCCTGTTTTGATGCTGAGCTAACAGGCTTAACAGCACACTTAGCCTCCCCATAACACTACTTGACCATGTTGCTCAACAAGATACAAATACATAATTACACTGCTCAAAAAAAATGAAAGAGACACTTAGAGTATAGCATCAAGTTAATGAAACTCCTGGGATATTGATCTGGTCAGTTACAGTAAGTAGCAGAGGGGGTTGTTAATCAGTTTCAGCTGCTTTGGTGTTAATGACATTAACAGCAGGTACACTAGAAGGGCAACAATGAGACAACCCCCAAAACAGGAATGTTTTTACAGGTGGAGGCCACTGACATTTTTTTCATTACTCATCTTTTCTATTTTTCACTAGTTTTGCATTTGGCTAGGGTCAGTGTCACTACTGGTAGCATGAGGCAATATCTGGACCCTACAGAGGTTGCACAGGCAGTCCAACTCCTCCAGGATGCCACATCAATACGTGCCATTGCTAGAAGGTTTGCTGTGTCTCCCAGCACAGTCTTAAGAGCATGGAGGAGATTCCAGAAGACAGGCAGTTACTCTAGGAGAGCTGGACAGGACCGTAGAAGGTCCTTAACGCATCAGCAGGACTGGTATCTGCTCCTTTGTGCAAGGAGGAACAGGATGAGCACTGGCAGAGCCCCACAAAATGACCTCCAGCAGGCCACTGGTGTGAATGTCTCTGACCAAACAATCAGAAACAGATTTCATAAGGGTGGCCTGAGGGCCTGACGTCCTCTAGTGGACCCTGTGCTCACTGCCCAGCACCTTAGAGCTTGATTGGCATTTGCCATTGAACACAAGAATTGGCAGGTCCGCCACTGGCGCCCTGTGCTTTTCACAGTAGAGAGCAGGTTCACCCTGAGCACATGTGATAGCTGTAAAAAGGCCTGGAGAAGCTGTGGAGAACATTATGCTGCCTGTAACATCGTTCAACATGACCGTTTTGATTGTTGGTCAGTAATGGTCTGGGGAGGCATATCCATGGAGGGATGTACAGACCTCTACAGGCTAAACAATGGCACCCTGACTGTCATTAGCTATCGGGATGAAATCCTTGGACCCATTGTCAGATCCTACGCTGATGCAGTGGGTCCTGGGTTCCTCCTGGTGCACGACAATGCCCGGACTCATTTGGCAAGATTATGCAGACAGTTACTGGAGGATGAAGGAATTGATGTCATTGAATGGCCCCCACGCTCACCTGACCTAAATCCAAGAGAACACCTCTGGGATATCATGTTTCTGTACATCCAACGTCACCAGGTTCCACCTCAGACTGTCCAGGAGCTCAGTGATGCCCTGGTCCAGATCTGGGAGGAAATACCCTAGGACACCATCCGTCGTCTCATTAGGAGCATGCCCCGACGTTGTCAGGCATCCATACAAGCACGTGGGGGCCATACAAACTACTGAGTACCATTTTGAGTTGCTGCAATGAAATTTCAGCAAAATGGATTAGCCGGCTGCATGATTTTTGCACTTGATTTTTGGGGTGTCTTTGAATTCAGTCCTCTGTAGGTTGATAATTTTCATCTCCATCAAACGATGGGGTATTCTTATGTTCCTAACACATTACCCAGTCCATATCAGTATAGATATCCAGTATCGCAGTGCATTGTTTTGCTGCACTTCACAGATATTTGCTGCATATTCTTTGTCATTTTTAGATGTATTTATTAAGAGGTGAAATTTTGTGTACAAAATCAAACCTCATAAAAAAAATGCACAGCAATTAGGCCAGAGTCAACAGACTTTTGTTCACTTTAGAACTACTTCTCTCCCCAAATAAGTCTACAGGGACACAGAATCAACTTGAAGCAGGTCAAATGTAGGTCAGAAAGATGTCAAAGGACATACACCACTGAGATCTGTCGTGTTTTCAAAGTATTCCTTTAATTTGTTTGAGCAGTGTAGTTGTGAGCGACATGCACACATAGGAGAGGGGGTATAACAGAAAGCACATACAAAGGAGAAGGGGATTTTCAGTAGTAGTGCAGGGAAGGAGGTGAGACTTGCACTTCACTGAACATATGGAAGAGATGGGGATTTTTTGAAACAGTAAAGTAACCTCCCAATTTAATTATCCTGTACAGCATGATTCAAGGATTATGAAGTAAGAGGAGGAGAGGGAGTGGTGGCAAAAAGTGCTGTGCTGTGCTGTGCTGTACTTGGTCTGCATGGGGGAAGCTAACAGACAGCAGAAACAGAAAAAAATGTGCATGTATTGAAAAATGTGGTCACAGATCATGATGAGACCAAGTGCTACATGCAACTTGGTTCCCTGAAGGATTAAAGGCTAAGTTCACCTTTTGCACCATGTTACACCCATATTTAGGATGTAACAAATAACATGGTGCAAATGTATCTCCCCCCACACACCCGTGACATCATGTGGGGGTTCTTCCCCTCAGGTACGGGGAGAGAGCTGGAGGAAATGTTTGCAGGAGCCTAGTATTGCACCCACAATCCACTGTGAGTGCAATACTTTGCAGGCTTTGGTGCATGTGCATTTATAATTATTTGGTGAACTTAGTCAAAGAAAGATTTTTAGGCTGTGGTGATACTTTTTCTTTAAAGTATAACTAAAGGCAACGCTTTTTTTTTTTTTTTGGATAGAGTGGACAGGGATTCGAATACTAGAGTGCTGGCGACTTCACATCTTTGCACTTGGTTCTGGAAGGGGATCATAGGTGGTGTTCACTTTCAGTACCCATCACTACATGGTCAAGTATTGTGAGGAGTGCAGCTTCATTTTTGGACTTTATGGATAGGGATTAGAATACCTCTCAGGTTTTTACTAATGTCTGTGCCCCATTAGGGGGATTCATTCTATCTGTCCTGTTTACTGTTATCACTGAAAGTGGAAGCCACTCCCAAATTTTGGGTAGTCACCAGAACAGGAATAAAGGGAATATCTTCTAAAAAGGACACTAGTTCTGGTGACCCTGGTAAAGCCAGGGATTCCCTCCACTGTGGAGGGATTTCCCCTCATTTCCTGTAGCGGCTATGTTACTGAATATGAGGGAAAATGTCCCCAATGGGACACAGGTCCATAAATAAAAATGGAAAAGAAAATGAAACCCTCTGTACTGTATCAAAAATAAAAAGTTGTGGCTATAGTTCTACTTTAAGCCTACTTGTGGCTGCCATGTGATTTATAACCCAAATGGATCAGATGCTTCAGCGTATGCTGGGCTGCACAGCAATCCCATCTTTCTTGCCGGAGGACAAAACAGTACTGCGCGTGCACAGTTCTGTAACTGTAAAAAATGAAAATCACTTTAGAAATTAAATTATTATTATTAAAGCTCATTTGAGGTTTTAGTGTGTGTGCACATACCTTGTATTTATGGTATAGAGGTGAACAGGGAACCGTTTGTCCTAGTGGACAAACACAACCAACCAGTCCTTTCATGATAGGGGCACATGTCTCTGGTCTAAAGAAACTGTACCACTCAAAAGTGTACCATGGTGCCACATTGATTGGTGGGCATGGTGAAGGCAGGGTTTTCCTAAATGCCAGGATTTATTGTGGCACACATTTCAAATCTTCCAGATTGCGTTTACTTTGCGGATTTGGTAACATGACATCTCAGAGATGCAAAGAAGGTTGGTATATGACTTTCCTCTGCCAGAGCCTAGGTATGCAGGTCTGCTGGTCTTGCAGCAGCTATATAATGTTCATCTCGTGTCACTGACTCAGTCCCACTCTGATCAGTCCTGTCTGGATGGTGAAGTATGCCTATATAGGGCCACCTTGTCAACATATCTTATTAGTATTGTCCTTGGAGGCAAACATTTCCCCCCACCCCCACCCAGGAAAGTCATGTATGGTTAATTGGGAACTTATTATAAATTTTTTATTTATTATTTTATGGCATTAAATTCTTAAATTTTTTTAAGGAAACTAGCATTTGACTAGTCAATGTGGGATTTAATCATTTCTCTTCTTTCTTATTACAACTATGAACTACATTTCTAATCCTCAGAAAAATTAATTTCATTATCACTGTAAATCTACCTTAATCTGGCACCAAAATTAACTTAAGCAGCCAGTTTGTACAGGTTTGTCGCTCAAATCGCAAATCCAAACCAAGCTGTTACTCCATAACAGCTGTCAAGGTGAATATATAACAAATACATAACAAACAGTAGGCAGCGATGGATAGCAAAATGTGTCCAAAGATGACCCAGGTTGCTGTTTTTTAGCTTTTAGATGAGTGCATTCTGAGTAAGTAGCACAGAAAAAATGTCTATTTTTGTTTTATCTTTTCATGCATATTTAAACAGTTCCATCATCACCATGGCATATCTAGTTATTTAATGCTTCCAATAGGTGTTAAAAAGTTCCTCAGCTGTAACGCAGCCAATGTATTATGAAAAAGGGAAAGGCAAGTGACTGTCGTTTAAATGCACAAAGGTGAGATAATGGTCTTCCACATCACTAAACTGTCTACTCTACTTAGCATTAAAATGAAGCATCTAGAGACTAGAACCCATACAGCCAGTTTTCAAAAATATATACAATATGATAGCAGATGAAAAACGCAAGAGTTGTCACCTTTATTAAGGACAATAACATTGAACAGCGAGATGAGCTGCTTCAGTTCTCTCACGTATTTATCAAGCCAACATCTGGCACTCTGTGTATTGTGGTTTCATGACATTTTAACATTTAATTCCCTCTTTTATTAAAGAATATTAGAGTCTACAATGTAGATTATGCAATGTTTCATCTCCGTTTTTTAGAGGCCAGGCTGACAGCTTCTCATATTTAAGGAGCCATCATGGCGCACTTAAGATTCCATAGGGAAGCATTTGTGGCCTAGTATTGTCAAAAAGGGCAGCCATTCTTGGCATGCTTAAACTGAGAGAGAGTGTTGCATGTTGTTTAATAAAATACCTCACAGCTACATATTTTTTCTTGTAACATTTTTTACAATCTGCTCACAAAACTGTAAACATACATGTACGTGTATATACAAGCCTACAGAAATATATGGAATATGTCATAACAGTTCTCAAACTACAGTATTTATTTGCATAAATCCAAGGTGACCTTCAGACACTTCCCTTGTGGAATTTATCTCTGAAATTGTGGTGGTCTGGAGACATATGTGAAGATTTGGAAGACTTTCTTGCAAAAATTCTGATGTATGTTTATTAAGCACAATATAGAATAATGCGTTACTTCCCTCACATATGGTACCAAAAGGTCTGATTTTGTTAGCGCACAAGGTGGCCTTGTCAGTTTAAAAATCCCACAAAAAAGCAATAGTATTTCAAAATCTTTGTCGTTTGGTTTCTGGTAATACTTCTATATATATTGCGGAGTTCCCTACAATAGTGTATAAGGCAAACACTGATGCTCAGTGTTCTCAAACAGTAACTGTAACACTGGCAGCTCAATTGATGATACAACCCCGTGTCAGCTACCAGGTGTGGAAGCCTCGGCATCTTGTTGATGTATTTGTCAAGGCTTCAAATAGCACTATGAACAGGGTCAAAATCCTTTCCCTGCACAGCCATGCTATGAAGAGTTTCCTAGAGCACATTAAATTAATTGTGGTGCTTGTGTTGATACATTGGGGTTTATATACTAAAGCTGGAGAGTGCAAAATCAGGCCCACTTCTGCATACAAACCAATCAGCTTCTAACTTCAGCTTGTTCAATTAAACTTTGGCAATAAAACCAGGAAACTGATTGGTTTCTATGCAGAAGTGAGCCTGATTGTCAGGAATGGACTTGCCAGTGGTGGTGGGACTCACCTGCCTTGTGGGCTGCAGTACCAGGGCTGGCCAGCGGGTGCTCTCAGCAACCAGAGGCTCACTCCTGCAATGAGCCATCACCTGAGGCCGATTACAGCAGGTGTATTTAAGGAATGGCCAGGCCTGTGATCAGGGCCTTGGTGTATGTTTCCCATGAGCCCCTGTACCTGCATCCTGTCTGCTTCCTGCCTGATCCTGCTTTAATCCTGACTCTGCATGAACTCTGCCTGTCCTGGGCTATTCCTGACTACGCTTCCGCCTGCTCCTTTTACCTTGCTTGCCTGTTTGCTACCGACCCGGCCTGCCCGACTACGTTTAGTATTGTTCTTATTGTTATCTGTTGGAGGTTTGGTTGCACTGTGTTTATGTTTAGTCTTGCACTGCGTTTATGTATTGTTTAGTCTTTAATAAATTGCATTGTTTATACTATACCTGGAGCCTGTGTTTCCCTGTGTCAGTCCACACATTTCTGGTCATACCCGGATCCCTAACACTGATTCTACACTCTCCAGCTTTAGTAAAAAAAACAAAACACATTGATACATCACCACAGTGCCAGCACTCATTGGAATAATTACATAGTTACAGTGCTCAGCATAAATGAGTACACCCCAACAGACTTGTCAGAAAACCTTTACTTTCCTTTCAGAATCAACATTTTCTATGGGACACTATACTACAAAATACTCCCACAAATGTGGGCCATTGATTGCAAACAAGATTTGCTAATTTACACACACAAAAAAGTATTTTTCCTAACAAATTCATTCAAGATCATGTTAAAAAATGAATACACCCCAATGAAAGTCTTAGGAGCAAAGCTAAATTTTAGACAACAAAATCCTAATTAACAAGATTTCAACTACAGGTGAGTCTAATTATTCATTACAGGTGTCCAGCAGACAGTTGATCATAAAAGGGTGTTACTTAACAAAAGAAAACCCCTCCCATTTCATGCTGTCAGCAATGGCGCCACATGAAATGTCACAAGGCCTGAGAAAGAAAATAATTTCTTTACACAAGAAAGGTGAAGGATACAAGAAGATCAGCATATTTTTACTCATCAGTCAGAATACTGTAGCAAAAGTGACACAAAAATGTAACAAAGATGGAACTGCAACAATCTCACAGAGACGTACAGGTCATCCATGGCAGTTAACACTTCGACAGGAGCATCTTCTGATGAGAAGGGTTGAAGAAAATTGCCATGCAAGTTCACTGCAGTTAGCTAAAGAAGTAGAAAGCCAAACTGGGGTGATTGATTCCCATGACACAATATAGCATACACTGCCTCTCCTAAAGCCCATGCACAAAAAAGCCTGTCTAGAATTTGCCAGGGCCCATGCTGAAAAAGAAGACTACTGGGACTCTGTACCTGGAACTGGGAGTGATGAGACCAACATAAATGTTTTTGGAGCTGATGGCTTAAAAACTGTATGGCGTCGCAAAGGTGAGGAGTACAAAAAAAAATTCATGGCACCCATAGTGAAACATGGTGGTGGCAGTGTCCTTCTGTGGGGCTGCATGAGTGCTTCTGGTGTCGGGGAGCTGCATTTCATTGATGGTATCATGAATTCACAGATGTACTGCTCTATATTGAAAGAGAAGATGCTACCATCACTCCATGCCATTGGTCGTTTTGCACTTTTCTAACATGACAATGACCCAAAACACACATCTAATGCCAATGTTGCATTTCTGAAGAAGAACAGGGTGAAAGTGATTCATTAGCCAGGTTTGTCTCCTGATCTGAATACAATTGAACACCTATGGGAAATTCTGAAGAGACAAGTTGAGCATCACTCTCCATCCAGCATCCAGGCTGTAAAAGAGGTCTTTCTTGAAGAATGGACAAAGATCAATGTTGCAATATGTCGACAACTTCTTCACTCCACACCTAGAAGACTTGGTGCTGTCCTTACAAATCATGGAGGTCATACAAAATACTAGATGGAGTCGCTTTTGTTGTGGGGTGTATTCATTTTTGCATCAACTAATTTTTGTAAAACTGAGAATTTTGTAATCTAAGTTATATTATTAACCTTACTTTCATGTAATGAGCTAAACAAATGTTCTATCAAACTCAGTTTTGTCAAAATTTTGGAAATCGTTCTTGTGTTCATTGATATATTGATTAAAATCTTACTTTTCAAAAAGGGTGTAATCATTTATGCTGAGCACTGTACATAGTCCGGTTGACAAAAAGACAAACGTTCATCTAGTTTACCATTAAATTACATATAATTTACAAAGTACTTAATATACTTGCATTGGAATTGTATGCTATCTCATGTGCTTGCATGGGTTTCCATATTTTACTCCTGTTTCCTCACACAGTCAACAGATATATTGTCCTGTACTTATATTGGACCTAGAGCTTGTGGGTATGTTTTTGACTTGGCCAGGAACAGATATGAATGCATTATATATTAAGCACATGTTGCACATAAATATATACGCAGATTGATGTAATGCAAAAAAGTATATATGTGCACTCAGAAGCACCTAACATTTGTTTAACATTTATAGCACTCATATACAAAATAACTTTTCCTATTAAGTTTCACATTAAAAGATTCACTTGTTTTTAGCAACAAGTTATCACTATAGTTTTAATAAATGTAAAATTAACCCATGAAAAAATTTAGATATCCAGATAATTTTAAAATTGAAATATGTTCACGTGACATTGATTAGCAACAATGCACATTATATTTAATGCTTTCTGTATAATTTCATACAGCAACAACCTCATCTATATCACCAGGGATGACTATAGGCAAAATGGCTCTTGATGTGAATCATCTTAAGGTCCATTAAATCAAGATTTTACCATAGCTCATTACCACCCCATAATGCCATTTTTCAAAATTCCATCAACATTCTACGCACTTGGTTGCACCAGTAACACATTCATCTTTTTCTTTATACATCCTCATATTATTGCAAAAATATGGAAGTACATTAAATGTATGTTGCTGA
Organism: Staurois parvus; assembly: GCF_062004578.1. Taxonomy (NCBI): domain Eukaryota; kingdom Metazoa; phylum Chordata; class Amphibia; order Anura; family Ranidae; genus Staurois; species Staurois parvus. The sequence continues at coordinate 7,372,381 of NW_028317968.1, read as the reverse complement.
TTGTGCTGTATGTTTCCCATTATGTTGCATGCATTGTACTTCAGTATAAGTTCACTTGAGCTGTAGATGAACACATAAGCCAAATCTGCAGCTTTCACAATGAGTTCAGGCTCAGTCAAGAACTGAGGGTATTCTCAGGAGATACATATAGAAAGTACATTGCTGGTAAATAATGTACAGCATTGTTTAGCTCCAACTGGCACCTCAGAGGTGTATTGGAATTATCATTTAGTAGAACGTCTGCACACTTCCAAAATAAAAAACATATTGATAGCATAAATAGTGTAGAGCTATAATTGCTAACTTTATACAAGTAGATGCTATACTGTACATAACTGCAATATATGGATACAATTAGACTACGTTTATACTAGGTTCAGCCTGTCTCCTTGCTCTTTCCAAACCATTACCAGGACCCACTCAAAACTTCAGATCAGTGGGTGATCTAGAACAGGAGCTGCAGTCTATGTCAACTCCCAGATGAGGCTCCCACCTTTCAAATGAACCAGAGGGCCACACAATGCTGTGCATATGGGCTTCTATCCATGAATTCTAATAGAGAAGTTGTATCTCTGAAGGCTTCCAAGAAGAAGGCTTCTCCATTAGGGCCTAAGAACAAAAGTTGCACATGTGCAATACTGCATGGTCCACTTTTGGTCCAGGTCTTCTATTGATCAGATGCTCTTTTGTGTGACCTGTTATTGATATAGAAGGTTTGAGGGAGGCAGTTAGGGTTAACTTTGTTGTAACTATAGTTCTTCTTAAACCCCTAATCTGAACCTTACAGCCCAATGCATATACAGTAGTTATATGTTATGTTTTGTTTAACATGCTGCAGCACAGAAATACTGCTCAACAGAGCAGTCCTCCTGTGGTTCAACACACTTCTGTCCAGTGTTCAAGTCAATAGAGCTACTCAGGAAGCTTCAGTGTTTAGCAATTAGGGCTACTGGGCCCCTTAAATTGGTGCTGATCTGCAATCCATCTTCTCTCTCTAGAATCATCATCAGCACTCTTTAGAATTTTAGCTCATGCTACTGAACAAAGTAAGTAAAAGAAGAGAAAAAAAAAGAGGATTATGCAGTATTACTGTGTATGCAGCCTGAGAGTATTACAGTACTGTAATGAAATGAATTTACTCGGGGAATAAATACCATACCATATTTTCATGGTTTGTGAAATCAATGGTGAATATATATATATATATATATATATACACACACATACTGTATATATACTGTATATATACACACAACAATCCAATTAGCATACACAATAGGACTGATCACTATGTTATTTCATAGAGCAAGGGTGGGCAACTGTGGCCCTCCAGCTGTTGTAGAACTACAAGTCCATGAGGCATTGCAAAACTGACAGTTGCAAGCATGACTCCCAAAGGCAGAGGCATGCTGGGACTTGTAGTTCACCAACAGTTGGAGGGCCACAGTTGCCCACCCCTGTCATAGAGGATTCGGCACTCTGCTTGTTAACTTGACAAAGGTGGGCTATAAGGTGCTGTAACAAGAGTGTAATAAAGCTATTATCTGATTAAAATCAATGTGTTTTTAGTTTTGCACTATACATGCTACATCAGTCATAAATACACTAAACCACTTCCCAGGCTAGTAGTAGTCTACTTCCCAGACTCTCAGCCAGGATGAACAGTAGGCATCCAGAGCCTGAATGAGATACAATAAGAATCATAATTCTGGGAGATTTTCAGAAACATTGGTAGTCACTGTTCTATAACATTCCGCACAGTGATTAGCAGCTCCTAAATCTTCTGTCACGTAAATATTGTATTCCAGGGCACCCAAGGGAAACCCTGGCGTTATGTGCAGTTTCATGATGCAGGACCAAAGTGTCAAGACTAATTAGAATCAACACTTTCTCTAGGTAGTGTTCAAAAGCACTTAATAGCATGAAAATGACTATTATATGTGTGACATGAAGCAAGAACTCAGTTTGTACTTTTGTTCCAGCTACTGATTTGACAATCTGCTACCAAGAATGAAATGTTGTGTAATCACAGGTAATTAAACCAATTAATGCTTGTAACAATACAATTTAGCAATCATTTTTCTAGTGCAGGGATGTGACAAGAGTCACTAAAGACATAGCTTTTGTCAGGTTTTATATTGAGACTCCAAAATGTCCAGGTAATTCTGCCCATGATTAATACTAAAGCTTTACAATGTACATGAACAAAGAAAAAAAATTTACACCAATTTTTTTTGTGTATAGTTTTACCAATGTTAATTAATGTAAAGCTACAGCTATAAAAAAAAATGTTTTATTGTTTTCAATTTTAACAAACACTGTATTAAATATGGAAATATGTTATGCTCTGTATTTTGTTAAAGAGATTTATTTATTCAATTAAAGAGGCAAGGAATCCAATATCCCTTTATAAATGCACATGTAACCATTTACTACTCTTGTCAAAAAAACTAAGCAGAATCAATTCCAAGTATCAGTTAATACAGTAACTATGAAAAAAGGCAGTTTTATATTTTCTTTTCCCAGAAGCCTACCTATACAGTTTGTGATGGAGTATAACAATGTCTAGCCTTGTTCCCATTTCTACAGTACAGAAAGCTGTTTGCACATGTGCAGGTGTGCTGTATATGACACACGTTATATAGAATACATCAGTAAATAAATTAAGTATATCTATGGGTGACGTTTAAAGGGTAACTCCACTTTCATAGGAAAAAGATGGCAAATAAAAAAAAATAATATAGTATGTACAATTGCAACACAAGTCATATTGTAATTGAATGTTATAAAAATGCACCTTTCCTTTTCAATGTGCAGTGCTGTCATTTTCTGTAAAATGGAATGCAATCTGGAGGTGTTCTGTGCGCAGAATGTGTACAGAACGCTCCTAGATACATCATTTCCTGCTTGTGTGATTGGCTCACTGATTTTCCCAGAAATCTGCACTAAGATACAAGTCAGGTTTCAGGCATCCCCTGCTACAAAAAAGTAATTTTTGGTGAGATACTCCCAATAGCAAATTACATATAAAGGGATGCACACCTTGCAGTTTTCCTCATTAGAGCCCCGCAGGTGCAGCAGCTAATTGATAATTTTGAAACCCCTCCTATTAGATTCACTTTCCACATAGACACAAACAGCTATTCCTTCAGAATAACAAAAAATAGGACTCTGCAACAAAGTTTGTTAAAATCCTTGCAATGTACATAGATCACCCAGAGTGAAGAGTTTTTTCTCAACAAAAGTGGAGTTACTCCTTAACCCCTTGACGCCGATGTCACACAAATATGCGGCCTCACAAAACAGGGCTTTTTTCCATGGGGCTGCATATTTGCGTACCTGTCTTTCTGCTGGGAGCATAGCGCACAGCACGCTCCCAGCACAAAGACCGGGGTGTCACTGAGAGCTCCGGGTCCCATTCTAACGATCGGGACCCGGGACTCCCGATTCCGGGTCACACGATCGCTGTGATAGCCTCTGATTGGCTATCACAGTGATCAGTCACTGTTTAGCCCGCCCCCCTTGTTTTTTTTTTCTCTATGAATGGAGGAGAGAGATACATTGCATCTCTCTAAGTCCTGGCATAGAGAAAAAAAATGTTTGTAAAAAAGATATAGAGAGAGAGAGAGAGAGAGATAAAAGATAAAGAAAAAATACCTAGATCAAGGTTTGATCTAGTTCAGTGCCAGGGTAAGTGTTTAGGTCAAGGTCAGGATCAAAGGTCAAGGTCAAAGGTCAGTTTTTTTTTTCAAATTGGTATCAGTTAGTGTCAGTGTGTTTTAGGTATAAAAAACAAAATGCGCACTATTGTTTCTGGGCTGTACTACGGGTACAAACAACAAATAACATACACTTATTTGGTATTGCTGCAATCATCAAGAGCTGGAAAATTTATTTTGGGTTGTTCTTTGGTGGTAGGTTATGGTAGTAACAAAAAACACACAGCTAAATAAAAAAAAAAGATTTTTTTTTTACTATTTTTAGACAGTTTTCCTTTGATAATAAAAAAAAAATCAGGAGATATCCATTATCATTTACCACCAAATGAAAGCCGATTTGTCTTGAAAAAAACACGGTATAATTCACCTGGATGTACAAAGTAGTTGTGATGATATGTACGGTGTTACTAACACATGTCAATGTTGCAAAATTGTGCTTAGGCATTAAGATTTGTTTTACTCAGGCATGAAGGGGTTAAAGTCATATATTAATTTCCTCATTGAAAATCATTTATTTATTATTTCTAGACTACTCCCTTTAAACTGAATGTTCCTGAAATAATTTCTTTCTAGCCTACTCCCATTAAATAATGTTCCGATGTTTGTAAACTTACTTTATGAACATTTCCACAGATTTACTTCCTTGATTTTTGTGACACATTCACCATATCCTGTGGGTAGGCACTGCTGTGTCACACATTTCACAGAGCCTGCCTGCCGGACTACAGAGATGCTAAGAGAAGAGCTTTCAGGGGGAAAAATTAGTACAGAAATCACTGCTTTTTCTACAGAGATGGCATTAGTGTTGTCAGGTTTATTTAGATGGGTGAAGGTCCACTTCAAAGAGTATAGTGTTGAGTAGGCAATAAAACAGGGTACATGTATTACTGTAATAATAAAGGGAGTAGGAATAGGTGTTATACAGTTGTGTTCAAAATAATAGCAGTGTGTTAAAAAAAGTGAATAAAGCTCAAAATCCTTCTAATAGCTTTTATTTCCATACACACAAATGCATTGGGAACACTACACATTATATTCCAAATCAAAACATGAAGAAAAGTAGATCAAATTTGTGTTGTTCCTCTAAAAAAATTGAAGAAAAGTGAATATTAGACTGTTCAAAAAAATAGCAGTGTTTGTATTCTTCTTTACAAACTCAAAAATTCACTATATAAACTGAAAAATGTTTGAAGATTTTGCTTTCCTTTGAATCACTTAATGAATATTTAGTTGTATAAGCACTGTTTCTGAGAACTGCTGTACATCTGTGTTGCATGGAGTCAACCAACTTCTGGCACCTGTGAACAGGTATTCCAGCCCAGGATGATTGGACTACATTCCACAGTTCTTCTCTATTTCTTGGTTTTGCCTCAGAAACTGCATTTTTGATGTCACCCCACAAGTTTCCTATTGGATTAAGATCCGAGGATTGGGCCGGCCACTCCATAACGTCAATCTTGTTGGTCTGGAACCAAGATGTTGCACGTTTACTGGTGTGTTTGGGGTCGTTGTCTTGTTGGAACACCCATTTCAAGGGCATTTCCTCTTCAGCATAAGGCAGCATGACCTCTTCAAGTATTCTAATGTATTCAAACTGATCCATGATCCCTGGTATGTGATAAATAGGCCCAACACCGTAGTATGAGAAACATCCCCATATCATGATGCTTGTGCAACCATGCTTCACTGTCTTCACAGTGTACTGTGGCTTGAATTCAGTGTTTGGGGGTCGTCTGACAAACTGTTTCCGGCCACTAGACCCAAAAAGAACAATCTTACTTTCATCAGTCCACAAAATGTTGCGCCATTTCTCTTTAGGCCAGTCAATGTGCTCTTTGGCAAATTGTAACCTCTTCAGCACACGTCTTTTTTTCAACAGTGGGGCTTCTTGCAGATAGCTTGGCTTCACATAGGCGTCTTCTAATTGTAACAGTACTCACAGGTAAGTTTAGACCTTCTTTGATCTTCCTGGAGCTGATTGTTGGCTAAGTCCTTGCCATTTTGGCTATTCTTCTATCCATTCAAATGGTAGTTTTTCGCTTTTTTCCATGTCTTTTAGGCTTTGGTTGCCATTTTAAAGCATTTGCGATCATTTTAGCTGAGCAGCCTATCATTTTCTGCACTTCTTTATATGTTTTCCCCTCTCCAATCAACTTTTTAATCAAGGTACGCTGTTCTTCTGAACAATGTTTGGAACGACCCATTTTCCTCAGAATTTCAGAGAGAAATGCACTGTAACCAGCATGTACAACATTTGCTGCCTTCCTTCCTTAAGTAAGGGCAATAATTGCCACCTATTTTTCAAAGAATGAATGACCTCACTAATAGAACTCCACACTGCTATTATTTTGAACATGCCCCTTTCAATTAGTGATTCAATTACACAGAATCAGCAGCATGCATGTCATGACTGTTGGGTCTGTTGGATTTCTATTACTCTATTACACCTGCTAGGAAATTATTTGCCATGTAGAAATATCATTTCTATCAAAAACAGTGATTGATCCGGTTAGTGATGTCTGAGTGCTAATATTTTTAACACAACTGTATACATGAGTTTGATAAGAGAAACTGTGTTCTTGACAATCCTGAAATGAATATGTGGTTGTATTGATGCTTTCAGATCCTAATTTATCATTTGTGTTCAACTACTAAATAGAATTCTTTATATGTTTTTTTTCCTTACCACACTACTAGTTAAATTGGTTCTAAACCCCTACATGTACCCAGTGAAATGTCAGGTCTCAGGTGATACACAGAGATGAAACAAATCCTCCTACATAAGTTGTACCTGTTAATCTGCAGTCTTTTCTACATCTGTTTACAGTGCTGAATTTAAAAAGCTTGTCTGAGAGTATAGACAATAGGGGGCAGAGAGCTGAAATTACAAACTGCAGAGTTCAGTGAGGAGGGCTTTGAGAGCTGATTGGAGTGAAGAGACGCACCATTTTCACACATCTCACAGAAAGAGAGCTGAGGCTGTTAATCTGCTGGAGCTCCCTTCCCTGTCACCATTTTTCTCTTTTTTGCCATCAGGAAAACTTGTCAGAAGTGACTCATGCTAACAGCAGAGGAGCGAAGCAGCAGAAACAAATGACACTTACTGCTCTGAATTAGGACAAGTACACACTATAGAGGGATATGCTTTGTCCATATTTCATGTCTGAGGTTTACAACCACTTTAATTCTCCATTATTGGAGATACATATAGTAGCACCCAGTTTGATTAGCCCTACACTGAATCTGTTGTAGGTCTTCAGAAATACCTTAATTACTACATTAAATGGTACAGTTAACAGGACACAGGCACTCACCTATCATCATCTGTGTGGTATCCAAATACCACTTACTTGAGTTCAGCATGAAAACAGGGTATCTGTGTACACTGTCAGGTGCACTTTCCACAGCACACTGTGATTGCAATAAACATTACCAACTCAGCTCGATGGATGAAAGATGAGATTTCACATCATTCAATAAAATGTCACAATTTGTAGATGCACTCTACTATTCTGAGAAATTAACAATACAATAATGATCTGTAATTAAATTTAGATATATCCTTAGTTACAATTATCAAAATTGCATGTGCAAACTGACGTATTCATTGGTCACAAACAGAGTTGGATACAACATCTTACAACTACTGCATATTCTTAGCAAAATTTGCTAATTCCTTCAGCCATACATAGGAGGAAAACCCGCCTTGCCCTAGGTTGCTTCCATTTAAAAACCATTGGGAGTCATTCATGACTATTTGGATGCTTTGTGCTAAATCCAGTTGTAATTGCCCATGCACAAAGCAGTAAAAATGTGATGTTTTGTCCTCTACCTCAAGTGCTCTCTGCAAGATATACATGTATCCTGCAAATGTACCACAGCTTTTAAGGTCTATATAAAGGGCAAGGGTATGATAAACATCAATAAACATTAATAGCACTGATACAAGTCATGGCCAACTTCTTTTGGAACATTTCTCTGCTCTCATGCTTCATAGCAGTGTGTTGCTTGATTCTGCATAGTATCATAATGATGTGAAGAACTAGCACTGGCCTGAAACACAATGCTGTCTGCCATGAATAACTCTTACAAAAAAAGTTGCCTTTTTTCATCACAGATACACACCATTAAGCATATAATTAAATGTGAGCAAGAAATAGAAATCTGACCCCGAAGGAATAACCAGTTTTATGTCTATTGTTTCCTTGTTCACTGCTACGAGAAATATAAAAAAAAGGGCAATATCCTTCCTTAACAGATTAATTCAAAGCACGTCAGGTCTGAAAGCAAGCACTATCTGTAACAACACAAGCTGCCTTTATGCTATGCAGGTAATTACAGGCTCAGGTCAAGGCTTCTAGACCATATTGATTTCACTGCTGTTCCAACAAGGCCCCTCAAGCACTGGCTGGATCTGCTCATGGAGGGACAGCCTTAAAGGTCCTGTGACGCCAAGAATATTCTAGTTCTATCATTGCCAGTAATAAGACCCCGATGACCACTCAGCCTTGTCATTTGTTGCCCGCAGCAATTAGAACAGATTGAGCATTCATACTGTGGGTGACTTCATCTGCCTGCTCTATTCACACATCCTGACCACCTGAAATATAATCACTGCTGCGGAAAGCACATACACATTACATGTAAGCAATAAATAATATCACAATATTATACCAACTAATAAATAATACCGATTATGAGTACTTTTGGACAGAATAGCAGAACACAAAGTTATCCACATATTGGTCACCCAATCCAATCGATTCCAACACATTTGTGTAACTATTTTAACAAAAATATCTGCACCAGACAGGCAACTAAGTGATCTATGTAGGTTTGAAAATCTCTATTCCATTCCATACTATCTAATTTATTTGGGTTCAGCTTTACCGAAATTTCTTTTCAGTTGTGAGTAGCTGATGGGAGACTGAATCCCATGTCCATTTCTTATATCTCTTGGAGACGCTGTTGGTGAGATATTCCCACCAAAATGATTATTTCATTGAAACCACTGCAGCCATTACAAAGCCAAATTATAGTGTTGCAATCCTACATGGGTTCCCTAAAATGTTCACTAAACAAGTAGTTTGGTGTCCAGCTGCAAATGGATGACATGTACAGTATGTTGTAGCTTTCTGGCAAGGGTTGGAGGTAAAAAGTAATTTCTAAAGTTCTAAAGAAAGCCAAGTATTTTAAACCATCAGAGTACACCTAAAAATGATATATGTACTATGGGTGGAGTTGTTCTTTAAGAAAAAACAAGCAGGCACCTCACACTCAAACTATTAAGGGAACTCAGCGAACATTCACCACTCAATGAATGTCCATCTCAGGGAAAATAGGCCCTTATTAAAGAAGATCTCAGTATATTTGCTTAATGAAAAATTAACTTGCAATTTGTGAGCTCTGCAAACTTCAAATCTACAGCAATATAGCTTTATCTTTGTTAAAACAATCTCAGGCAATCTAAATAAATGACAGATCCTCTAATGTTTTAATATGGCTTTAATACTGCACATCAGATAGGTCAGTCACCCAGTACTCTGTATAATTATATTGACGCCAACTCTGGGCTAGTGAAGAAATGCTCAAGAGGAAATGTATTTTCTTCTCTCAGCAGACAACAGTTATTTTTTATTTTACTTTCAACTCGATACAAGGATACAGCATTCTACCTGGATCAGATTAGTCACACCACCAGCAATAGTCTCTTGTTTTCATGAGGTTTACTTGTTATGGCTAGAGACAAGCAGGTTATTGCAACCACATGCTGTGCCACACAAACATATTCATTTATGCAGCACAGGCCTGATCAAATGTGAATTAAAGCTGCACAGGTCATAATTACTGCAATATTTTATTTTCACAAATATGAGGGAGCAAGCACACCCTAGAGCATACAACACAAACCTAATATTCTGTCTCATTAAGAATAATAAGCCCCCTAAAGCAACTATAAACCAAAACTAAGGATTTTGGGGAAATGAAAACTTTTGTTAAAGCTGAACTCCAGGTATTCAACTACTTTGTAAAGTGCAGAGGATTAATGGGGGTTAAGTCCTCCGAGGTGCATGCCACCCTGTGGACTTATCTCTTCATTTACAGTTTTCACTTTTTCTGAGTGCCAGAAAACTAACTATCTCTATGTTTTCAGTGCTCCGATGTTGGATCTTCTGGTCTCAACTCTTAAGGCTGAAGAGTTGCATACAGCCACTGTGCTCTCCCCTTCTGCTCAACGGCAGAGCACTTAGTATTAAGTGAACTCATTTATAGAATACAAAGGCTTCTGGGAATGATCAGTGGAGGGGATGGCCTGGGCAGACTTTAGTTATACTTTATATGTTATACTTTTTCCTTAGGGTACCCAGAAAAAGGACCTTGCTTATCCTACCTAAAAAAAACCAGAGCTTAGAATTATGTATTGAATCCCACAGGAGATCAAAGGCATGCAGCACTTGGCCCATGTCCGATCTATGGCTGCATTGTTCAATAAAAGTACATCTTATTTTCTGTTTCTTCAGGCTGTCAGATCCATCACAGGCAGAAGCCCAATTTATGGGTGTTCCTATGAGGAAGCTACAGCTAGCATTGTAGCCACTAGGGATGGGCTGTATGTTGGAGTCGAATGTTAGCTCAACTCAAACAATCGGCGAACACACGAATGGCAAGGGCATTTGGCGGGATCCCCCCTTGTTACGTCATCACACTAAGAACTGTCATCACTGTGCAGCTGTCAGATAGCCAGGAGCCAACATCGAGAGCAGAGCTTTTTGTTTTTTTTCAGGTCGGCGGTGGTGGCGGGCATTGTGATTGACGTTGGATCTACTTCGGGGGACCTTTTTTAAAATTTTTGTTTTTAATAAAGGACTTGTCAAAGACTATCTCCTGTCATTTTTACACTACACTTTTTTTTTGTGAATGGGTAGCGGTAGCATGTACCCCATACTCATTCACATGGGGGGGTCAAGATCTGGGGACCCCCTTGTTAAATGGGGCCCCCCTCCTGCAGACCCCCACAACCACCGGCCATGGTTGTGGGGAAGAGACCTTTGTCCCTATCAACATGGGGAGAAGGTGCTTTGGGGAGAACCCCCCCTGCTCCAGACTCCCACCCCCCATGTTGAAGGCATGTGGCCAGGTATGGTTTGCTCGTTCCCCCCCCCTTTGATGACCTGCTGGGCTGCATGCTCAGATAAGAGTCTAGTATGGCCTTGGGGGGGGGACCCCCATGCCATTTTTCTTTACATTTTGGCATGGGGATTCCCCTCAAAATTTATACCAGACCCGAAGGGCTTGGTATGGATGGGGAGGGACCTCACAAATTTTTTTCATATAATTGCCAGACAATGCCGGCAATTCTTTTTACATTCAGCTGTCAGAGGGGAACCCTGCTGACAGCTGAAACAATAAAGAATGTGTTTAGTAGCTGTGCGCTATCTTACGGCATACTCAGATGTGGTAAGATACTGCTTAGTGAAATGTCCACTATGTTCGAAATTTGAGCTTTCGTTATGTTCAAATGTTCGAACCGAACAGGGGGGTGTTCGGTCCATTACTAGTAGCCACTACCCCCTCTCCTTGGCTCAGCCTTAACATCCCTGGATCATGCCTGTTCTGCAGTACATGATCGCCAAAAAAGGTTACATTACTAATGCTGAAAATCTTACTCTCCTCCATATATGCATTGAAGTGTCAAACTCACCTCCATCCCTATACTGCTGTCATAAATCTCTGGATCCTCTGTGAGCGCTGTCTATCATGCCCCCTTCTCCACTGTGTGCCTGTCACTCACATCTAATTATACATTGGTCTTCTACTAAGCAGTGTGGTCGTACAGCAGTGGGGAAGAGGGGGGCACTGTTGACCATGCTAGCTCAGCATTCTTAGCACTTGTCACCTGGATGACAGGAGGAACAGGAGATGTTTCTATTTAGAATTTTTTTAAGTCATTTTCTTTCAGTTATCATTTATCACTTTTAAAGTTCTAAAGTGGACTGTTCCCTGCCTTTCACTCATGGTGCCTAGACAAAGGTGAGAGAACCATATTCTTTGGAGAGATCTTGCGGTATGTGGAGTACCTCAAATCTCACAAGCAGAATTGAACTCTGTTTTCTTGCAAGACTAAGGGTACTTAAGGTAATTCCCCTAAGGTAAGGTAAGTATTCTATCTAAATTAGGTCCTTACATTATTTTAATCTTTTAAACTTTCATGCTATTTTGTATGAGTAGGGCCACCCTGATATATATTCAACAGACCATGCTTTTTACCTCAAGGCTGCTTTAAGTTTGCACAGGACAAAGCTCCCTATATACTTTAATGCCAAACACAAGCTTGTCCTGTATCTTAGCACAGATTATCCAAGTAACTGTGAATTAAAGGTTGAAATTCTTTATGACTAAAAGTACACAGGACAAATTCTGTAGAAAATGATCCAGAAAATTTATCCAGAAGATTTACAGTGTGTAGAAACATCAACATGGATCTGCATGCATCTGTAGTAGGTCCTGGTGCATTCAATAAACAGAGAAAGAGCTGCATGGTTAAGTCATTAAAGAAATGTGCATGTACTCTAAATGTGGTGTTTAAAGTTCAATAATGAATAGCAATCTACTAAAAGTATTGACTTGAATAAAAATACTTTAAACTTAAAACCAAACTCCAGCCAGTTTTGAACAGATTGGATTAGGGATAGACCAGGTACAAAAACTGATGGAAAATCTTTCCAGTGGAGACACGGAATGCAACAAAACACATTTATTTTTGGTTGGAGTTAGGCTTTAAAGCTTATTTTTTTTTCTTTTAATACAGAATCTGGGCAGCCTGACAGCAAGTGTTTTTATGAAACTCCGTTTTCTGTTGTGATTTTTGAGAATACATTACTTGGAAGTACATGCAGCTTGTTTTAAAGCTCTTTTACTGCTTATTAAAAATATGTATACACTTTCCATAGACTGGGCACAAGTGTACTTTAGGTATGCTGCATGGATTAGGTTGACAGCTCACACTTACTCTTTATCATGTATGTGTGGGGTATTTCATGTGTCTGAAGGGCGAAAAAAAAAAAAAGAAAAAAAAGAAAATTAAGTGGGCCCACTCTCAATTCAATTCAATTTCACCCTACAAGATGCCAAATGAGAAACAGCACATCAAGTCTACTGCAGCAAACTGATGCCTACCTATCAGATAGTTGTACATTCTGAGCAAAGTTGTAAAAGAAAAGTATTGTTGAGGCAACTTCTCTTCAAATTATATTTTTTAGACTAAGCACATTTTTCTTCTGCTTTATTCTACAAACATCTTTGTGATATATGACCAAATTAGTACATAGTTGGAGAGAGGAACAAATGTGGACACTTTTCAAACATGCACAGGGAGGTGACAATGGAGCTCAGAGAGGAAAGACCTGTCTGCTAGTCTTAGTCGGGACCGTGCTGTCTGCAGTCAGGGAGTGAGTCTTTGCTGTTGAATTCATCGCTTGATCATGCATAAGAAAGTCATTTCAAATATCTTGTCAAATGAAAAGGATGGGCCACCAAGTACAGAATTTGGGAAAAGAACATTCTGGATTCTTACATTACTGTGGTATTTGAGCAAAAATAGAGGGAACAAGAGATCTATGAACCAGTAAAAGGGGTCCAAATTCAAAAACATTCTTACTAAATGCTAGAAGTGTTTCATATGAGTGACCTCCACTATAGAGTTAAACCAGACTTCAGCGGTTCCTCTGAATTGCACATATATGCTGCTGTGCATCAATTAAAAAATGAAATCCAATGCCAAAGCAAGCCAGGTCACCCGTTTCCCAGTGCAGATCCTATTGCACCTTCTTGTGCTAGTTCTGGCCAATGCCCCCCTGTGTCGTTATTTTCAGAAACTGTGCAAATTATCAAATGCCAGGCAAAGCCTAGATAGCCAAAGCATAATCAATCATTCCCAATCTAAAGGTCAATGAGAAAGATGCAAAGGCATCTCTAGGGCACCCCAAAATTCCTTCTAGAAATTGAGCGATTGGTAAAGTAAAAAGCAAGGTGAGCACAAGTTGCACAGTCAGATTTACAACCTTAAATATGAATCATTCTCATTGTTTAACAAGCCCTTTAAGGCCCAAATAAAGAGAACGTAGATAGTGAAGCACTTCCCAAGGGCTCCATCATATGATCAACACTCTAATCTGCTGCAAGCACGAGGAAAGGCATGCTTCTAAAGCAAAGGATGGAGGGAGTTAACATACTGAGGTATAAAAACAAATGTGTGTATCTAACTTCTCCCACTACATTCATTCACACCTTACACATAGTGAGATCTGTGGTCACAGGCACCATAAAAGCGACATAAAAGGGGAATATAAGTAATATGTAACACTGCTAGTTATCTGCACTGTGTAAAATTGGTCAAACCCACCTTGGTACTTTGGTTATTTGAATGAAGAATGAGTTTAATTGTAATGCATTTAGTGAATAAACATTTTCACTTTTCAAATCCAAAGCAGCTTCAAAGTATATTTAATACAAAAAACTATTTTAGTGTTTCTGCCAATGTACCATTTAGTATAATCAAGGTGCAACCAAGAAGCTACCAGCATCATGACAGAAACTACAATAAAAGGAAATTATAGTGAGCCTTCAGGCTGCACACTATTTGAGGGATGCCCATGTTGTATTATACATATATACTTAGGAATATCAAGATAACAGGGACAGACACATTACACGACAACGTCTATTTACACAACTGCAGTTTACTTTTCTAGCTTTTACGTGTGACAGGTTTCCTTTAAGAAATGCACAGATACAGTATGCAGTCACCATAGCTTGATTTTAACTTTCCTGACTTCTAAACAACTGAAACAAAGACATGACTTTTGACTGCTGTGGCTACTTTAAAAAGAGTGCCCTTTACTTTACCAAATAATGGAAAATGTCTTTAGTGTGCATATTTAGTCCATGTAACATACAATAAATCAAATGTGTGGTTTGATTTTAAAGCTCTAAGTAACATTAGATTCATAGAAAACCAAAAGAACTACAACTAAAGCCTTAATAAACAACTGCAAGCTAACAAGCCATGTTTTATTTGACCCTCAGCGGACAATTGTGATTTATGATAACGCTCCTTCACTGTCCAATCTGTAGGCGAAGGACAAGAGGATGACACCACTGTATTCTTTAACTGTGACCGATAAACTGGCTGTGACCGATAAACCAGTGTCACCCTCCTTGCTCTGCAGTGTAACAGAGGCATGTGAATTGTAAAATGACCACAAAAAAAACTACAAACATTTTGTCAGCTCAAGCTGTTCACATAAAGGTATTTCAACTGTGTGTTTATCTTATTGGCTAAAGTTCAGCTTTCAACGTTTTAACTGAATCTATCCTTGTAAATAATTGCAATTAATACTAGATGCTTAACTTTTATGTTAAACGCTGTATAGGTTTAAAGTTTATAAGTATACACACAAACAATGTAATAATACAATTAAAATTTAAATTTCTCTTTCTATATATATACTGTACATTACTGTATACCATCTCATCGCAATTCAAATTTCCTTTGTTTTGTTGCTGTTATCCAGGTCTGAGCAAATTAAATTGTTAAAGTCACACATCTGTGTGAGTCATTGTAATTAAATTACATATGAAGTCATATCCTTGCCTTGTCACCAAATGTAACATAAAAATATATTAAATTAGACTGTTTTACTGCATTCTGTTGAGAAAATACAATAAGACACACATGAAACTGAAAGAGATGTTAACGCTCTCGCCACCAATGTATTCAGGGCACACAGGAAAAGGTTAAACACAAAGGGATGAGAAATCCTAATGGAACCTTTGAAGGTGAGACAAGGTGATGACTAGTGATAAGGAAAGGCGCCACATTGCTTACATCTCCTAGCAACAAGCAATCAACACTTAGATAGGAATCAAAAGACTCCAATGCAAGGTGTACAGCCTTCATTTACTTCCTGGTTCAGAGTAGCTTGTAAACTTTTACAAGCATTGTTCTGACTGGTTTACAGCTAAAAACATCCTCATAATACCTGTGTAAGGGATAAAAATGTTGTGTGGTCCACCGCAGAGGTAGAGAACTCTCGTCTGAAGAAATAAGGTTACTTAAAGTACTATACATTGACAGTTATACCACCTCCCTTCTGTGCAAATGTAGGAATCATTATTGCTGGCATACAACAGAAAAACTATAGCCTTTATAATTAAAATAGAGCTAAAAAAATGAGTTTTATATCTAAACCAGGTAAGGGTAAGAACATCTGTCAGGTTTTAAGGATATTTTGCTTCACTTTCTCTCCTAGAGACAAAGTAGGAAGTAGAAAAATCCACCCAATGGCCGGTGTCTCCACTGGGAGATGTTCTCTATCTTTCTAGACCCAGTGACAACTGCAAACTTTAGACTTTCTCTCAGTTTCTTTCCTGGTGATAGCAGTCATCAATAGAGATAATGAAAGTGAATCTCCCCAACAGGAACACAGAATAAAATAAATAAAAACATGATAGAGGTTCTAACTCTTTCCCACTGCGCTCAGTAGTAGAAAAATAGTTTTTGTGGAGTTTTACTTTAACCTCTCTGGCGGTCTAATTATGTCAATATTTTTGAATGTCAAAGCGGTACATTGTTTTGCATGGAAATTTGTTGTTTTATATTGTAGGCCTGTAATTCTGAGGAATAACTCACTTAAATCTGTTCGAACAAGAGTCTAGTAAATATCCCGGGTATGATAAAGTTTGAAACACGAAATCATAACTTATAATAAATAATTATAAAAAATAATAATAGAATAATAATAAATATAATTCAATCATGTAATCAAACCAAAAACACTGAAATTTGAAATAGAGTGCCATGTTCGCACATCACTGAGCTCAGTCGCAGAATTGTCGCTGTCGTCACTTTAAGTGTATGAATTTTCCAACGGATCACTATCGCTCAATTCTGCAAGTGATTATAATTTACTATCGCCGTTTTCTAGCTGGTCTAAAACTGCTTTTGACCTAAAGGGACACTATTTGGATGCCATGGACGTTCTTAAGTTTCTAGACAGAAAGAACAGTAAAAGTGCAGGCAGGGCACTAGACTAAGCACTAGGGACAAAACTGTGGTGAAATGGTTTGATACAGTAATGTAATCCTAACATATTACAATGTATTGTGTGTACAGTATGTCATGTTTTTACTTTTTTGAATCTCCTGCCGGTTCCACCCCCCTGCGTTGCATTGCTCGCATTGAAGACGGATGCTGACATCGGCCGGAGGACACAACGGGAGGACATCGGGGGATCACAGGAGAAGATAATTTACACCACAGTGTAATCCCAAGTGTGGCTCAGGGTTACTGTTTTTGGTATTGAAAATGAACCCTGAACCACACTCAGGATTACCACTAGGAAGGTTAAAAGTTATTTTACACACTGCCCATTTGAAAATGGCCATATCAGTGTGGGCTGAAGTCAAACTCTTAAGCATGGTGTACAGGTTAAGTGCTTTTTTTGTTCAATCAGCAGGCTGAATGGAAAAAAAAACCCCCTCACAGATCCCTGCATCAACACAATTTGTCTGCAGGGACCTCAACCGCTGTGCTAGTTTTCCAGCAGGACCGTTCGACAGAAGCTGGTACCGAAAGTCAGCTGGTTCCTGCTATCAGTACATGTATACCCAGTTTTAGGCTGGCCATACACAAGTCATTCTTAATAGCCAATGACTCAATTTCCCCATCCACACTTTTGATGTGGATGGGGGAATCCCTCTTGCTGTGCCTTTGTATTCTGACAGCTTCAGAACAAATTCATCAGCACCGCTGGTGGCACTGATCAGGAGAAAAATTTCCAATAGCCTGGTTGTACACAAGTCGATCAACAGATCCATGCCCAAACATAGGTTGAAATTCAGCCAGTGCCTGCTGAATCAGTTCAGTGTATGGCTGGCTTTAGTCTACATTTAGGATCTTCCAGTCAGCCTGTCCCTATGGGACAACTCTATATTGGAGCAGCTTTGTACAATTCTTGACACTGACTAATGGCAATCCCACGGTAATATAATCCTCTCAGATATCTATCAGGAGGGAACAATGTACTCCTTTACATAATTTACACATAGGGAAACATGAATTACCCTGCTGTTTCTTCTATAGATTTTTATAACACCACAATGGTCTGGAGACACAATTTAGAGACTCTGATAAGCTCTTCTCTAACTTCCCACTAATAGAAATTTTCAAAGCACAAGGTCACAAATGTTAGTTTCCATTCCCTATACTCAGAATGTACGAGCAAGATATACTGACAGGAAGACTCAATGAACTACCATGGTGCTCCACAGTGCCGTGGTAGTTAATTGAAAACTAGAAGACGACAGCTGTCAGGACTTGTAGTGCATTCATTTACAGAACTCTGTGAATAAATGATTTCATAGGCAGAGCACCGCATGGTCACGCTATTTTCATATCTGACCGATAGTATGGGGGAACTTCTGCGGCTGCGGCATCAGAAGCATGTTACATTAGGAACATGAAACATTAGAAACATGTTACTTGTTCCACCCGAAAAACAGGTGGAACATGTAACATGCTCCCAAAGGTGAAGTTATCCTTTTAGAGTGTTGACCAAATTACACTAGACTATTTTGAAGCCTGTAAAGCCATAACGGTTGTCGAACCTATCTTCTCTTACTGTGGCTCAGTGGAAATTATTAATCAATCAGATCACCCCATATGAAAAAAATTATGCATGGGAGGTGAAAATGTCCCTTCAAATCCCATAAAACTTAGGTCCTATGGTGTAAAGCTGGCTATAGATGGCTAGAATTTAGAACGGAAATTCTTAGGAAATGAATGTTCTAAGAAAGTTAGTTTGTTTTTGAAATCATTAGTGAGTCAAGTCGACGTTCATTTTCGACTGCATTGACGAGAAAATTCGAAGGAAAGCAGGATGGAAACTTTTTCTTGAAAAAATTTCTTACAGTGTACATGGTCTTCCTTCGGTAAACTCTATTCATTTCAAAATCAAATGTTGAAACCAAATGAAATCATTCAAATATTCTGAGTAGAGATGAGCGAAGAAATGAAAAATTCGATTCGACTGATTCGGCGAATTCGTGGACAATATTCGATTCGAGTCGAATAAATTCGCTGTGAATTTAACTTAAAAAAGGGTGTTTCTAGGCTTCAGAGAGACTTAATATTAGTGCAGAACACTGTACCTTTAATTTAAATGCCCTTGGAGTCTGCTGGGGAAGAGAAATAATACTGTCTGTCAGTATGACATGCAGATGAGTGCCGTCGATCTTAGAATCACTGCACACTTCACTCCTTTGGCCAGTCACGGGGCCAAAACCAGTGTTTGGAGCCACAGTGTGGCGGTGGAGGCAGCAGCAATGGGAGGCCATACAGCAACCTATGACAAAATGGAAACCAGCAGGAGCGTGAGGAGACCTGAAAGTGGCACATGGCAGAGTGGGAGCAATGGGAGGCGGTACAGGGACCCAGGTCACACTGTGGGCCCAGCAGCAGCGTGACCAGGCGGTACGGGGGCCCATGGCCGATATGGGGCTTGGTGGCACCTATGGAAGGCCTGTAATCTGCCAGCAACCTATGACAAAATGGACAACCGCAGGAGTGTGAGGAGATTTCAAAGTGGCACATGGCAGAGTGGAAGCAATGGGAGGCCGTACAGGGACCCAGGTCACACTGTGGGCTCAGCAGCAGCGTGACCAGGAGGTACGGGGGCCCATGGTCGATATGGGGCCTGGCGGCACCTATGGAAGGCCGCTAATCTGCCAGCAACCTATGACAAAATGGACAACCGCAGGAGTGTGAGGAGATTTCAAAGAGGTACATGGCAGAGTGGAAGCAATGGGAGGCCGTACAGGGACCCAGGTCACACTGTGGGACCAGCATCAGCGTGAACAGGCGGTACGGGGGCCCATGGCCGATTTGACCTCATTCATCCCATAGTCCTGCCGACTCACGAATAGCGTGGCCTCCTCAAAGGGCCTGAGCAAGCGCAGGTGTCACACATGAGCTGACAATGGCTGACATCTAAGTTACACAGGGAGTACCTTTATCCGCTTTTAACATCAGGAAATCTGTGATGGCCTTTAGCTGTTCGTAAAGGCGGTCTAACATATGTAGGGTTGAATTACACCTTGTTGCAACGTCACAGCATGAGGAGTCGGTACGGGGGCCCATGGCAGATTACATGTCTGGCAGCAGCAATGGGAGGCCCGTAATCTGCCAGCACCCTATGTCAAAAAATTTAACACACCAGCAGTGTGAAGAGACCTGAAAGTGGCACATGGCAGCAGAGTGTGGCGATGGAGACAGCAGCAATGGGAGGCCGTACAGGGACCCATGAGAGACTCTAGACTTGGCAGCAGCATGAGGAGGCGGTATATAGGGGCCCATGGCAGATTAGGGGCCTGGCAGCAGCTATGTGAGGCCCGTAATCTGCCTGCACCCTATGTCAAAAAATTTAACACACCAGCAGTGTGAAGAGACCTGAAAGTGGCACATGGCAGCAGAGTGTGGCGATGGAGACAGCAGCAATGGGAGGCCGTACAGGGACCCATGAGAGACTCTAGACTTGGCAGCAGCATGAGGAGGCGGTTTATAGGGGCCCATGGCAGATTAGGGGCCTGGCAGCAGCTATGTGAGGCCCGTAATCTGCCTGCACCCTATGTCAAAAAATTTAACACACCAGCAGTGTGAAGGAGACCTGAAAGTGGCACATGGCAGCAGAGTGTGGCGATGGAGACAGCAGCAATGGGAGGCCGTACAGGGACCCATGAGAGACTCTGGACTTGGCAGCAGCATGAGGAGGCGGTATATAGGGGCCCATGGCAGATTAGGGGCCTGGCAGCAGCTATGTGAGGCCCGTAATCTGCCTGCACCCTATGTCAAAAAATTTAACACACCAGCAGTGTGAAGAGACCTGAAAGTGGCACATGGCAGCAGAGTGTGGCGATGGAGACAGCAGCAATGGGAGGCCGTACAGGGACCCATGAGAGACTCTAGACTTGGCAGCAGCATGAGGAGGCGGTATATAGGGGCCCATGGCAGATTAGGGGCCTGGCAGCAGCTATGTGAGGCCCGTAATCTGCCTGCACCCTATGTCAAAAAATTTAACACACCAGCAGTGTGAAGAGACCTGAAAGTGGCACATGGCAGCAGAGTGTGGCGATGGAGACAGCAGCAATGGGAGGCCGTACAGGGACCCATGAGAGACTCTAGACTTGGCAGCAGCATGAGGAGGCGGTTTATAGGGGCCCATGGCAGATTAGGGGCCTGGCAGCAGCTATGTGAGGCCCGTAATCTGCCTGCACCCTATGTCAAAAAATTTAACACACCAGCAGTGTGAAGGAGACCTGAAAGTGGCACATGGCAGCAGAGTGTGGCGATGGAGACAGCAGCAATGGGAGGCCGTACAGGGACCCATGAGAGACTCTGGACTTGGCAGCAGCATGAGGAGGCGGTATATAGGGGCCCATGGCAGATTAGGGGCCTGGCAGCAGCTATGTGAGGCCCGTAATCTGCCTGCACCCTATGTCAAAAAATTTAACACACCAGCAGTGTGAAGAGACCTGAAAGTGGCACATGGCAGCAGAGTGTGGCGATGGAGACAGCAGCAATGGGAGGCCGTACAGGGACCCATGAGAGACTCTGGACTTGGCAGCAGCATGAGGAGGCGGTATATAGGGGCCCATGGCAGATTAGGGGCCTGGCAGCAGCTATGTGAGGCCCGTTATCTTGCAGCACCCTATGTCAAAAAATTAAACACACCAGCAGTGTGAAGAGACCTGAAAGTGGCACATGGCAGCAGAGTGTGGCGATGGAGACAGCAGCAATGGGAGGCCGTACAGGGACCCATGAGAGACTCTGGACTTGGCAGCAGCATGAGGAGGCGGTATATAGGGGCCCATGGCAGATTAGGGGCCTGGCAGCAGCTATGTGAGGCCCGTAATCTGCCTGCACCCTATGTCAAAAAATTTAACACACCAGCAGTGTGAAGAGACCTGAAAGTGGCACATGGCAGCAGAGTGTGGCGATGGAGACAGCAGCAATGGGAGGCCGTACAGGGACCCATGAGAGACTCTGGACTTGGCAGCAGCATGAGGAGGCGGTTTATAGGGGCCCATGGCAGATTAGGGGCCTGGCAGCAGCTATGTGAGGCCCGTAATCTGCCTGCACCCTATGTCAAAAAATTTAACACACCAGCAGTGTGAAGGAGACCTGAAAGTGGCACATGGCAGCAGAGTGTGGCGATGGAGACAGCAGCAATGGGAGGCCGTACAGGGACCCATGAGAGACTCTGGACTTGGCAGCAGCATGAGGAGGCGGTATATAGGGGCCCATGGCAGATTAGGGGCCTGGCAGCAGCTATGTGAGGCCCGTAATCTGCCTGCACCCTATGTCAAAAAATTTAACACACCAGCAGTGTGAAGAGACCTGAAAGTGGCACATGGCAGCAGAGTGTGGCGATGGAGACAGCAGCAATGGGAGGCCGTACAGGGACCCATGAGAGACTCTGGACTTGGCAGCAGCATGAGGAGGCGGTATATAGGGGCCCATGGCAGATTAGGGGCCTGGCAGCAGCTATGTGAGGCCCGTTATCTTGCAGCACCCTATGTCAAAAAATTAAACACACCAGCAGTGTGAAGAGACCTGAAAGTGGCACATGGCAGCAGAGTGTGGCGATGGAGACAGCAGCAATGGGAGGCCGTACAGGGACCCATGAGAGACTCTGGACTTGGCAGCAGCATGAGGAGGCGGTATATAGGGGCCCATGGCAGATTAGGGGCCTGGCAGCAGCTATGTGAGGCCCGTTATCTTGCAGCACCCTATGTCAAAAAATTAAACACACCAGCAGTGTGAAGAGACCTGAAAGTGGCACATGGCAGCAGAGTGTGGCGATGGAGACAGCAGCAATGGGAGGCCGTACAGGGACCCATGAGAGACTCTAGACTTGGCAGCAGCATGAGGAGGCGGTTTATAGGGGCCCATGGCAGATTAGGGGCCTGGCAGCAGCTATGTGAGGCCCGTAATCTGCCTGCACCCTATGTCAAAAAATTAAACACACCAGCAGTGTGAAGAGACCTGAAAGTGGCACATGGCAGCAGAGTGTGGCGATGGAGACAGCAGCAATGGGAGGCCGTACAGGGACCCATGAGAGACTCTAGACTTGGCAGCAGCATGAGGAGGCGGTTTATAGGGGCCCATGGCAGATTAGGGGCCTGGCAGCAGCTATGTGAGGCCCGTAATCTGCCTGCACCCTATGTCAAAAAATTAAACACACCAGCAGTGTGAAGAGACCTGAAAGTGGCACATGGCAGCAGAGTGTGGCGATGGAGACAGCAGCAATGGGAGGCCGTACAGGGACCCATGAGAGACTCTAGACTTGGCAGCAGCATGAGGAGGCGGTATATAGGGGCCCATGGCAGATTAGGGGCCTGGCAGCAGCTATGTGAGGCCCGTTATCTTGCAGCACCCTATGTCAAAAAATTAAACACACCAGCAGTGTGAAGAGACCTGAAAGTGGCACATGGCAGCAGAGTGTGGCGATGGAGACAGCAGCAATGGGAGGCCGTACAGGGACCCATGAGAGACTCTGGACTTGGCAGCAGCATGAGGAGGCGGTATATAGGGGCCCATGGCAGATTAGGGGCCTGGCAGCAGCTATGTGAGGCCCGTTATCTTGCAGCACCCTATGTCAAAAAATTAAACACACCAGCAGTGTGAAGAGACCTGAAAGTGGCACATGGCAGCAGAGTGTGGCGATGGAGACAGCAGCAATGGGAGGCCGTACAGGGACCCATGAGAGACTCTGGACTTGGCAGCAGCATGAGGAGGCGGTATATAGGGGCCCATGGCAGATTAGGGGCCTGGCAGCAGCTATGTGAGGCCCGTTATCTTGCAGCACCCTATGTCAAAAAATTAAACACACCAGCAGTGTGAAGAGACCTGAAAGTGGCACATGGCAGCAGAGTGTGGCGATGGAGACAGCAGCAATGGGAGGCCGTACAGGGACCCATGAGAGACTCTGGACTTGGCAGCAGCATGAGGAGGCGGTATATAGGGGCCCATGGCAGATTAGGGGCCTGGCAGCAGCTATGTGAGGCCCGTAATCTGCCTGCACCCTATGTCAAAAAATTTAACACACCAGCAGTGTGAAGAGACCTGAAAGTGGCACATGGCAGCAGAGTGTGGCGATGGAGACAGCAGCAATGGGAGGCCGTACAGGGACCCATGAGAGACTCTAGACTTGGCAGCAGCATGAGGAGGCGGTTTATAGGGGCCCATGGCAGATTAGGGGCCTGGCAGCAGCTATGTGAGGCCCGTAATCTGCCTGCACCCTATGTCAAAAAATTTAACACACCAGCAGTGTGAAGAGACCTGAAAGTGGCACATGGCAGCAGAGTGTGGCGATGGAGACAGCAGCAATGGGAGGCCGTACAGGGACCCATGACAGACTCTAGACTTGGCAGCAGCATGAGGAGGCGGTATATAGGGGCCCATGGCAGATTAGGGGCCTGGCAGCAGCTATGTGAGGCCCGTAATCTGCCTGCACCCTATGTCAAAAAATTTAGCACACCAGCAGTGTGAAGAGACCTGAAAGTGGCACATGGCAGCAGAGTGTGGCGATGGAGACAGCAGCAATGGGAGGCCGTACAGGGACCCATGAGAGACTCTGGACCTAGCAGCAGCATGAGGAGGCGGTATATAGGGGCCTATGGCAGATTAGG
Source organism: Staurois parvus (assembly GCF_062004578.1). Taxonomy (NCBI): domain Eukaryota; kingdom Metazoa; phylum Chordata; class Amphibia; order Anura; family Ranidae; genus Staurois; species Staurois parvus. The sequence continues at coordinate 7,347,914 of NW_028317968.1, read as the reverse complement.
GGCCTGGCAGCAGCTATAGGAGGCCCGTAATCTGCCAGCACCCTATGTCAAAAAATTAAACACACCAGCAGTGTGAGGAGACCTGAAAGTGGCACATGTTTGAGGCATGATTCATGGCGGATTTAGTCAGTTGTGTCAGGAACTGGTGGTTTGAAATCCAGACTAATCCACGCCTGATTCATTTTCACAAACGTGAGTCTCTCCACACTTTGGGTGGACAGTCGTGTCCTCCGCGGAGTTACAATACCTCCTGCCGCACTAAACACGCGCTCCGATGCCACGCTACTGGCCGGGCATGACAGCCTTTCAAGGGCAAATTCAGCTAGTTGGGGCCAAAGGTCAAGTTTCGTTGCCCAGTAGTCAAGGGGATTGTCTACCTCGGTTGGCAGGGTGCTGTCCAAGTAGGCCCAAGCCTGTTGTTTGAGCTCCTGCTCCAGGTCCACCTGATGCTGCTGCTGCTGCTGCGGCTGGTTAGTAGTTTCCTCACTGCGCTGGTGAAGAAAGCTACTCATCATCGACTGCAGACTGAGGCAGCCACTGCTGGTGGAGCTGCCACTGCTCCTACCACCCCACCCCTCCCCTGCTGCCATGCCAGCGGAACGCGAGCGCACAGGGCCCACAGTGTCTGAGGATGGACGTTGGCGCACAAAGGCAGAGACCAACTGACTACATAGGTGGTTTTTATAGTACGTAATTTTGGCCTCCCTCTCAGCAGGTGTGAAAAAGGCCACCATTTTGGACCGGTAGCGAGGGTCCAACAAGGTGGACAGCCAAAAGTCATCCCTCTGTCTGATGGTTATTATTCGGCTGTCGCTACGCAAGCAACCGAGCATGCTATGGGCCATTTGTGCCAAGGAATGCGAGGGACTCCCTGCCTCCATCTCCACAGCATACTGCCACGGTGCGTCTGGGTCCTCTGTCTCCTCCTCCTCCTCCTCTACCAGATGCTCCTGCTCCTCCACTCCTGTCCGCTGAGTGGAAAAACCACCCATTTCACTCAATAATTCCTGAGCACAAATGTCCTCCTCTACCTCCTCCTCTTCTTCCTGTCCTGCCCCCACAGGGGTCATGTGGCGTTGAGATCTGTGCGCCACGTCTACCGCACCCTGACCAGCCATTGTTAACAGCATTTGTTCCAGGACGTGCAACAGAGGAATGACGTCGTTCATCCCATAGTCCTGCCGACTCACGAATAGCGTGGCCTCCTCAAAGGGCCTGAGCAAGCGGCAGGTGTCACGCATGAGCTGCCAATGGCTGACATCTAAGTTACACAGGGGAGTACCTTTATCCGCTTGTAACATCAGGAAATCGGTGATGGCCTTTCGCTGCTCGTAAAGGCGGTCTAACATGTGTAGGGTTGAATTCCACCTTGTTGCAACGTCGCAGATCAGGCGATGCTGTGGAATTCCGTTCTGCCGCTGCAGCTCAATGAGGGTGTTCTTTGCGGTGTAGGAATGGCTGAAATGCATGCACAGTTTACGTGACATTTTAAGGATGTCTTGCAGTGGGATGGTGGATTTTAGGAACCGCTTGACAACCAGATTGAACACGTGAGCCATGCATGGCGCATGGCACAACCTTCCTTGACGCAGAGCAGACACCATGTTCTTTCCGTTGTCAGTCAACATGGTTCCGATTTTTAGTTTGCGCGGAGACAGCCATCTGTTGATTTCTCTGTTCATTACACTCAGCAGTTCCTCCCCTGTGTGACTACGTTCGCCAAGGCATACCAGGTGCAGCACAGCGTGACACCGTTGCGCCCTGCACATGTGATATGCCGGTCGGGTAATGGGACTTGGCACGGGGGTGGCGGCTGAGGACACGGCGGAAAAAGAGGTGGTAGAGGCGGACATGCTTGCTGGACCAAGGACGTGCAAACGTGGAGGCAAAAGCGTCGTGACCTGTCCAAGTTGCTGGTGCGGCTGTGCCGGCACCACGTTCACCCAGTGGGCCGTAAATGACATGTACTGTCCCTGACCGTAGTTACAGCTCCACACGTCGGCGCTGCCGTGCACTTTGGCAGAGACCGACATGCTCAAAGACTGGCCCACCATCTCTTCTACATGTGAATGCAGGGCTGGCACTGCCTTTTGGGCAAAGAAATGACGGCTTGGCACTCTCCACCGCGGCGCGGCACAAGCCATCATTTCTCGGAAAGGTGCTGAGTCCACCAGTTGGAAAGGGAGGGACTGCAGCACCAGCAACTTGGACAGGAGGACGTTCAGCTTTTGCACCGTCGGGTGCGTGCTCGCAAACTGTTGTCTCTTGGATACGGATTCCAAGAAAGACTGTTGACGGAATCCGAGAAGAGGAGTAGCAGGAGAAGGAGCATCTGAACGAGCGGAAGATGCCAACGAGCGACAACTCCCCTCAGCAGAGGTGTTGGAGCCTTGACTGGCTGATAGAGGGCGATTGACGACGTCGGGTGACGGAGCAAGTAACGGAGCGGGTGATGGAGCGGGGGCTGGGGCAGGCAGAACCGCCGTATGTTTATCACGGTTTTCCCAGGCCACCGAATGGTGACGCTGCATATGCTGACGCAACGCTGTAGTCCCAACATGGGCCCCCTGGCCACGCTTGCATTTCTGGCCACATAGTCGACATACGGCTAAGTTTACTTCCTCGGGCGGCTTGAGGAAAAATTGCCACACCACCGAGTAGGAAACTTTGCCCCCGCTACTCTTCACTGGCTGACTGCTACTTCCTCCGTGCGCACCGGCACCACTACTGGCCGTGGTGGTAGGCTGCAGTGGAGCTGGTGCTCTACTCCGTGGACGTTTGGCTCCACTGACACTGATGCGACCCTGCTGCTGTCTCCTGGGCAACCCACCGACTGTTTTGCTCGCTGCCAAGCTGCCACCCTCTTCTCCTGATGATGCGGAAGAAATTGCCTGATGACGACGAGGCTGCCAAGTGCGATCAACCTCCTCATCATCAAGTAGGGTCTCCGCCTCACTACTAGCCCCCTCGGCTGCGTCTGGGTCAGGAGACAGACCTGTCTCTAGACCGGCTACCGAGCCACTCTCCTCGCCAGTACTTGTTCGCTTGGCTGCTGAAAAGGCCGATGTCTCCCCCCGTTCCTGACCGCCCTCTGTTAGCTCTTCCTCACTGTACAGTGGGGCTGAGCCCACAGCATGCGATACTTCGCTTGGTGAGGGAACAGCAAAGGACAGGGGCAGGTAGAGGACACGTGATTTCAGTGGGCTTGCTCCCGGGCCATGCCAACTAACGGTTGTGTCTGACGTACCCACCGACCGTTGGCTGTAGGTGTCAGAGGTGCCCTGGGAAGAGGAAGACGACCGAGCCAACCAATCAATGACGGCAGGGTTGTCGGTGGAGACACGACCGCTGGATGACACCGGGAGCACTGGCCTCTGGCTGCGAATACTGCTGCCTCGACCCCTTCCTCTGCTGCCACATCTGCTCGCTCCTAAAACATTGCCTCCTCTGCCACTCCTCTGCATGTTGTCTGACATACTATTTAATTCAACGATTAGGTGTCCCTGAGTAACAATTCTCTGGCACTCAGTAACAATTCTGTCTGTCCCTGAGTATGAATTCTGTGGCCCTGAGTAACAATTCTGTGTCTGTGCGAGTAACAATTCTGTGTCTGTGCGAGTAACAATTCTGTGTCTGTGCAAGTAACAATTTTGTGTCTGTGCGAGTAACAATTCTCTGGCACTCAGTAACAATTCTGTCTGTCCCTGAGTAACAATTCTCTGGCACTCAGTAACAATTCTGTCTGTCCCTGAGTAACAATTCTCTGGCACTCAGTAACAATTCTGTCTGTCCCTGAGTATGAATTCTGTGGCCCTGAGTAACAATTCTGTGTCTGTGCGAGTAACAATTCTGTGTCTGTGCAAGTAACAATTTTGTGTCTGTGCGAGTAACAATTCTCTGGCACTCAGTAACAATTCTGTCTGTCCCTGAGTAACAATTCTCTGGCACTCAGTAACAATTCTGTCTGTCCCTGAGTAACAATTCTCTGGCACTCAGTAACAATTCTGTCTGTCCCTGAGTAACAATTCTCTGGCACTCAGTAACAATTCTGTCTGTCCCTGAGTAACAATTCTCTGGCACTCAGTAACAATTCTGTGTCTGTGCGAGTAACAATTCTGTGTCTGTGCAAGTAACAATTTTGTGTCTGTGCGAGTAACAATTCTCTGGCACTCAGTAACAATTCTGTCTGTCCCTGAGTAACAATTCTCTGGCACTCAGTAACAATTCTGTCTGTCCCTGAGTAACAATTCTCTGGCACTCAGTAACAATTCTGTCTGTCCCTGAGTATGAATTCTGTGGCCCTGAGTAACAATTCTGTGTCTGTGCGAGTAACAATTCTGTGTCTGTGCAAGTAACAATTTTGTGTCTGTGCGAGTAACAATTCTCTGGCACTCAGTAACAATTCTGTCTGTCCCTGAGTAACAATTCTCTGGCACTCAGTAACAATTCTGTCTGTCCCTGAGTAACAATTCTCTGGCACTCAGTAACAATTCTGTCTGTCCCTGAGTAACAATTCTCTGGCACTCAGTAACAATTCTGTCTGTCCCTGAGTAACAATTCTCTGGCACTCAGTAACAATTCTGTGTCTGTGCGAGTAACAATTCTGTGTCTGTGCAAGTAACAATTTTGTGTCTGTGCGAGTAACAATTCTCTGGCACTCAGTAACAATTCTGTCTGTCCCTGAGTAACAATTCTCTGGCACTCAGTAACAATTCTGTCTGTCCCTGAGTAACAATTCTCTGGCACTCAGTAACAATTCTGTCTGTCCCTGAGTATGAATTCTGTGGCCCTGAGTAACAATTCTGTGTCTGTGCGAGTAACAATTCTGTGTCTGTGCAAGTAACAATTTTGTGTCTGTGCGAGTAACAATTCTCTGGCACTCAGTAACAATTCTGTCTGTCCCTGAGTAACAATTCTCTGGCACTCAGTAACAATTCTGTCTGTCCCTGAGTAACAATTCTCTGGCACTCAGTAACAATTCTGTCTGTCCCTGAGTAACAATTCTCTGGCACTCAGTAACAATTCTGTCTGTCCCTGAGTAACAATTCTCTGGCACTCAGTAACAATTCTGTGTCTGTGCGAGTAACAATTCTGGGTCTGTGCAAGTAACAATTTTGTGTCTGTGCGAGTAACAATTCTCTGGCACTCAGTAACAATTCTGTCTGTCCCTGAGTAACAATTCTCTGGCACTCAGTAACAATTCTGTCTGTCCCTGAGTAACAATTCTCTGGCACTCAGTAACAATTCTGTCTGTCCCTGAGTATGAATTCTGTGGCCCTGAGTAACAATTCTGTGTCTGTGCGAGTAACAATTCTGTGTCTGTGCAAGTAACAATTTTGTGTCTGTGCGAGTAACAATTCTCTGGCACTCAGTAACAATTCTGTCTGTCCCTGAGTAACAATTCTCTGGCACTCAGTAACAATTCTGTCTGTCCCTGAGTAACAATTCTCTGGCACTCAGTAACAATTCTGTCTGTCCCTGAGTAACAATTCTCTGGCACTCAGTAACAATTCTGTGTCTGTGCGAGTAACAATTCTGTGTCTGTGCAAGTAACAATTTTGTGTCTGTGCGAGTAACAATTCTCTGGCACTCAGTAACAATTCTGTCTGTCCCTGAGTAACAATTCTCTGGCACTCAGTAACAATTCTGTCTGTCCCTGAGTAACAATTCTCTGGCACTCAGTAACAATTCTGTCTGTCCCTGAGTATGAATTCTGTGGCCCTGAGTAACAATTCTGTGTCTGTGCGAGTAACAATTCTGTGTCTGTGCAAGTAACAATTTTGTGTCTGTGCGAGTAACAATTCTCTGGCACTCAGTAACAATTCTGTCTGTCCCTGAGTAACAATTCTCTGGCACTCAGTAACAATTCTGTCTGTCCCTGAGTAACAATTCTCTGGCACTCAGTAACAATTCTGTCTGTCCCTGAGTAACAATTCTGTCTGTCCCTGAGAATGAATTCTGTGGCCCTGAGTAAGAATTCTCTGGCACTCAGTAACAATTCTGTCTGACCCTGAGTAACAATTCTCTGGCACTCAGTAACAATTCTGTCTGTGCCTGAGTAACAATTCTCTGGCACTCAGTAACAATTCTGTCTGTCCCTGAGTAAAAATTCTGTGGCCCTAATAACGTTTCTGTGGCCCTAAGTAACAATTCTCTGGCACTGAGTGAAAATTCTGTCTGTCCCTGAGTATGAATTCTGTGGCCCTAACTAGCGTTTCTTTGTCCCTAAATAACGATTCTGTGGCCCTCATTAACAAGTCTGTGTCCCTGAGTAATGGTTCTCTGCCCCTAAGTAACTTCTCTCTGTCCCCAATTCTCGTTTCTGTGGCCCTAACTCTGTCCCTGTCCCTAGTACAGAGCGGTCTGCCTCTGTTCAATGACTGCAGGCAAATGAAGATTTCCAAAATGGCCGCTATATATACCTCGACCATTACACAGTGCTGGCTGGCTGGCTGCTGATTGGCTGATGCGATCACATGTCGTTGAGGAATGCATTATGGGGCAGCGCGCCTTGTCTGCGCGCCTTCCCCGACATCCCCGCTCCGTCGCCGCACATGTCAGCCGCCATTTTCGGAAAAATTTCGATTCGCGCGTCCGAATTAGGCTGTTTTTCGGATTCGGCACGAATCGAAATTTTTCCGATATTCGACTCGAATTCCACTTCGGATACTTCGATTCGCTCATCTCTAATTCTGAGACTTTTCATACACAATTTCCTAAGACTTTTCCTAAGAATTTCTGTTTGAAAGCTCAAGATGACCCACCCTGGCTCAAATGCCACAACCACCACTGCCAGTGTATGTTTACTTTTTTGTTATGTAATACATGTATGTAAAATGGTCGCACAAGAGACTGTCAGTGTTTCTATTTCCTTATTCTTTATATACTGCATATCTGAAGCCACATGATTTCACATACTCTCTGTTACTATTTTATATGCATATACTTGTGTGCAACAGAGTTAAATTTAAAACAAAAAAAAGTACTGTTACACACAAAACCAGTACTTGGCCATGCACCAATTAACAATTTAGATATGCACATGAATAAAAGATTTGGTGAACTACATATACTGCCAAAGCTAAAATTTTTTCTGAAAATTATAATCACTTACCTAAATCCTCTAGATTTTTGCTTTCCTATTCTTTATGCTTACAAATTTGCTGGGATGGAAATGTTAAATGAAATTTCCCCTTCCTCCTTCTACAGTCGGTCAAACTATAAGAAGTCAAGGCCTTTGAACATATGGGTTTATTTATTAAAGACAAACAGGTCATTCACATTGAAAGGGAATTTTCTCTTAGCTTAGTGAATGAGATAAAGCGCAACTGACTTCAATTATCCAATCACGTGCAAGCAATTGCAGGAACAGCGATTCCCTGATGAACAATTATCAAGCTCCATTTGTCAGATGTCCAGCACTGGACAATACATAAAAGCTTGGTTTGCTTACAGGGACACCCCTTCCTATTCAGTCTGGCTACTGATTTGCTGGGTAATGGGGATAGCAGAAGTACTATTTAAAATACTCTTAAAAAGAGGATAAATCTAAAACAAAAAATGCAGAATATTGCAGCTCATCAATCCTTATATGTGGTAGCTGAATTCATTTTCTTTATTTTTTAGCTAAATACATTTTTAAAAAGGACAGAAAATACATGTCATCCTTGCCAGAAATGCAGTGTTCTTGTCACTTCCTGTGAATTGACCTGAAAGAGCTATCTTCCTTCTCTAAATTACCAATCCAAAAAGTCTCCGTGTAATGGAGGTGAACAGAAGCAGACATGTCTGAAGTCCACCCTAGATCACAACCATGGTTCCCTCCATAGATACAGTGCTAGGAGCAGACGTAGCCACCCAAGGACATGAAGTGTGTTATCTGCAGGATTACCAGGTGAAAATAAAGGGAAAAAAAGCCTAAAAGAAAAAAAATTAAAAATAAACCACATCTAAGGATTGACATTTATATACTCAAATATATTTAAATTGTTCATATGCTTTCTTTTGCATTTGGAGTATAGAAATAAATTATATCTGGCATAATGAACATGACATGTTTTACTAGCTAGCATATCAACCCACTAAAGGGGCTAGAAACTTTGAGCTCTAAGAAAGGGAATGCATCTCCCGAAATGTGTCAGCTTTTTCAACCAGATAGTTTTAGGAAGGGACTCTGATATCCCACACTGATGCATCTTGTCACATGCCTACCTTTTAGTTTGCTTTGTGAGTATCCATTTGTTATCATTATATGTCAATAAATTTTATTCACGGTAATGCACAAGGAATGTGTGCCCTCTAGTGTGACCTGTGTAGTGATTTGAAGATACCCTGATCTGTGGAGGGCTGCACCTGAGTGAGTGGCATTCACCGTGGAATACGAGGAGCATCTGATTTGAGCACTGATGTGATTTTTGTATTCATATTGCTAGTAACTTTGAATTCTATTGAACTTTATGGTTGTATATAGGTTTATGCTCTTTGAGATGGTAATGCTACTTTGTAGCAAACCTTTTTTTCTTTAAATAAGAAAAACTATGGGAATAATTGGTACAATAGTGGAATAATAGGGCATATGATATGTAGGAGAGAATATTCTAGCAGGTTTATCCTTGCAGTAAGATAGGAGAATTGCCAAGTATCCTGGGAGCTTTATTGGTAAAAATAAATTTATCCTATAGTAGGTTTTGAGTGTAGGTAGTATCATACAAAGCATAGAGGTATATTAATCCCTCTTACTTCTATATAGAGTCCTTTACATGTAGTAAATTTACGGAAGGAATATATGTATATTTGAAAGCAGATATAATACTGGACATCCTGGTGATACATACCAAATGTGAATATGAAAGGTGCAATATGTAAAAGAGCATACACACAAGTCAAGTATGTTTTAGTAATGGTTTATTTAAGCTCAAAATTAAAGATCTCTTAATTGGTTGACATGCTAGCTTGTAATGCATGTCATGCTCATTATGCCAGATACAATTTACATCAATAGTTTGTTAAGCTGCAATGTATTACATTTTTGTTTTTGGGCTTAGGTATGCTTTAAGTAATTTTTTTTTAACAAATACATTATAGAATTACACTGGTATCTTTTATATCTTTCTACACTTAGACTTTAAATGAGAACATATCTGACCACAGATCATAAATAACAAGGCTGAGACACTTGTGCCACTCTTGCATCAAACTATCTAGACTCTAGTGTAAACACATTCACTGTAGAATGGCACCTTGTGGTGACACATTAGGGTTTTTATGAGCTCTTCTAATCCCATATGTTACTGTAATGGACATTATACCCCGCAGGCAGAAAATCATCACTGCTAAAACTGTCATAAGGTAACACAACCGCTGTGTGGTGATTCACCTGCAGATAAAAAGAAACTACTAAACTTTTTCTCTCGATGAAGCAAAATAAAAGTTATCTATGAGCCCACAAAACTACAAACATTTTTTTTAGTTTCTTGTATCTAAAGGAAATGCAAAAAATGTGGTGTTCATATTTGTAAAGTTCATGAGATCGAGGGAACTGTGAGTTTTATCAAGCAAAACAAATAACTACATAAACTACACAAAATAAACAGATGTCCAAAACAAGAAGTCTGAAGTGCAAAAATAGCTCTGTTGGGGAATCTTATGTTTGGGATCTAAAACAACAGCAAAAATCACATAATAATATTACCAATGTCCTTTGTGTACACTTTTTGTTTTAGTTAGGCCAAGTGCATTACATGCTGCAAAAAAAACTGTTGGGTAAAATAAAAATAGCAAAGAACCTTTGACAATCCTCTATTTCTCTGCATACATGTACTGCAGTCCTTTTTCTCTTTCAGTATTTGTGACATTGCTAGGTGTATCATTGAAAACCTACTGATGCCTGTGTACACCTTTGTACGGCAGCACAAAGGTGAAAGCCACATATTGCTCCTGAGCAACTGAGAATCACTGCACCACTGAAATCATCATATGCCATAAATCTCCATTAGATATAGGATATTTAAATATCCTGTAATGTCCTAGCTCTCAGAAATGCAATAGTCCACTTGTAATGTGTGGTCAGTAACTTAAAGAGGAACTTTAGTCAGAAAATTAAGTCCTGAATGACCACTTCAGGCTGGCTGCTTTTGCAGGTATAGCTATGTAAAACATTAAAAATAAGTGCCCGCCTATACTGTTTAAAATCCAGTCATACACTGTCTCTGCACATGCTCAGTTGCACTCTGTTTTTTTACACTGTGCCAAAAATGTAGAAGCCAATCTTCTGACAGCCTAAAGATTTATCACTGCTCAGTGGCTCTGGGCTTCAGAAAAATGGCAGCCTCTGTCAAGAAGAGACAGATGCAATGCTGGAGGCAATTTACAGCACATGATTTTGGTAGCATAAATAATACTGTGGAACGTATGTTCCTTGCTAAAGAACATTATTTTTTTATCAGGTTATTATGGGTAAATCTATAACTGCTTCCCAAACACTGCCACCTATATGACACATTTGTATAAATAAGGAACAAAGCTGAAAATGCTGGGCACAGCTAAGGATTTGTAACCCTACTCATGTCCACAGACATTAACATCTTTCCAAATGGCTTGACCCAACCCTTCTAAAAATGTAAGATGCCAAGTTCCAGGAAAGCAGAAACCTGTTCACAATATGCATAACACATCTCTATTATACAGTATATCTTTTTTTTTAATCCACTGTTTTAACAACCTTTACAAATCCCTCTCTGTGTTTGTTACAGTTTCTTTTTACAGTTAAACCTCAATCCACTCAACAGCCTCTCTGGAGGATTTCTGAATCACTACAGATTAAAATCCTCCTTGACTCTCAACTAATGCTTTTGTTTAATAATTCCAGTGGTAAGCGATTTCATTTGGAAACCATTCTGTATTAGAACCCCTGGAAAGAGAACCAGACATGTTTAAGCCTATACAAATAAGATTTAGTCTGTGATATATATATATATATATATATATATATATATACACACACACAGTGGATATATACCCCTGTTAAAATGTCAGGTTTCTGTGTTGTAAAAAAATGAGACAAAGATAAATAACTTCAGAACTTTTTCCACCTTTAATATGACCAATAAACTGTATAACTCAATTGAAACACAAACTGAAATCTTTTAGGGGGGGGAGTAAACATAAAAAAACTAAAATAATGTTGTTGCATAAGTGTACACACTCTCTTATAACTGGGGATGTAGCTGTGTTCAGAATTAAGCAATCAGATTCATAATCATGTTAAATAGGAGTCATTACACACCTGCCATCATTTAAAGTGCAGCATTGGTTAGCATTTCCGCCTGGCAGTACTAGGGTCGTTGGTTCAAATTCCAGCCACGGCACCTCCTGCCTGGAGTTTGCATGTTCACCCTGTGCCTGCGTGGGTTTCCTCCGGGTACTCCGGTTTCCTCCCACACTCCAAAGACATGCTGGTAGGTTAATTGGATCCTGTCAAAATTGGCCCTAGTATATGTATGAATGTAAGTTAGGGACCTTAGATTGTACATCCCTTGAGGGTTAGGGACTGATGTGAATGTACAATATATATATATGTAAAGCGCTGCGTAAATTGACAGCGCTATATAAGTAGCTGTAATAAATAATAATAAATAAAGTGCCTCTGATTAACCCCAAATAAACTTCAGCTGTTCTAGTAGGCCTTTCCTGACATTTTTTTAGTCGCATCCTACAGCAAAAGCCATGGTCCACAGAGAGCTTCCAAAGCATCAGAGGGATCTCATTGTTAAACGGTATCAGTCAGGAGAAGGCTGCAAAGAATTTCCAAGGCATTAAATATACCATGGAACACAGTGAAGACAGTCATCATCAAGTGGAGAAAATATGGCGCAACAGTGACATTACCAAGAACTGGACGTCCCTCCAAAATTGATGAAAAGACGGAAAGAAAACTGGTCTGGGAGGCTGCTAAGAGGCTTACAGCAACATTAAAGGAGCTGCAGGAATATCTGGCAAGTACTGGCTGTGTGGTACATGTGACAATAATCTCCCGTATTCGTCATATGTCTGGGCTATGGGGTAGAGTGGCAAGATGGAAGCCTTTTCTTACAAAGAAAAAACATCCAAGCCTGGCTAAATTTTGCAAAAACACATCTGAAGTCTCCCAAAAGCATGTGGGAAAATGTGTTATGGTCTGATGAAACCAAGGGTGAACTTTCTGGTCATAATTCCAAAAGATATATTTGGCACAAAAACAACACTGCACATCACCAAAAGAACACCCTACCCACAGTGAAGCATGGTGGTGGCAGCATCATGCTTTGGGGCTGTTTTTCTTCAGCTAGAACTGGGGCCTTAGTCAAGGTAGAGGGAATTATGAACAGTTCCAAATACCAGTCAATATTGGCACAAAACCTTCAGGCTTCTGCTACAAAAATGAACATGAAGAGGAACTTCATCTTTCAGCATGACAATGACCCAAAGCATACATCCAAATCAACAAAGGAATGGCTTCACCAGAAGAAGATGAGAGTTTTGGAATGGCCCAGCCAGAGCCCAGACCTGAATGCTATGGAAAATCTGTGAGGTGATGTGAAGAGGGCTGTGCACAGGAGATGCCCTGACAGATTTGGAATGTTTTTGCAAGGAAGAGTGGGCAAATATTGTCAAGTCAAGATGTGCCATGCTGATAGACTCATACCCAAAAAGACTGAGTGCTGTAAAAAAATCAAAAAGGAGGTTCAACAAAGTATTAGTTTAAGAGTGTGCACACATATGCAGCCATATTATTTTAGTTTTTTTTATTTTTACTTCCCTCCACCTAAAAGATTTTGAATATTGTATATACACTACGTGATCTGCAGGTGTGAAAGTGACAACATGTTTTGCATTGAATGGGAAAATGATGTAACATTCTTTTGCTTCCACTGTGTGATGAGACACCTAGCTAACAGGTGGGAAGCTTGAATTTCTTCATACACTGCATGCACTGCTATGAAGTCATGTCAGAGCTTACTGAGACTCAAAGAGGACAAATTGTTGGTGCCCACTTAGCTGGTGCCTCTGTAACTGAAGTTGCCAATTGTATTTGCGCGTCACGAGGTACAGTATCAAAGGTTATGACACCATATAATGTTTTCGGGAAAATGTCTGATAAGCATAAGCAAGGTTGACATGGTCAACTGACCAAAAGAGACAAAAGGACACTGTGCAGGATTGTGATCCGCAATAAGAAAAGAACAGTTGCAAAAATGACTGCAAAGCTCAATCTCAGTCTCCACAGGACTACTAGAATAATTCTTCAGGCATATTGTAAAATGTTTGTGTAAAGTCCTAGAACAATCGATGCTGTATCTGGCCACTTTTAAAGAGTATACACATTTCACAACTGCCAATGATTTTGTCAAACAAGTGACACTTTTATGGCCAGTGTGAGTTTTGTCATATCCAAAATGTTTAATAGCAGGATAATGCTGAAGCACTTGGCTAACACAGAGTCCATAGTTCACACCAATCAGTCTGGGCAAGCTGTATCTTAGGCTGCACAAGACGGCTACGGTATAACTTACAGGTCATTTAACTGTAATGCATTTTCAATTTTATATTTTCCCAAAAAAATTGTATTTACTGCTAAATTTTTTTACTACCCAAAAGGACTGAGGAATGTATTGCACTTCATCTTCACAGTAAAACATGCCACTAAATGCAAAATCTAAAACATTTAAAATCATAAATGGACACAATATAGTCTGAGACACAACACAAGAAATTTCCAGTTTTAGAAATGACAAATGATTCTTTTTAAGAAGATAGGATTTCTCACTGCTGGCAATCCAGAGAAGCCAATTGAATGAATGCTTTGTCATTATTCAACCAACAAGGGAACTCGGAGAGTTTCCTACCTGAGCTGGCATCAATAACTGTCGATACCCCTCTGCGATCAGATACAGGACGAGGTGACCCAGGCATGCTAACTGGCTCAGAGCGCACTGGCTGGATCCTGTAGCAATAATACACATTTTTAAAATAAACATAATTTATGAAGTAGGACCTCTAGGACATAAGACTTCCTTATTTATGCTCTCACAATCTAAGTTTTCTAGCACACTACAGTATTTTACGTGGTGTTCTCTCAATCCCAGCCATTACTCATTTCCTATTTTCCTGCAATTTGAAACATTTTGTGGGCCACTAAAAACACATATAAGGTATTCTTCTGTAGAATATCATTAGTAAACATTTTAACATTTTAATTAGGCTAGATTCACACTTGTGTGTTGCATGATCGCGCAGCCCTTTTGCAGATGCGCAGTGTTGCCATTAATTCTTAATTACATCCCCATGCACCTTGCTAATGCATGTAACAAAGTACTATGCATTTTGGTGTGATATTTCATCATGCACATAAACACGCACGCCATTGCACCAGCATAGGTGTGAGCAGTCTTAACCTGCAAAAAAATGTGCATTGATTATATTTGTCTAAAAGGTGAACTTATCCTTTAAATATTGTAAGAGTAACAGCATATGAACGCTGGATACAAGGTCATTCTTGCAGTTTACCTTCACGTAAACTCTTTTGTATTCTTCTAGACTGAGCTGATTTAAACTGGTTGTCCAACAAGTGCAGACACATTTATTTTAGTAACTTGCTTATCAACCAAATCAAAATAAAAGTTGAATCAACATGATTAGGAAATAAGACGCACAGGTTCAAATCTACGCTTGCTAAAATAAGGGGGCTAAAACACTTTGTGGTTGAGGAAGCAATGTCCTTTACTTTACAAAACGTCATAACTGTAAACTGGAAAAAAAAACCAAAAAACCCAAAACAAAAAAAGCAAATTCAATTGCTAATAGCCCACATCCAAACTAACAGAGCTAGATCAATCTGGCTAATCAAAAATGGCCAATTTTTGGAAGATCCCGAAATGTAGAGCTTGTAGACACTTAAATTAAAACTTCTGCAGCTGTTATTACAACCCAGGGTTTTTCCAAGTATTACCTCAAGAGAAAAATACATATGCAAACAAAAATGTCTGAACTTAGTTTTTTTGTGTGTCACAATAAAAATGTGCATATTCAAATATTTAAGTAATTGGCATAAATCAAAATGTACAATAAACAATTTAAAAAAATTTAAATTCCAGGCCATTACATCACATAATTTGAAAAAGGTTCAAAGGATGGTGAATAGGTATAGAAAGCCAAAATAACCAAAAATACTGTATGACAGGCATAGGATAATCAAATCACTTAATGCTGAAGTTAAGGTATGAATTTTATTGCACATATATATTGGCCTAGCTTGGGCCATTGTAATGCTGACCACACATGTATACATTTTCGTTCGATAATTTTCGTTTCACAAATTTTCGTTTGATTTTTTTATCATTAATGGTGTCAGACTGATGTTTGTCTTCAACAGTAGTGAAAGGAAAATTCAAAGGGGCAGGAAGTAAAACTTTTCTTGATCAAACACATTTTTGGCCAGTGTATGTGGTTATCATTCTGAAATTACATTCATTTTAAATTGAATGTTAAAAGCAAAAAGGCAATTTTTTAACAACATTATTCCATTCATCGAATGTTCAAAGAATTTTTGTACAACTTTTTTGGATATTCTCATCCAAAAATCTAAATGTGCATGGCCAGCTTAAGTATGTATATGCCATACCTGTGCGACCGCTGTGATAACAGAAAAAAACGATAGTCAGGACAGTGATGTCACGAATGCCTTGCCATCAATAAGAAAAATAAAAGGTGTTCTATGAATGGCCCTGTGCTGAATGAATAACCCCCCTGTGTTTACTATGCAACAGAGCAGCTACTCAGTATGGGACCCAGAAGGCAGAGGTGATCACTGTAGTAGCACTTACTACTCCGCTTCCACAGCAGTCTCATAGGTATGACATATGCATACTTACATTGTTCCAAGCTGAACTAATGTAAAGTAATAAAATCCATACCTGGAGTTCCCGCACAATAATAGAAACACAATAACTGTTTATCTTTCAGCTAAATGGCTTAACTGGATTACAAAATTAACTGGTAGATGACACTTTTCTTTTGGAATGTTACTATAGTTTACTAGTGTGTACATAACCAACTATGACAGAGCAGTTTCCAATGAAATATCACTTCTACATCATTATGTAGGCCATAGTACAAACAAAGGATGGGCTGGAACTAACTTCCTTAAAGAATAAGTTCACCTTTTGAACAAAAATAATAAACGCACATTTTTTTTGCAGGTAAAAAAATGTGCATTTATTATTTTTGTCCAAAGGAGCCTGTAAAGCATTGCACCAGCGATCAGTAGATCGCTGATGCCATGCAGGTCTCCTGCAGACCTGTCAGAATATCTGCTTGCCATACGGGATGTAGGAGCAAGCAGATATACTGACAGGAAGCTTCAATGAACTACCACGGTGCTCCACAGTGTCATGGTAGTTCATTGAAAACTACAAGCCCACAGCCGCTAAGGCTGTTGTGACTTGTAGGTATTCATTTACAGAACTCTGTGAATGAGTGAAGTGACCATGTGGGCGCATGTTCGCGCTGTTTTCAAATCTGACAGATAGTACAGTGAAACTTCTCCCTGTACTATCTGTCAAACGTGGGGGGGGGGGGGAGTGGGCTGTGGCTATGGGAACATGTTACATGTTCCACCCTAAAAACAGGTGGAACATGTAACATGTTTCAAAGGTGAACTTATCCTTTAATGTAATGGTGAACTAATGATTATGATGGACGTCTGACCATATTTCATGGATGTTTTCTACTGAAGACAACAAAGCAACTGGATATATTTGATGAACAGATTTTATTTTTTACCTGAGGCTATTTAAGTCAAGGTCATCTGTGTCAAAATCTAGCAATGGTTGAGGGGTATCACTTGGGCCATGTGAGTGAAGCACTGAAGAACTAGAGGAAATCACTGTTGTTTGTCCAGAGGGATGGATAGTTTTAAATTGAAACTGAGGACCCATCCATAGACGTCTGTGAGGTCCAGTGTGAGTCACTATTTCAACCTGTAAAAAAACAAAAAACAAAAATTTCACTGGTGTGCAACGTACCAAGATTCTCAAAGAAACAAAAGGCATGCAATAAAATGTCAGAGCAATCAATAAAAATGGTATCTCATAATGCTCATATTTAGGAGCAGGCACTTATGCATATAAATGCTGCTTTATAGGCTGTGGTGAGATAAAATAAAAGGGGAGCCCCAGCCAAAGTATTTACTTCTGTTTCTAATAAAGTGGGGAAAGATTAGTACTTTAGCCAAGTTTTTAAGGCTACCTGGGGGGGTGTTACTAAAACGGGAGCACCCAGAATCTGGTGCAACTGTGCATGGTAGCCAATCAGCTTCTAATTTCAGCTTGGTCAACTAAGCTTTGGCAATAAAACCTGGACGCTAATTGGTTTCTATGCAGAGCTGCATCTGATTTTACACTTTCCAGGTTTAGTAAATCAACCCCACTGTGTCCAATGTGGGAATTTTGCTATCAATTTAAATTTAGATGAAATTAATGGTAACCAACATAAGGTTCCTTTATTGAAAAAGTCTAATGATTCATTAATTGCATCCACAATAGCAGTAAGGTAGGTGAAACATATGGAGTGTTGAATGTGCCTAAACATTCAGGTGATGGGAGAGTCCCCTTATGGGCTTAGATGACAAAGCCCAGGTTAAAACACACCAGAAGAACAGTTACCAGGTGGGTACAGAATACCCACTCCACTCAAAGTCAGTTATTGTATGCAGCCCTTCATTTCTTGTACGGATGACACATGGAGCGTGGGTTGGTGTCGGTGGCTGGCACCGAAAATTACTTACAATTGAAAGGAACCTTTGGAGTTTAGAATGGTATGGTTCCCTGCAACTCTACTTTAGTCATGGGAGTTACAGGTTAGGGATTGCTGCATTCTCTTCAATAACTGTAGCTTTTTGATTATAGCTAGTGAATTATTGCAAATCAGGTTTTTATTGTAATTCAGGTCATTTTTTTAGCTCTGGATACAGTGGAGCATAGTTTGAACCTCTGCCAGAATTTTATTACTACAGTATATGTAGATTCCCCCCCACTTTTTGTCAAGGTGGCAAGGTTACATCTCCAATGGTAACACAGACAGACATTTTTGTAACGTTTTTAGTAGGGTAGGGGAAGGATAGAATACTGTCTGTGTACCAATATGTTAATCTGTACAGAAACAGAGGTGAAAAGCAAGATTTTGTAACAGATATCGTGATGATGAGAGAATGTAAGTAGGCCTAACGTCCAATTCATACAACTTAAACAATCCTAAAAATCCATTCTGTGCATAGGAAAACAATGATAGCAAATTAAAGCATACATGTAACAAGCCACATGCATCAACTGTTAGCTACAAGAGCACACATTGCTTTGTGCACTGAGAAAATGAGCTATTTCAAATGGAATTATGTCATAAACTCAATACCTGCCTGCTGGAAGCTAGCACTGTCTGACTTTACAAGTCATACGCTAGTTCTAAGGCAGCCAGCTTGCCCACAATAATGCCAAACAGATTATTCACTGCCTTGGAATTAGCAAGCAGCTTATGAGTGGGTCAGTGGTAGCCTCCATCTGAAAGGTTGATGACAGATTCCCTTTAAATATTTACTGTTTGAGTGCCTATAACTACCATGCTTCATAATATATGAAAAGAGTGATCTTAAAAGAAAATTGTAACACTTTTTACAAAACATTCTGTGCAATAAAGGTCTTCTTCCAATGGTTTCTGAAAGCACTTTTTGTTACATTAGGTTTCATTTGTCACTGGTATGTTTTTAGGGAAGGTCACATGCAAAAGTATCTACTTACATTTGTCACACAAAATGTTCTATATCTGTTTAATTATGTATAAACAATTGTGTGACCAATGATCTTACATTTTGGAAAAGACCAATTCACAAAAACACTCCTAATTTTATTTTAGATATGACATTTGTCATATTCATCAATGAGTACTGATATTTGTAAGACAAATGGGATCAGGTACTCTTGCACAGGGTACTGATGTGTGAGCAACAGCATTTTTGGATGTAATTTCAGACCTCAGTTTGTTTTGCACGTATTTGCATGTACGTATGCACATATGCGCATTCACGCGTACAATACACCCATATGCCCATTAGTAGTTATACTTGTACACACATATGCTCGTACCAGCACAAAATACTCACCAGGAATGCAGATTTCTCTATTTTTTTTTTTTTTACTGAAGAATACACAGCATTTGTTTATGGGCTTGTCTGTACAGGCACACTGTAAACAATAGGCTGCATTTTAGATTAGTAAAAAAACCACTGTACTGAGCTTTTTCAAGCTGCAGTGTGCAAGAGGCCTTAACATGATTTTTGCCTAGAAATCAGAAAAAAAATTAAATACGCTTCAAGCTGTAAACATATCAGTAGCACATATACTTTTCTATGCAGGCAAACCTGTTGTTTAATAAAAGAATTGGTGTCTGCTTGTGGTAATCTGCATGCTCCATTTTCAATTTTACACAAGCATTACTGTGCATAAGTAGGCAATTGATTATCACTGCTTATATATCAATGCTTATACACATTAATTTGGTTTATTTTTAGGTTTGTAAATAATGTGTATTAAAGATCATTCAGCCCACTGACTATACATCATGTGACTGGATTCGTCCTGTCCTAAGTCAGCTGTCATAAACATGCCTCCCTGCAGTTCACAGGAACATAATGCTGCTGGAACTGCATCCATTGGATGCAAACAGAAGCTAGATTCGCAAAGTTTAATGGGACACATAGTACTTGTGGGGCTTTCCACAAATGATCCATGTCCACAGTTCATCAAAGAGTAGTGAAGACTGAATATAAAGTGGTCATGAAATGCTTCATAAGAAAATTAAAAGCCTAAATAAGGAATTAAGATATAAAAATGTACAGCACATTGACCTGGGGCAGGATGGAGTACAATGATTTGTTAGCTACTTAGAATTCTGCTTAATCATCATGGCCACCACTCTCCTTTAGGTCTATACATGTCCACTTGTGAGCAGTGTTAATTTAATTGACTAAAATACTTTCATCAACTAAATTAACACTGTTTTAGTCAACTTAAATATAACTAAAACAATTCAGAAGACTAAAATACGACTAAAACTAAAATGGCATTTTAGTCTACTGAAATTTGACATCACAATTAACACTGCACTACCACATAAGAATACGTAGGGGGCTTCTACTAAGCTGCTGCAAGAAAAAAATAACAATAAAAAGGTTTTTCTTATATTTTGTTAAATATTTAATGTTGGTAATATATTCATGTAACATATGCAATAGCATTACAGCCAGAAGAGTTTACAGGTTTTTTTTTTATATTGTAAAATTCCATTTCTGGTTGTCAAAAAAGCAAATTTTTTGTTTGCTTATGAAACGTGGTTTTATTTATAAAAGACTTTATAACAATGGCTAAATCTGTGTCTGTAGTGCATGTTCACGTCTTAATATTATAAATAATTACATGCTATTAAATCTTTACTCCAGGAGTATATATGAGTTTGGCAATTCTACAGAAATGCTTAAATAATGCATTACAATTTAACCAAACCGATTCAATTTAATACGACTAAAAAGTACTGGAGATTTTAGTCGACTAAAATGTACTGAAGACTTTAGTTGACTAAAATATGACTAAAACGAAAATAGTTCAGATGACTAAAATGACATTTTAGTCAAAAGACAAAAATAAGACTAAAACTAAAATGGCATTTTAGTCAAAATACTACGACTAAAACTAAATTGAAATAAGACGTAAAAATTAGCACTGATCTGGATTATGAATTCCTCTTGCTGAAGTGCTTCACATTATCACCCAGTTCTATGAGCCTAACACCTAGTGAAGTCTGAGACAGTCCTATAGTCTGGTCATCACAGACATGGTGTTAAGGATGACAGTAAGACAAATGTTACTTCCATATTATACTCATTTCAAGAGATAGAAATACTACCTGTGCTACTACTCAAGTGTTCTAGAAACAAGAGGGCCAGGCAGGAAAATTTAGGTATAAGCTGTGTTTTCATTAGTGATGGAGAAAGTGCTGTAGTGAGGCTAGAAGTAAAGCTGAAGGTATATGCGGGGGCAGAGATGATTGGATAAATGGAAGGAATGTCAGAGCATAAGCAACATGGACATTGTTATGGCAGCACTCTTGCAAAAGGACACAAGGGACAACAGTTATAGGTCTCAAAGAGGGGCCCTGTGTTATGCACAAGAGGGCTATGTAGTCTATGTCCACTCACCAATTCCTTCTTTTGTTGCAGACTGACTCTAAATGGAAATGCACTTCAGAATTCTACACTCTTATAATGTTATAAGTCAACACGTTCTGCTACTACATAAAATCATGTTGGCCAGAATTAGAAAATCATGTCGTACATTTTTAAGCCCCTAAGATTAAGCTCAGTTTATTTTAAATTTAGTTCTCCATCTTTTTCTATTAAACTGACACAGCTGAGCAAATATTTTGAAATTTGTAAAAGACTTAAAGATTTTTTATTAATATGTAAGAAATTCATAAATATAACACCGCATGTTAATAAATATTATTTTAGTAAGTAAACAGTATTGTGGTTTGTGCAAGCTATGGTTACATATGGTATAGCAGTGCATACACGTTTCCTTTAAAAAAAGCTTCACAGAGTACGAAGGACATAAAAAGAGTAATGAAAAATAGCTTGAGGGAACGTTTTTACTATAAAAAATGTGTAACCTATTTCCAACCTCTTCCTCCATTTTACCTCATTCACAGTTTTGTGACATAACTGTTAAAGAAAAATTCTATATATTATTTGTGTCCTTGTTTTACAAGAACACGTCTGAACTATAAAAATATCCAAATTTTTTGGCCACTACGTCTTTGGCAGTTTGTGCACTATACTAGTACAGCATTTAACCATTTGCCGCCCGCCCTATGGCCGAATGGCGGCCGGCAAATGTCATCAGCGTTCCGGGTGGACGCCATATGGCGTCCTCTCGCACATGCGCAGATTGCGCTCCTGCAGAGCCGGACACGGACACCTCGGACACGGCCGATGACAGACCTGAGTATCGGCCCCCGTTGCCGGTACCATGTGACCTGCTGTGACCAATCACAGCAGGTCACATGACAGTTGTATACAATGGATGGCTTCATTCATGCCATCTATTGTATACTAGTGTCTAGCTGTGAATGGTCACAGCTAATCACATGCACATGTCATGTGATTAGCTGTGGCCAAATCACAGCTAAGCACAAAAAAAAAACCAAAAAAAAAAAAAAAACCCTGAATGAATCGATGTCATTCAGGTAAATGCTTGCTTATAGCAAAGTAATTCTTTTCTATAAGCAAATTGTGTAAAAAAAAATATAAAAAAAATACTGATCACTTCCCCAAAGTAGTACAATGTTACTATGGTAACATTGTACTACTTTGGCCATAGTGAAATATGAAAAAAGAATCTTAAAAAAAAGAAAAAAAAATTAATAAAAATTAATAAAAAAAAAAAAAATATATATATATATATATTTTTTTCATACTGTCACCAGTCAGTGTCCCTGATCACCACCATGCCAGTTATATGATGACGCTGTACTGCACTGGTGACAATATGTAAAAAAAAAATAGTGAAAATAATTTTTTTAAATTTTTCATTTGCCTAAAAATTATGAAAAAAAAAATACAACTTCAAAAAACTCGCCATACCTCTTATAAAATACGTCGGACTGTCTACTTTGCAAAAAGGGGTCATTTGGGGGATATCTGTACTGTTCTGACATTCTTGGACCTCAAGAAATTAGATTGGCTGTCAGTACTTCAGGATTGATCAATATTCAGATCTATACCAAAGTTTGTGAACTCTATAACGTTCCTACAAACTAAAATATACATCCTAATATGGGTTATTTTCACCAAAGACATGTAGCAGACTACATCTTGGCCTAAATTTATGAAGAACAATTATTTATTTGCAAACTTTTATAACAGAAACAAAGAAAAACGTGTTTAATTAAAAATTTTTGGTCTTTTTTTGTTAATTTAGCAAAAAATAAAAACCCCAGTGGTGATTAAATACCACCAAAAGAAAGCTCTAGTTGTGTGAAGAAAATGATAAAATTTTAGTTTGGGTACAATGTTGTATGACTGCGCAATTGTCATTCAAAGTGTGAGAGCGCTGAAACCTGAAAATTGGCCTGGGCAGGAAGGTGTAAAATTGCACGGTATTGAATTGGTTAAAAAACACTGCGAAATCATACAGAGAAAAATATCTGCCATCTTTTTATTTATAACTTTCTTTTTTATTGAAACTGTATATCATAGAAAAAAAATTATAAGGTACAACATTCCAAAAAGTGAGAATGAGGTAGCATGTGCACCAAGAAAACAATACACAATGGATAACAGTGTCCAAAAGAGATTTCCTTAAGGCCAGTTTCATTAAAAAGAAAAAAAAAGAGTGGATTTATCAGGCTAAATATACATATCAAATACATGATAGCTGTATAACATAAAGATGATCATGTCTAGAAAATTATCAACCTATAGTGGCCTATTACAGTAAATAGCAGACAAGATCCATGGTAAAGAGAGTGGTAGAGCGACCTTGCTAATCTCTGCCATCTTAGGAACACTAACCCTTGTTTATGTCCTTAACGAGAAAAGTCCAAATGAGAAGTTGCATACTGGAACTGCAAACTCGAATAAAACTACAGCCATGTGAAAATGCCAGTACACCTCATGGAAATTGTAGACTTCTGTAACATATTCTAACAGGTAAGCAATAGATTTTCATTCAAATTATGCCTACAGATAAAGATGGGTATACATGTATTTCATTCAATCAGTAGGTTGAATAGAAAAAAAAAAAAAACCTCACAAATCCCCCACATCCACACAATGATGTGTCATGTGAGGATTTCTTCTGCTGTGCTCAACAGATCAGTATTTGCAACTTTTTTCCAGCATGACCATTCGACAGAAGATGGTGTTAGACTGGCTTCTGTTGAACAGTGTTACACTGACTGAAAGTCATCCGCTTCCTGCTGAACTGTCCAACTTTCAGTATGTGTGTACCAGGCCTAAAGGTATATACTTAAAAAAACACATAGAAAATGTTCCCTTTCAATCATATTCAACCAAAATATCAATAGATGTAATGTTGAACACCCTTGGTCTATAAGTTAGTACTGCCCCTTTAACAGAAATTACTTCTTAAATGTTTTTGCATATTTGACCATTCCTTTATAGAAAATTTCTTCGGTTGCAGGAAGTTTGTAGGTTTTTCCTCGCATGAACTGCTTGTTTCAAATTAACATTTCTGAGAAACATAAAAACATAGACAAATGATGACAGAAAAAAGACCAAGTGGTCTATCAAGTCTGCCCTATTCTTTTAATTTTCTTTTTGTTTAACATTTTTTATCTGTGTATAGATCTTCGTTTGTCCTAAGCAAGTTTGAATCCACTTACAGTTGACTGACTCACTACCTCTGCTGGAAGTCTAAAATTGAATGACGTTAAAATCAGGGCTTTGACAAGGCCAATCCATAACCTTCAATTTCTTCTTTTTGAACAATTCGGTGTTAAAATATGCATTTCTGGTTCAATTTCAAATTTGGACAGGTGGCCTTACATTCTCACAAAGTACATTTAGATATGCAGATGCAGCATCCATAGATGACTTAATGACTGCAAGCTGCTCAGGCCCTGAAGCAGCAAAGTAAACCCAACCCATAACATTTCCAACAACATGTTTCACAGTTGGTATTATGTTCTTCTCCTGAAATGCTGTCTTCAGTTTGCACTTAACATGTTTACTTATTGTGAACAAACAACTCTATATTTAATTTCATTTTTCAGTCCACAGCACATGGTCCTAGAAGGCCTGGTCTTTGTCTATATGTGTAATGACAAATTGTATTTTTTTCTCTATTGCACTTTTTAGACAGCAAAGGCATTTTGCTGGCACACCTCACATAGAGCTTAAATTTGTGCAATATTTTTCTGATTGTAGATGCACGTGCTTTGGCAAAAATATTGCAAAAGCTACTTGTAGATCTCATGATGAAATTCTGGGGTTTTTGGGGACTTCTTTTATCATCACATGATCAGCCCTAGAGCTTCATTTGCTGAGAAGGCTAGCCCTTGAACTAATAACAGTGAAAAGAATTCTACATCACTTATACTGTAGATAATTTTCCTTGCAGTGGAATGGTCTCTTTAAAAACCCTGCCAGACTCCTAGACATCTACAATCTTCTTTTTTGAGGGCCTCAGAGCTCCTCTGATCCTGGCATTATGACACCACACATGTCAATGGCAAAGAGCACACCAGACCCTAGATATACCATCACTAAGGTCTGGAGAAAATTCCCTTGCAAAACAAAGTGTATTTGCTTCAATCTCACTTTGTCAATTTTATGTGTCATTTGTTCATGTATACCACCTTTATCTGTGAGCACTGTTTGAAAGAAGATCTGTTTGCTAGTTGGAATATGTTGACAATGCCATCGCTGTCCAAGGGGTGCAGTTCGTTTTTCACATGACTGTACTAGGAGGCAACTGAAAATTTCCTGTGGCAAGAAAAAAGGTTGTACTGGTTTGCAGTCCTAATTTGCCATAAAATGTGAACTGATCCTCATTTATGTCACAACAATAGTCAAACACAACGTGTTTAAGCTAATAACACACAAACAATTCTAATTTTGTGTGTCTTTATTGAACACACCCATTAAACATTCACAGTGCTGGAGGAAAAATAAGTGAACCCTTAGGGTTAACAGCTGTTCGAACCTCCTTAGGCAGCAATGACTTCAAGCAAGTGCTTTTGGTAGCTCTGGACCAGACTTACACAATGTTCAGGAGAAATTTTTTATCATTCACAAAACTGCTTCAGCTCATTTGCGAGATGTCTGGGGAGAACAGCTCTATTGATGTCATTTCCAAAGCATCTCTGTGGGTTTAAAGTCTGTTTCTGACTGAGTCACTCCAAAATGCACATTTTCTTTTCTGAAGCTAGTCTGTGGCTCATTTACGTCAATGCTTAGGGTCATTATCCTGCTGTATCAACCAACTTCTATTAAGCTTCTGCTTGCGAACAGCCACCCTGACATTATCCTGTAGGATATTTTTGTGAACTTGGGAAATCATTTTTACCTTGATGATGTCAAGTGTTCCAGGCCCTGAGGCAGAGGAGCAAGTCCAAATCATGATGTTCGCTCCACCGTACCTCACCATTGGGATATTGCTTTGTTGTTGGTAAGCTGTGCCCTTTTTGCACCATACATAGTGTTGAGTATTCTTCCTAAACAATTCAACTTTTGTTTCCTCAGTCCGCAAAATATTTTCCCAGTAGCAGTGTGTTTTGCTAAAATGCTCTTTGGCAAACTTCATGCATGCAGCAATGCTTTTTTGGAGAGCACTGACTTCCTGCGTGGTGCTCTGCCATACACACCCTGTCTCTTCAAAGGCTTACGTATGGTAGACTCATGAACAAGGATGTTTGCCAGTACCAGTGATGTCTTCAAGGCTTTAGCTGGGTTCTTCTTTACCTCGCTAAGGATTCTGCACTGTACCTTGGAAGTCATCTTGGCTGGGCGACCACTTCTAGGGTGAGTACCCACAGTACTCAACTGTCTCCATTTATAGATAATTTGCTTATATGTCAACTGATAGATGCCTAAACACTTTGAGATTACTTTGTATTCCTTTCCAGCCTTATGGAGATAAACTAATCTTGATAGTATGTCTTCATAGAGCTTGTTTTTTGAGAGGTATGGTTCACTGTGGATGCTTCTTATGAACAGCAATCTTAAACATTTAAAATGTTTGAGTATCTTTTATCAAAGTAGCTCTAAACCACATCTCCAAACTCATTTCATTGTTTGGATTCCAGGTATGCAAACTTCTTTTTCCTCTATCACTGTGAATGTTTGATGGATGTGTTCAACAAAGATTCAAGAAATTACAATTGTTTGTGTGTTATCAGCTTAAGCATGCTGTGTTTTTCTAATGTGACTTAGATGAGGATTAAATCACATTTTATGGCAAATTACTACAGAAAACCAGTTCATTCTAATGGGTTCACGTACTTTTTCTTGCCACTGTATATACAGGTTGTAATATTTTTTTTTTCTATTAAAACATGAAAATGAGGAACCTAAAGGGGCTCACATAAGCTCAGTAATACTCTCAGATACACTAATTCTGCTTTCAAACTGGCAGCGTATGCCTGTCTGAAGCGCAGTCATTATTTGTTACTGGGGACCATATTACATGTTCATAACTGTTCATGGGATCAGTAGTGCAGATGATACCAGGGAATTTGACTGCCCTGGTATTATATTATTCAGTCACAATGCGTAGGACAGAATCAATTCCATATGTAGCATGAAAAATGTGCTATCTACAAATTCAGATGTCAGCTGCAGCTATATCTCACTGAACAGTCCACAATAATTCCCTGTGCCCATTACTTCTATTAATGCATGTTTCTTTGTGTCAACACCTGACACCTGCCTTAGTAAATACACTTAATGCACAAGAACAATGCCTGTAGAAACACTTGTTTCTCTCCAGTTATGCATTATTCCCTCAGATCCCAGCATCTCCAGGCAAGAATTTTGAATATGCTGTTGGATTTATAAGCCTTGAAGGCTCTGAGCATACAGAAGGCTCTCTCCAACTACTTTTGTTTCTCACCATTCCTTGGTTTGCCTAAAGAGATTTCAGCTTCTTTCATAGCCTGTACCTCCGAAGCAGTGCAAATTAGGCCACAGATAAAGCATCCTGTATATTTTAAGCTCAGAACCATCAGTGTCACAGAGCCGAGAGGTAAACAGATGCCTTTGCAGTTTAATCGAGGCTATGGCCAGATGTTCCTATTCACTCTCCTGTTGTGTGCAGGACAAACATATTGTATCTACTTCACACTGACAACACACATTACCCACTATTCTAATTGAAAAGTTGAAGTGAAGGGCAGGCTTTCTCAATGCATTCTGTTACCCTTGATGACATACGTATAATGTCAGAAAGAAAGCTAAAAAACAAGTATAGTGGAAAGAGCTGGATAGTGCTGGCAAGAATAAAACTTTTCAGATTGCCCATTGGAAGTTGCAGCCCTTTTCAGTTGGCACTTTTTGTGTGTTTATTCACTCGTGTTCTGTGGTCAGATTAGTCTAGCTGGCTGTCAAGTAAGTAATGTATATAATGTACTGGGTCGAGCAGAGGTGGAAGAAAGAGCGGATTAAGTTAAGTGAAGAAAGGAAGGCAGTGTAAAAATGATTTGGTTGCATTTTTAAATTTTTTCAGTAAATCATACAGTAAAACCAGACTTACAGAAATAGCTTATATTTTTAATTTTCACTTAAAAGAGTGCTTTAGGGGAAAGAATGAAGCTGTTGTTCATATACACTGTTTCATTCTACTGCAATATTCCTAGAGCATGTTAAAAAAATGAAAAGTGACACTTGAACTGCCAAAACACCCCAACTTTACCACCTATCTTGTTTCGAGAGATGTTTTATTGAAATTGGCATGTACTGTTGGAGCTAATCTTTAATGCTAATATAATGCAATAATGAAAGATACTCTATAGATCAGACAGAACTCCAGCTAATTTTTTTTAAGCTTTTTTAAGCTTTGGAAAAAGTAAATAACAGAATCTCTACGGGATTTTTAATGCTGTTCCCATTGGGGTGTACTTTATCAATTTTCTGTTTTCGTGATGGAAGTGACGGAGATAGTAAATCTCTCCAATGGGTTACATACAGCAAACCAACTTCTTTTAACTTGTTTTATTTATCAATATTCCACAGTACAATGTAAAAATATACTATACATATCTAAATAAATTTTAAGGGCATACCTGTGCCATTCCTTCAGATCTGTTCTACAGCTGCAACTCCCGTGTGTACGGGACTCCACATGCATGGGAGTGACATCATCACAGCTCGGCCATTGAAGCGGCCACAGCCCGGGAACACAGAAGGAAGACCAGGTGAAGTTGGGAGCTTGTGCAGTGGTGACAGCACACCAATGGAGGGCTTTTTTTAAGGTAAGTTGTTCATAATGTGCTAGTATGAGATGCATACTAGCACATTATGCCTTTACCTTGCAGGGGGAAATCTTTTTTTTTTTCTTTGAAGTGTACTACTGCTTTAAACAAATTGGTCTGAGAGATACCTTAGTGACAATGCATGAACATCTTGACTATCACTTAGATGGATATCACCACACACACTGATGTTGTGCCCTTGTGCTCTCAACCAGGGGCAGACTGACAACTCATGGGGCCCCCGGGCAATAGGGGATCATGGGGCCCCTGTGTCCTTGCCCAAACTCAAAAAAGCCTATGAAAAAGGTACCAGGGGCATCTCATGGGGCCCCCTACTGCCCCCGGGCCCTTGGGCGGTACCCGAGTTTCCAAATGGTCAGTCCGCCCCTGCTCTCAACTAAACTGTCAAACCACCAAATGTCTGGTGTCATAACCGATCATACGTGCAGCACCATGGCAGCTGAAGATCAAACAGAGGCTAAGATGGCAGCTTCCTTGCTTGAAAACAATTGGAGAGTTTAGATCTGCTTTAACAAACATGTAAACAGAAGAAGGCTACCAAATCTGAGAAACAGATGTCTGATGCTGAAAAGGCCATGAGTACAGCATGCCCTGAAAGGGAAGAGTGGAACCTTGTCCTTCAGACTATAGGCGTTGATGATTATCTGTCTAATCCACATACCAATGGTGGTAATAAGATAAAGGGAGAACAGAGATGTAAACTCTCACAGAATGCACAATGTCCAAATGGTGCAGAGATGGTTTGGAGCAGGACATAAGGAAGGAAGAACAATTTCCTGGTTGAGATGGAGGCTACCTTAGGAAGGAAGGAGGCCCTAGGTCTCAAAACAACTTTTTTCCTATGCAATACCAATAAGGGCTGCTTACACGATAAGGCTGCTATTTCCGAGGCTCTCCTTGCAGATGTAAAGATACAAAAAAAGGCTACGTCGTGTGAAATGTCAGACAAGGGAATATCCAGAACCAGATTAATGTCCCAAAGGGAAGCAGGATATTAGAGAGGAGATGTGAGCTATGCCATGGACAAAAGCCATACCCAAAGAGTCAGAAGTCTCTAAAAAAGAATGGCCAAGGCCGAGACTTGTCCCTTGATGTTACACAAAGCCAGATGTTAGTCCAGATTGAAAAAAAGACAGCATAATACTTTGCAGGATTAAAGTTCCTCCCTTTGCACCAAGCAAAGTAGGAAATGAGTCATGAGTCATGCACACAGTCATATAGCACCTCCTCTCTTGGTACACTATGGAGTTGATTTACTAATACTGGAGAATGCAAAATCTGGTGCAGTCCTGCATAGAAAACAAATAGCTTACAGGTTGTTTTGTGAAAGCTTAATTGAACAAGCTGAAGTTAGAAGCTGATTATCTACTATGCACAGATGCACAAGTTTTGCACTCTCCAGTTTTAGTAAATCAACCCCTAGGTCTCTCTCTATGGGGCAAAAGTATATATAATATTCTGCCTCTGACAGCACAATTTGTTTGCTAACTTAATTTGTCTGTGGATTCCCAGGGGGTGGTGCTGGGATTTTGAGAAACTGTAATTGGTTACCCCATCTATTTAAACGTGTTACTCACCCTTGTTTTTAGTGAAGCACTTGCCTGGAAGCAAATAAAAGATTCACTTGATACTGATGGTGTTCTGGTAAGCACTTTACTTATGGACTTTGCTGATAGCACCCTCCATCAGTTCACAGCAGGACCCACCTATGGTCTTTGGCTGTAAGCAATGTACTGAAGTATATGAGCTTATCCCTCAGAAACAGGTGCTGGCTGAGAAATTCAACCTGCTAATTTGTCATGCTTGGCATAACAACAAACAGGGCCAATATGTAAAGTTCTGCCCACGAAAGGATCAAATCAGCTTTCTTTTTTGAACAGCATAGCTCCTGGTGTGTCCTTGAATTTTGATGTAGGCTACGGCTGTGGCATTGTCCGAACAGATTCCAGAATGTTGGGAAGAGGGGCTTCCTCTAATGACCATATCTCCTGCACCAAGAGGATGTCTAGGACTGCATCCCAGCCCCATAGGCTGCCATCTGTCTGCCCCATAGGATGGTCCAACCACAGAGTCTATTATTCCCACACTGCCAGAATATTGTGTTAGCCATATGGTCTTGATATAGCCTTGAAGAAGGCCACCATGAGACCCAGAACTTTCATGCACGCAAAAATCGAGGGCCTCTTCTGAGCATGGAGACTGTCAGGAATATCACAGGCATCCAGCAAGGATGACCAGATCAGTGGGCTGTATCTTAAGAATTCAGGAACCAGGTTGATTAAAGTTAAATGAAGTTTATTAACATAAATATAATTCTTACAATACCAAAAACACCAATAAACCATAAACAAAGAAAAGTGACAAAATAAACATGAAAGTGCAGCAACCCAAACAGTAACCTAACTAAATATATACAAATGGAGGTATCACATACAAGCAGGGCAAGGTCAGGTCTAAGAAAGGAAAAAAGAGGTGCAGGGAGCAAGGCACTGGGAGAGCTGGATGCAGGGTACATGGAGCAGGTCACAGGAACTGGTCTCAGGGTCAGGTGCAGGTATAGGAACAAGGATGAGGAGCATTGAAGAAGGATCAGGAACTAGGATCAGGCTCAGGCAGGGACACGACTTGCAGGAAGACTACTGAAGCACTGAATTTCAGCCAAGAGCGGGATTATATACCTCCCCCGGCCCATTTCAGGTTCAGCCTAAGTACTTGGATAGCCCAGCTGCTGGAAGTCACCCACTGGTGACCACGGGAACTGTGCCCTTTGACTCTGGGAACAACAGTGCCACCAGCAGGTGGCCCAGGTGTTGACACAAGTTTTAACAGAGGCTCCAGGTGTAAGAGTGAAGGGGCAGACATTTGTTCCTGTGTAGGAAATACCTGGGATAGGGCTGAGACAAGCCCAGATACTCCAAACTTCGGGATGGGTCCATCAATGACTTCTGCAGATTGAGGATCTACCCAAAACTCTGCAGAGTATGAATGGTCAGAGACTAGGAATGATGGTTCTTCAGTAGAAGACCATCTGGGTATCCAACAACATGAACCCCATGAGTATGTAGCAAAGCCAAAACTGGGGCAAGAACCTTGGTGAAAATTCAAGGGACCATAGACAGACCAAATGGAAAGGCGATAAATTGGTAATGCTGGTTACCCACCGCAAACCACAGATAGAATTGGTATTACAGAAAAATTGTAGGTAAGCATCCTTGATGTCTATGGAGGCCAGAAAATTCCCCCTGAATAATCTCAAATGACCCCCGCAATGGCTGACCTTGCATTTTCCATGCAAAGAATTTGCACCCATAGCATCAAGTTGAGAACTTTCAGGTCCAGAATGGTTTAGCCTTTCAGGTCCAGAATTGGGCTTTGGAACTGTAAAGAGGTTAAAGAAGACCCCATGAAACCCACTGTTGCCTTATTGTCAGTTGACAGTTAGTAAAATTTTATATTATGCCTAATTCTGTAGTGTAACTGTCTTTGTCTCTTTTTGTAAGTTTCAATAATACATATATTATAAAAAGAGGTTTGAGAGGAAACCTTGAAATCATTCCACTGTGGGACACAGAACAGAAGCTGTTGCACAGCAGTTAGGAGACCTGCCCTTCAAGACAGGGAATGGGAAAGTTTGCGTACATGAAGTGGGGGGGTACAGTGCGTAACTTCAGCTTGCAACTCTGGGAAATGACACACTGAATACAGGTGTGTTGGGACCACAAAGCCATGAAGATCTACAAACATACCCCACACCAAGAACTGGTGGCACCCCGTTTCAAGGAAGAGACCCTGGCATTAGACTTGGCTGGCTTGGAAGGCCATGTCTTCTTAGGAAAGAATGTTCCCATTTTAGACTTGGCATTGGAAAACATCAGAAGTGGAAGACTGGTAGTGGTTCAAGCCTTTTTTCTTTTTGAGGAGGAGAGTAATTTTACCCCCTGTAATTTCATTGATGTATTTGGCCAAGGAGGGACCAAACAAGGGTTTGCCAACAAAGGGAAACTTCTCAAGGCATTTCCTGCATGGGAGCAGAGAATCCTGTGCATGTGGATAAGGTGACAACTTATTCTGGAAATTTGGTGAAGAGTATCTGCCAAGGCATCTACATAGTGGGACAAGTCCATAAGTAACAGTTCCATTTGATTGTGGACAGAGGTATTCATAAGAATGGCACCATGGTCACGGTATATAGGTTTAGTTTAGACTGATGGACAGCCATAAAAGCAACCACAGGTTGCATGACTAGAATTGCCATGTAGGAGAGAGCTTTAAAGACTGCCTCTAAACTCTTGTCTACCAGGTCTTTAACTGGTTCCTGCCCGGCCATTAGCACAAAGGCGGCCGGCAAAACACCTCGTCCCTCCAGGTGGACGCCATATGGCGTCCTTTCAGGCATGGACAATGTGCCTGCCCGCAGGCCCGCTCCGCGGCGCAATCTGTCACCAGCCATGTACCTCAGACATGGCCAATGACAGATCTGTGTACCGGCCCTGTTTCAAATACCATGTGACCTGCTGTGACCAATCACAGCAGGTCACATGACAGTTGTATACAATGGATGGCTTCCTTTTATGCCATCCATTGTATACTAGTGTGCCTAGCTGTGAATGGTCACAGCGATCACATGCACAAGCTGGGAAAATCACTGCCCAGCTGTGTCCTGTGATTAGCCGTGGCCACATCACAGCTAAGCACAAAAAAAAAAACCCTGAATGAATCGATGTCATTCAGGTAAATGCTTGCTTATAGCAAAGTAATTCTTTACTATAAGCAAAAAAAAAATACTGATCACTTCCTCAATGTAGTACAATGTTACTATGGTAACATTATACTACTTTGGTCATAGTGAAATATGAAAAAAAATCTTAAAAGAAGAGAAAAAATGTAATACGAAATTAAAACTAATAAAAAAAAAAACAATTTTTTTAAATTATATTTTTTTTTACGTACTGTAACCAGTCAGTGTCCCTGATCACCGCCATGCCAGTTATATGATGATGCTGTACTGCACTGGTGACAGTATGTAAAAAGAAATAGCGAAAATAATTTTTAAAATTTTTTAATTCTCTGAAAAATTATGACAAAAAAATGACAACTTTAAAAAACTTGACATACCTCTTATGAAATACGTTGGACTGTCTACTTTGCAAAAAGCGTTATTTGGGGGATATCTGTACTGTTCTGACATTCTTGGACTTCAAGAAATTAGATTGGCCGTCAGTAATTCAAGATTGATCAATATTCACATATATCCCAAAGTTTGTGAACTCTATAACTTTCCTACAAACTAAATAATACATCCTAATTTGGGTTATTTTCACCAAAGACATGTAGTAGAATACATCTTGGCCTAAATTTATGAATAACAATTATTTATTTGTAAACTTTTAAAACAGAAACAAAGAAAAACGTGTTTTTTTTTCAAAATTTTCGGTCTTTTTTTGTTAATTTAGCAAAAAATAAAACCCCCAGTGTTGATTAAATACCACGAAAAGAAAGCTCCAGTTGTGGGAAGAAAATGATAACATTTTAGTTTGGGTACAGTGTTGTTGGACCGCACAATTGTCATTCAAAGTGTGAGAGCGCTGAAACCTGAAAAATGGCCTGGGCAGGATGGGGGTAAAAGTGCCTGGTATGGAAGCGGTTAAAAACATGATTATCCTCCACAAGGGCTATGAGGCTCTTATTGAAAAAGGGATTTTAAGGATCTGTCACAGGAAATGCCCACTTACATACTATAGAAAGCTTTCCTCAATATGATATTGTTGGACAAAATACTTTTGAGGACAGAATATCTTCTCGGGGTGAGGCCAGTCTCCATATAAGATTAAATCAACCAGGAAGGTCTTGGCTGGTTTTGCTGATTTTTTTTGTTTTGTTTTTTATATGAAAATGCAGTTGACCTTAAGTTCCTATACCAGCCAACCTCAGGTGAAAAGACACTGGTTGCTCCAACTCTAAACAAGAGCTTATACAGAAAAGTGCAGCACTGGTACTTAGATCATATAGTGAAGATGTGTAAACACAAAAATATTCCTGTGTGAACTTATAATTTACGTAATAATAAAGAAATATGAAAAAGTCCAAAAGTGAAGTGTCCAACAGTGTTGCTTAAATCAATCATAACCAATGGAATGGAGTGACATCTGTGCAGAGTACATCGGTGACAATCCTCCACCACTATGCACTCACCAGAAGCCAGAAACAACTGAGTTCTATACAGATATCCCTCCAGAAGATGTGACCTCTCCAGTGCAGGAATGGATATGCATCAGATATCAGATGCAGCTGGGCTCTGTATGGAAATCCCTCTGAAGAATGTATGACTTCCCCAGTGCAAGAAAAAGCTAACAGTCTGATGGTGGTGGACCCTAGAGAAAAGAGCTCACAGACCGGAGCCCAGGAAAGGTAGCATTTAATGTAGTATTTTTATTTTGTAAAAAAGCAGTTACATCCACGTGGAGCACATAAAAAACATAAAAAACAGAACAGCCACACTTACAGATATGGCCGTCGGACCATCACATGGACTCAGTGGTGTGATGTCAGCACATAGGCTCCTCACTGATGCGTTTCGTGCACACACAAGTTCTCAAAGGGACCCACCTCCTCCTAAGCAAGAGCTGACATCTATACCAATAGCTATAGTTTTCTTTAGTTTTGTAAAAATTAAGCAGGTACAACAGTGCCATTGTTGATATCCTCCAGTACTATTCAATCCTATGGGGGACAATGGTGTAAAAAATTAAGCCCTGCCATCCTGGACTCATTGCACTCCACAGGGAAACAGCAGTGCGAAGTTCTCCTAGAGAGACAAAAAGGTAGGTGCACCCTGGAATGAAGGTTAAGAGGGCTTCCACCTCGTACTCACTAATCTGCTTCAGAAATAAGGGAGTTTTAATTCCTTCCTTCTCTTGACCTCCACAATGGGCATACACAAGCAGTCTTCATAGCCTAGGCTCTACATCAGGCAGACCACAGCTCTAGACCAGTAGAGCACCCTGTGATTAACTCTACGTATGGTACGCACGTAACTTCCATGTATGGTTCTCCAAGGTACTACCAAGAAGTCATCCAATCCAGTAGCTGCACTAAAGCTGCAGTGGGTATGGTGCAACCAGGTCCTGATAGAAGAATCACTATGGAAAAAGTTCAGAAAAAAAAAGAAAGTACTCCATATTGGAAAGCAAAGTAGAAAACTGAGGCTAGCTGGGAGTGGGAGGGGTTGTAAGGGAGATGTCCTAGCAGCGTTTTTTGCCAGTGTTCAGTCACCTGAAGGTAGCTGCATATAACCTATTTGTTAGAATTTAAAGAAGCCTGCATCCTGTACAAGCAGGAAATACAAGTTTATATAATATACATTTGAGAAATGATGAGAAAAAAACTTAAAATATTGAAAAGCTTCTGTAAAAGTCTGTAAAAGTTAAAAACAGTAAAATGTCTCCAGCAATATCTAATTCATAGTCTGAATTTAAACGCCTCAGGATGTTTTCTGAGAACTACTGCCATCAATTTGTTTTATTAAAAATTACAATAACTCTCTGTATACAGCACTTTGCCTGTAATAAAGTGACATGTTATCATAAACTTTTGAGGCTTGAAGTTCTTAACATTCTCCTGTGAGAAGGACATTAGGTCAGTTTAGCTGCTTGGGTTTTTTTCCTATATTTTGTTTTTCTCCTGTCTGAGAACACAATTACAGCCAACATATTTGCTGCAGTGATGCAGGATTCTCAGGCATCTTTATAGGAAACCCTTGAAGAAAATATAATTAAGTGTTCTTTGGGTAAAGACTACACTTCCGCCTACATGCTGCCTACAGCAATGGCTAAATGTATCTTGTTCACCCCATATAGACAATCCATTAGATTTGAAAGAGCAGCAGTTCCCATATAGAATGGAAAACTAGCACTATGTACTGTATAAAGGTGTTTACTTTAGCAAAAACATTCCCTTATTATTTTACACAACAAGGAACATCTTCTGCTCAAAGAAACATAACAGGATCGAATCTCCCTATGCTCGAGAACATCTTGTCATATTATTTAATGCCAGAGAAGACATTTGAAGAGAAGCCTAAGAAGATACAGTATATGATAAAAGTTTCAATGTGAGACCACAGAGGAATGTATATTGTAGAGGCATTTGATGTACAGAAACAATAAAAAGTTTTTGTTTTTTTTTCTTTTAAACGTGGATGTGCTTAATACACTCCTTATCCTTCCTAGCCAGTAGCATGCGGTTTCAATTTTGATATGTACATGAAGGGGTCAGTTCAAGGTTTTCACCTAAATTTCACAAAATGTTTACCAAACATTTAGAATACATTCACACCATGTGAGGTAGGACTGCATTGGACATATATTCCAGTGCAGTCCCGCCACATGATAAAGCAAAAAAAATCCTTTGTGAAATTTGTGCGAATTATGGGTGAAAATGCAGACAAATAGGGCCAATATGTTATGTTTCATGCTTGCAATCTGATGCCCCACAACTAAATAGTATTTGCATGTTGAAGCAATCTGATGTCTATTTTGCTTTCTTTCTAGTTTTTTTTTTTATTTCTATCTGTCCATAGAGATGAGGATCACAGATAAGTGCCTTTTGATCACCTAAGCATTTATTTAATTTTGATACTACACTACATATTTTGGGCATGCTACCAAAAGCAAAACTCAGATGTAAATATAATATAGAAAAAAAAGAATTAATATAATAGCAGTGACAGCATCAACTGGCACTTTTTTTGCTTTTTCAATACAAAACTACCTATCAAAATTAATGAGCATTTTTGCACCTAGGTAATTTTGCTAGTAATGGTGTAAGTAGTATTAAGTATGATATATGGAAGAGTGAATTGTCCATCAGAAATACGTGCACCATGCATGGCTGTGTTGACTGTCTTGAAGGAAACTTGCGGTGGGTTTTTAGAGCTATTATGTGCTGCTTTGCCATAAACCACTTTACAATCTTTTACTCCCCCGTAAACTACCCCATCAGAAAAAATAAAACATATGTTTTCTTTTTTAAACCGAGTGGTGTCTGCAGCAATTTACCTACCCTATAGATAGAAACATAAGCAGTGCAACATCTTGCATTACCTTTTTGTCAAAAGCAACACTCAGATCAGACACACTAGTAGCCTTACACTAGTAGCCTTACATATATCCCGTAGTCTTACAACAAAATATGACCACACAATTTAATTTATAACCTGTGAAAGCCATTCTTCATCCTCCTGGCCACTATGGTCTGACGCCAGACTGTCATAAGAACCATGCCGTGTGATAGGACCAGGACTTCCAGGAGGAACCACTGAAAAACAAGATTTTAGAATGCTTGATTAGAGCCATTCTTTAGCCACAAAGAAATGTCATTACACTTGAACTCCAGACAGATTTAAAAGGCACAAATTAATGAGTGTTTATTAACACATCATAACAAAAAATATTTAAATGCAAGTATTTAATTTTCTCTTGGCATCAACCTCCTACAGTCCCTGTACAGCAGAGCTTTGACTGGTAGAGGAAAAAGACCCATGTAAAAGAAAGTGTGACTTAAAGTGAAGTGACTAGCCTCAGGTGATAACAAACATTAAACAAATCCTCCTACGTAAGTAGTACCTGTTTATCTGCGGCCATTTCTTATGTAGGGCCTTCTAAAACACACAGATCAAAGGGATGTTCTCAGCTGCAGAGAGCAGGGGCGGGGATCTGATGTCACACACACTGCAGAGCTAGAGTACAGAGTTCCTTGTAATCTGAGAGCTGACTGGAGGGAAGAGACAACCCTCTCTACACACTGTCATAGAAAAAATAACAGAGCCGAGTGGGGAGGGAGTAAATCTGCCAATAGACTGTTGTGTGAGCTTACAGTTCTATCAGTGACTTGTGCAGATAGAGGAGGACTCAGCATCACTCTCAATGCTTTGGATTCAGGCTAGTACATACTGTAGAAGGATGTGCTTTGTTCATTTTTTATGTCTGAAGTTTACAACCACTGCACTGTGTAACAACAATGTGTATTTCTCAGGACTAGATTTACAAAAAAACAGCTCAACTGGCAGGTAAAAAAACTTCCAGTTATATAGTTCACCTGTGATTTTAGATGCTTGTTAGTGGTCCAGCTGTAATTGATTTTGAAATTTAATCAAATTGTCCTTAACCTTGTATTAAAAAAAAAAACTTTAATGCTGAAATCTAACAAATATTGTTTAAATTAAAGATCCCTGTGTACTTTCAGGTATTTCCTGAATCTTGGTATACTGCTGTATTCCTAACAGACCTGTGCATTAATCAATCTTGGCTTTGCCTTTATACAAGGATTGCATGTATTAATGACTGGCCACTGTTGCTGGGTTTCTGGTCTTGTATTTCTTCTCACCCTGTAATTTTCTGCAGGCAGCCCGTAGTGGGTGGACCTGATGGCTTTCACCCACTGCTCTGGTCTTTGCATTAACTATATGCATCATTCTGCTTTTTTGTTATGTCAGCATTCTACTGAATGCTAAGAAAGTAACACACAACTTCAGCAAATTTAGGAAGTCTTTTAAGATCATATTATTTTAGATGCAATTACTTATTTTTTCCCTGGCCTCACCTCTTCCCATCAAAGAATCTGCAAGGTACTGTACCAGCCTGTCATCAAACCTACTGCTGGCTGTCTGCTGCAAAAGAATACAGCAATAGCTGTATATATATATATATATGTATAATATATATATACATATACACATACACACACGCACACACTATATTGCCAAAAAATTGGCTTTAATAGAAAAAATGTATAAAGTCACACAACAAACTATTAAGGTGAACAACCACCATCGGCACGTCACTAAATTAAAAAGACAACGTTGTCTGAACACCCAAGCAGCTGCTCATACAGCCAAATACATACATACATGGGAATCAGTAAACGGAACGGAAGCAAATAAAGGAGAATTCACATTAAGAGTACTGCAGCCGTTGTAACTAAAGAATCAAAATAATGCCATGGTAAACACTACATATCCTAAATATTGAAGGCCATCAAAGTTACAGGCGTGGAAAAGATCAGTCCCGTAAGCTGCCCGGATGGCTCATGTGTTCCATAGATAAAGGATAGTTGATCAACCAAGTGTCCACATATGGAGTACACATAGGAAGTGTATTGCTGCATACTATGAAGATGAAGTTGGTCTATGACCATGTGAGTATTATGTGAACTGAGTAATCATCTATAGGTATATATTGGCATCTGCATGTAAGCTTCAGGTAGACAATACATTGCTTCATGCTGTGAAAATGGAACCTATAGCCATATACATGGTAGGCAGACTGATATAGTCATAGGTAGGCATATACCATAGACACCTATGATGGTATATGCCTACCTATGACTATATAGGTCTGCCTACCATGTATATGGCTATAGGATCCATTTTTACAGCATGACACAACTTATTGTCTACCTGAAGCTTACATGCTGATGCCAATATGTACCTATAGATGATTACATGACCTACCACTTCGTGGCTGAGTTGCTGTTGTTACCAGTTGCTTTCACTTTGTTATAATACTACATTTGCAACAGTTGACCATGGAATATTTAGTAGCAATGAAATTTCACGGATGGACTTTCACAGATAGCAACAGTGCCATGTTCAAATTCACTGAGCTCCTGACAGCGATCCATTGTTTCACAAATGTTTGTAGAAGCAGTCTGCTTCTAGGTCCTTGATTTTATGCACCTGTGGCCATGGTTTGGAGGGGTGTCCCAATACGTTTGGCAAAATAGTATATATATATATGTACAACATTTGCACTACATATACATATTTCATGACATGGGGTACACCCATGACATATGATAATCAGAGAAATAAGAATTACCTAGTTAGAGCATACATTAGAAGTTGTTTCCTTTTAGAGACACTGAGGAAAATTTACTAAAGGAGTTGAGAATTTATACTCATATGTTGTGTGAATATCATTCAAAAGAGTGAATATTCACTTCAGTTATCTAATCATGTGAAAAGCTAATTGCTGTCCAATAATATGCAGATAAAACAGGTAAACATGTGCTTTCTTTTGAACATGACTTGAGTTACGATTCTCAACAGCTTTAGCAAATTAGCTTCATTGTCACTGCTTTAGAGAGTGAGAAGGAGAGAGTCACAGCTCTGACTCACTCTCTTGTTTAAAGTAGTTGTAAATGTTATTTTATGGCTCCCACTGCTGCTTCTCTGTCTTGTGAATGCAGGGAGAGAGCCATTAGAGAGGGGCACAGAGCTGGATCAAGTGAGGACTCAGGTAAGTATAAGGAAAGAAGGGGAGTTGATACAAAGATACAAATACAGGGAATGCATTCAGGTAAAA
This sequence comes from Staurois parvus, assembly GCF_062004578.1. Classification (NCBI taxonomy): domain Eukaryota; kingdom Metazoa; phylum Chordata; class Amphibia; order Anura; family Ranidae; genus Staurois; species Staurois parvus. Next base: position 7,306,458 of record NW_028317968.1, on the reverse strand, counting down.
ATGCCCCGGATATATATATATATATATATATATATATATATATATATATATAAAAGAGAGAGATAAATATAAATATATATATATATATATATATATATATATATATATATATATACACACACAGTTGTGTTCAAAATAATAGCAGTGTGTTGAAAAAAGTGAATAAAGCTCAAAATCCTTCTAATAGCTTTTATTTCCATACACACAAATGCATTGGGAACACTACACATTCTATTCCAAATCAAAACATGAAGAAAAATAGATCAAATTTGTGTTGTTCCTCTTAAACAATTGAAGAAAAGTGAATATTAGACTGTTCAAAAAAATAGCAGTGTTTGTATTCTTCTTTACAAACTCATACATTCACTATATAAACTGAAAAATGTTTGAAGATTTTGCTTTCCTTTGAATCATTTAATATTTAGTTGTATAAGCACTGTTTCTGAGAACTGCTGTACATCTGTGTTGCATGGAGTCAACCAACTTCTGGCACCTGTGAGCAGGTATTCCAGCCCAGGATGATTGGACTACATTCCACAGTTCTTCTCTATTTCTTGGTTTTGCCTCAGAAACTGCATTTTTGATGTCACCCCACAAGTTTTCTATTGGATTAAGATCCGGGGATTGGACTGGCCACTCCATAAGGTCAATCTTGTTGGTCTGGAACCAAGATATTGCACGTTTACTGGTGTGTTTGGGGTCGTTGTCTTGTTGGAACACCCATTTCAAGGGCATTTCCTCTTCAGCATAAGGCAGCATGACCTCTTCAAGTATTCTGATGTATTCAAACTGATCCATGATCCCTGGTATGCGATAAATAGGCCCAACACCGTAGTATGAGAAACATCCCCATATCATGATGCTTGCGCAACCATGCTTCACTGTCTTCACAGTGTACTGTGGCTTGAATTCAGTGTTTAGGGGTCGTCTGACAAACTGTCTCCGGCCACTAGACCCAAAAAGAACAATCTTACTTTCATCAGTCCACAAAATGTTGCGCCATTTCTCTTTAGGCCAGTCAATGTGCTCTTTGGCAAATTGTAACCTCTTTAGCACGTCTTTTTTTCAACAGTGGGACTTTGCGGGGGCTTCTTGCAGATAGCTTGGCTTCACATAGGCGTCTTCTAATTGTAACAGTACTCACAGGTAACTTTACACTTTCTTTGATCTTCCTGGAGCTGATTGTTGGCTGAGTCCTTGCCATTTTGGCTATTCTTCTATCCATTCAAATGGTAGTTTTTTGCTTTCTTCCACGTCTTTCAGGTTTTGGTTGTCATTTTAAAGCATTTGCGATCATTGTAGCTGAGCAGCCTATCATTGTCTGCACTTCTTTATATGTTTTCCCCTCTCCAATCAACTTTTTAATCAAGGTACGCTGTTCTTCTGAACAATGTCTGGAACGACCCATTTTCCTCAGAATTTCAGAGAGAAATGCACTGTAACCAGCATGTACAACATTTGCTGCCTTCCTTCCTTAAATAAGGGCAATAATTGCCACCTGTTTTTCAAAGAATGAATGACCTCACTAATAGAAATCCACACTGCTATTATTTTGAACATGCCCCTTTCAATTAGTAATTCAATTACACAGAATCAGCAGCATGCATTTCATGACTGTTGGGTCTGTTGGATTTCTATTACTCTACTACACCTGCTAGTAAATTATTTGCCATGTAGAAATATCATTTCTACCAAAAACAGTGATTGATCAGGTTAGTGATGTCTGACTGCTATTATTTTGAACACAACTGTATATATATATATATATATATATATATATATATATATATATATATATATATATATATATATACATACACAGCAGTGGCATTATAGCTGCATATATTACATATTATACCTAGCTTACAGGGCTTGTTGCTGGCCATTACTGTAATGCTCTATGTAAAATCATTATTTGCATCTTCAACTGAGCATGGTGTATTTCTCTTACTGTTTCTCAACACCAAGTCTTGTGTTCCAACAAATATCTCATCAAATTATATGCCATGTGCTAGACAGTTATTTTCAGAGACCCATGCACACATCATGATTGTTTTCTATTTCCTGTTATCATAGATGCTCAGGGAGACTGAACACAGTACATTCCTAACAGGAGGAAAATATGTGAGCGTGTACTGTCTCATGCTTCCTTCAATTAAAATGTACTGGCGGCAAGTTCACAAGACAGGCAGTAGTGTGAAAACGTAGCCATGAATGATCATGAGCTGATGCTAAAAAATGTAGAAAAACAATATTAATAACTGTTTCATGTTCTTGTGGCATCACCTAAATATGTTAGTTGATGTGCTATTTGTTGTAGCTTTTGTCAGGCCAATCCATTAAAACAAAATGCATTTATTGAAAAGTTCTGTACACATATACAGTGCTGTAAAAAAGTATTTGCCCCCTTCATGATTTAATTTTTTGCATGTTTGTCACATCTAAATGATTCAGATCATCAAATTTTATTATTGTGCAAAGATAACCCAAGTAAGTACAAAATGCAATTTTATTAAATGATAATTTCATTTATTAAGGGAATAGAGCTGTCCAAACCTGCCTCGCCCTACGTGAAAAAGTAATTGTCGCCCCCTTCCCCCCCCCTTGTAAATCATGAAAGCACTGCAATTAATCACATTTGTTGGAAAGCTGAGTTAAATTTCACTTGCCACACCCAGGCTTGATTACTGCCAGACCTGTTAAATCAAGAAATCAATCTCTGAAAAAGTGAAGCAAGCTAAAAGATCTCAAAAAGTAACACATCATGCTGTGATCTAAAGAAATTCAAGAACAGATGAGAAATAAAGTAATTGACATGCTAAAAAATAGGACTTTCAAAGTGCCACATTCAAATATATTGAACGATAAAGAAGTAACCTGGAGAAAAACAATCTTCACCAGTGACTACTAAGTGGAATTTATAGGCACACCACAAGACATGCAATTATAAAAATACAAATTTCATTACAATTTCTTAGTACATAAAAACATCCAACACAATAAAATCAATGCTAATCTATTGTTATGTACACATTAACAAAAGATGAGCGAAATATATGCATAGGCATGCTTGTCCAAATCCAGACACATCAATGCGTTTCGAAAATAGATAGTTTCACCAGGACACTGTAGGTATACAAACTAGATGTAAGGGAGAAAGAAAAATGATGATAGCTTATATACAAATATAGTATTGAAACAAACTTGTACTTACAAGTACAATATTATATTGGCTAGAGCATGTTGTTTAAAAATTGCACTGATCCAAAATGAATATATGGCGCTGGAAAGTCTGACAGGCGAATAAAGGGACAGAGCTAAGGTGATGGAGTGGAAGGCAAGAGATCCCCTCTATTGGTATATTACATGTAGAAAGGATCAATATGCATACCTTAAAACACAACAAAACAAAAGAAAAAAGAAGAATTTTCATAAAATTTTCATTAACCCATCTAGGACTCCAGTCACTAGACCACTGGTCTCCACATGTCCCCTATATCCCACAAAGAGGGGGGGAGGGGAGGGGGGACAGAGGGAAAAAAAAATAAAAAAATTTAATGGGTCGTAACGGAAATGAGGTATGTATATATTGAAGATACAATAATTGGAATCCAAAGCACAAAAATATACCACTCAAAAGTTTGGGGTCATACCCCTGAAATGCAGCCAAAAACACCGGGGATCTTGCACCGGTTTAATGATACCGATGTGCTTGAAGCTGCATTAAGCAGCCCAAAAACATCTGGGGCACAGGTATATAGTATAGTATCATTATATGAATTATATGCGGACATGAAGAATGGAATAACTATCACGTACCTGGTGATGGAGGCCAATGGAGAGAGGGCTTTCCTTACAGCTAAGTTCAGGACTCCCCTGAGAGAGGGACAGCGGGAGTCAGGCCCAAAGTTGCACAGGTCGCCTGTAGGAGTGCTGGTTGGTGGTCTACTCAGAAGCACGGCTGGTGCAGGGAGATAGGTCTGCAGACAGGAGGCGCCTGTGCGTGGTATTCAAGCCCAGATGGGAATCTGAGCAGATGTAGTCAGATGTGATAGCTGAGGTCATACACAGAGGAGCGAGAGAGAGAGAGAGTATCCGTAAGCCAGGCCGAGGTCAGATCAGGGATAAGGCAGAGTAGACAGGTCAAGGAGCAAGCCGAGTCGGTAACAGGAAATCACAGGTCAAAGTCACAGGAAACAGGAACAGGGCACGGGGAGCTAAAGATCATCCAGCAACTTGAGGAAGTGATGAGCCTCCTTATAAAGGCCGCCTGGCACCAGACTGAGGCTGATCTGTCCTTCTGTGGCTATGCAGAGTACTGGCAGAAATGCCAGATCTTCCATAACCTCTGCCGTGGACAGGACCCTGACAATAACATTCATGTATATCTTACTGGATCGAACATCAAGAGTCTGTATAGCCACTCAAACGACAAAGGCTAGGTATATCCACTCGAACCTAGAAATATTACAGGGTCCAGTTGTTTGTAACCCTTTCCACTATGGAAAGGGTTACACAGCCATTGCTAAGGCTTTAGGACTTCAGCGAACCATGGTGAGAGCCATTGTCCACAAATGGAAAAAACTTGGAACAGTGGTGAATCATCCAGGAGGTCAGAAAACAACCCAGAACAACATCTAAAGATCTTCAGGCCTCACTTGCCTCAGTTATGGTTAGTGTTCATGATTCAACAATAAGAAACTAGGCAAAAATGGCATCCATGGGAGAGTTCCAAGGCGAAAGCCATTGCTGACCAAAAAGATGAGACAAAAACTGAACTTTTTGGAAGGTGTGCGACCTGTTACATTAGGCGTAAAACTAACACAGCATTTCATTAAAAAAAACACAATACCAACAGTAAAACATGGTGTTGTGATGGTCTGGGGTTGGACAATTTTCCATAACTGATGGAACCATGAATTCTGCGGTCTACCAGAAAATCCTGAAGGAGAAGGCTCGTCCATCAGTTCATGACCTCAAGCTGAAGCACACTTGGGTTATGCAGCAGAACAATGATCCGAAACACACTCAGGTTATCTTTGTGAAAATTTAAGAGTGACAAATATGCCAAAAAACAAAAAGGGGTAAATACTGTTTCCCAACACCGTATACTGCTAGCCAGGAGATTGCTGACATAGTGGGAGAATGTCTTTTACTTAACTATTGTATAATTGGTACAAGTTAATCTTAAAGTGAAACTATGGGCAAAATTGAAAATGAGTTATATAATGTGATATTTGCATATACGAGAGCTAAGACTACAAGTAGGCCTATGCATGTTTTAGATGTGAGTAACATACACTATATTGTTATTTTATGTTTTTGCAAGGAAGAGTGGGCAAATATTGCCAAGTCAAGATGTGCCATGCTGATAGACTCATACCCAAAAAGACTGAGTGCTGTAATAAACTCAAAAGGTGCTTCAACAAAGTATTAGTTTAAGGGTGTGCACACTTATGCAACCATATTATTTTAGTTATTTTATTTTTACTTCCCTCCACCTAAAAGATTTCAGTTTGTTGTTCAATTGAGTTATACAGTTTATAGGTTACATTAAAGGTGGAAAAAGTCATGAAATTATTTATCTTTGTCTCATTTTTTTACATCACAGAAACCTGACTTTTTAACGGGTGTGTAGACTTTTTATATCCACTGTATAGCCAGGTTCCGGCTACTGCAAAATGGAATCAAGAGGACATTGTCAAACAAAAGCACAGACTACCTAGTTCTCTCCTAATGCACGGGAGCCAGACCGTTACATCACTTCCTGCCTATAGAGGAGGGGAGCTGTTCTTCCTGGACAGAGCAGACCTGTAGTTCTGCAGTCAATTCTCACTGTATTTTACAGCCCCTTCACAACTGCAAATTCCAGAAAGCTGATCCAGCAAAGGATTATAGGAGAGTTTATATATTGTATTTTACTGCTTCTGGCGGGTTCGCTCTCTCAGCCCAGGGACTTTAAACAGGATGGTTGGAGGCTGCCGTTCTGCATCGGGACTCGGCGGCCTAACTGGTGGTAGTGACACACAGCTCATTCTTCTGCTGCACCACAGATTCTCACACCAGGTGTTTACAGCCACTCTCCACTATCCAGTGATCCTCACAACCCTTCTCAGCATTATCCTTCACAGCAGCCAGTGCACCAGCAGTCTACTTTATCACCGCTGCTTCCCCTGCAAAGTTATAGAGAATTACTCAGCTTATTCTGCAGTGCCCAAGACTAAATCTGTACCAGGACTGGTGAGAGGGAAGCTGCCCATCTCTCTGTTTACCCAGTTGTATAAGGACACTGCTAGCATACACCAGTTTATCCAAAAAAATCATGGAATCCTTGCTTTGCTATTCCCTTAGTTCTGTCTGCAGATCTGACTCTGCCATAAATCATCATATTCATTCATCACTAGTTGCTGACTGCAGGTAGCCAAATGACGGCTGCACTGCGGCCAGCCAGTTCTGGGAGGCAGTCTTATGATGTCCTCCCAGAACGAGCTTTCCTGCGTGCCCCCGGTGGCACGCACCTGGCAATCTCCGTGATTGCTGTGTCCTACAGACACAGCTGATCATGTGGTGTGGTAAAAGGCCAATCACAGCGGCCTTTTACCACGTGATCAGCCGTGTCCAATGACACTCTGATCACCGAATAAATGCAATTGCCGGTTCTCGGCTGTACTTTCCTCGCTGTCAGAGCGTGAAGAAAGTACTGCTGAGAACTGGCAGTTGTCAGAGCAGGGATCGACACCGATCATCAACGAACTGATGATCAGTGCCCTGATGATCGGTGTCCAGCAGTGCCACCCACCAGTTTCATCCACAAGTGCCCAGCAGTGCCTGTCAGTGCCACCCACCTGTGCCCGTCAGTGCCACCCACCTGTGCCCAGCAGTGCCACCCACCTGTACCACCTATCAGTGCCCATCATCAGTGCCACCTATCAGTGCCACCTCATTAGTGCTGCCCAGCAGTGCCACCAGTCAGTGCTGCCTATCAGTACCCATCATCAGTGCCAGCTCATCAGTGCCGCCTATCAGTGCCGCCCATCAGTGCCGCCTATCCGTGACACCTCATTAGTGCTGCCCAGCAGTACCACCAGTCAGTGCCACCTATCAGTGCCGCCGATCAGTACCCATCATCAGTACTGCCTATCAGTGCCGCCTGTCAGTGCTGCCTATCAGTGCAGCCTCATCAACGCACATCAGTGAAGGAGAACAATTACCTGTTTGCAAAATTTAAAAATTTTATAATAAAAACAAAGAAAAACATTTTTTTTTACATTTTTTGCTTTTTTTGTTTGTAGCGCAAAAATTAAACACCCAGCAGCGAGTAAATACCACCAAAAGAAAGTTCTATTTGTGAGAAAAAAATTATAAAGATGTCATATGAGTACAATGTTGCATGATCGCGCAATTGTCATTCAAAGTGCGGCAGTGCTGAAAACTGAAATTTGGCCTGGTAAGGAAGGATGTATAAGTGCCCGGTAGGCAAGTGGTTAAAGGGTCCCAACATGCTAGCAGAAGATACTATCCACAACCTTTGGATTGACTCTATATCATGTCCACAACTACTTATCACTTATTTAAAGAGGCTCCCCTCCATTATACAAATATCCAAAAAAGGCATTCAAGTGGTCCCATTGTGTTGCACCAACGGTCACAAGGGAGCTGGCGGTCTTCTAAAGCCTCTTCTTCTCAACCAGTGTTGCATTCACAACAGGCACCATTGATGCACAGTGGTTATGCACATATTATGTCTGTTGACGTTATTTAAGCATTAATATTCACTTTATGTTACTATTGCATGGTCCTTCAAATTGTGTAATAAGCTGTAAATAGTCTCTAATCTCCTAAGAGTTGGCATAAGTTATCCTTGAGATATTTGGTACAACTGTGATTATTGTAATATTGTGTCCAATGCCCTTTTTACTCTGTGCTGGGTATTATCAGTAACTAGTTTGGTGAATATTGTTGGTCTAACCGTGTGATTTTCACAAATTGAATACGACCCCAAAAATGTAACAAAACACCATGTCTGAACCTAGAGTGTCAGAAGGGTTGAGTAGCTTGCAAGGTCAAGGCAGCAAAAGAAGACAGGCGTCATCCAAAGGCTCCTATGGGGGTAGCACTACACAAATAAAGCCAAATAAACAAGTTGCAGACATTCACTCCTACCTACCAGCATCATACCCTGCCACATTCATATATTGCATCATCTCATTTAATATTCAAGCTGACTGGGCAAGGACAAACTTTAGCTGTACTCCATTCAAGGAGCAGGAGCTTTAGCATGCCCTACATTCACAAGTCCAATTGTGTAGAAGCACCACAACTTGGACCTGGAGATAATTTCTCCACCGGAACAAGACAGCTAAATAAAACTAAAACTTGAAAGGTGTTTTCACCTATCCCTACTGAAAAAAATTTTTGACTTTACATACACTGACAAATTTAGATAGCTGTTAAAACAAGGGTTTACGAGTGCTGTCATTCATACTGTGACTGTCTACTAGTAACAAAAACTGTGAATGAAGTCTAAAGTAATGATGTAGCACATTCCTCACACTGCATTGTTCCATTTACAGTATATATAGGATATACTCAAGAGAATAACAAAAGGTAACTTATTGCACATAAGCACAGAACATCAAGGTTATGAAAAACATTTTATTGTGTTTATAGCAGCGCCAACGTCACATTCTCTTGCTTTAACTAAGCAGCAAAGAAGTTTTCTTGAGCTTTGTATTAGCTCAATCAATGTTTTCCCCTGAACCCTAACCCTTGGGTGCAATAAAGGCCCACTAATTAATTATTAAAGTTTTCTAACAGCCAACAATTCTTGTATCTGGTTTCACTTTGCTCTCATTACCCACTCGTTGTTCAATAGTAACTGACAGCATATAATTATAAAATAGCCATGTAACGGTTATCCTTGCAATCCTAGATATGATAATGCATGTAGGCATATATAAGTATATTTTCTGTACTGCAAGGAAATACATCACTTATTTCTTCATGAATGCATCTTAAAAGTTTACATATTTCTAGGTATCATTGACCTTTAAGGGCAAAACCATTTTATTCCCATCTTTATGCATATGCATTATCAACTGTTCACTACAAGTGCTGCCAAAATAAAGCTAGCTGTAGGAAGGGTGCACTTGGTAATTTCCATTGCTTTATCATTTTGTCAAAAGCCACCATAATATTGATTTAAGCTCTTGGTACATGTATTTTCATTTATACGGTGTTGACCTATTAGGCCCCTTTCACACGGGAGGACCGCATGGACCCTCCACTCTCCTCTGTGGAGTGGCAGGTGTAAACGGACATGTGTCCGTTTACATCCGCCAATATCCGTTCCGATAAAACCAGACAGATGGGGATCCTTTCCGTCTATCAGATTAATTGGCAGTCAGGTGCAAATGAACAGGCAGTCTGTTTACATCCAACCGCCCAATGAGGAGAGCAGGCTGTGCATGTCCACTTGCTCAGGGGGGATCAGCAGACAGATCCAATGCCGTGTTAGTGGAGCCCGCCCCATGTGAAAGTGGCCTTACATGGTACTTCACACTAAACACTGGGCAATTCACATCAGTCTTGGCTCTGAAACTTCTTACAGCCTAAAGTTTTTACTACAACCCTACTGACACACATAGGCACTCACTAGAACATGTATGGATGTAAAACAATTAACTAGCCAGTATGTTCTTCTTAAGTGGAAGGTAACTAAAAGCATGCAAGATAAAATCACATGAAAACTTGTCATCACTGAAATGTATAGCAAACTAATCATTTTAAAGCTTCTTTAGTATGTATTAACTATCAAACCTCACTATCTTCATTTCCCCTACATAGCAGGTACATTTATTATATTTACATCTATGTTTCTCAATTATTGGTATGGGAATCCCTGGGGAGACCTACAGAATACAAGGGTGTACTTTGTAGATTGCATTTAATTGGATGATCATCACTCCACTCCTGAATTAGTAAAGGTGTCCAGAGATGCCCTCTTTACTGATGCATAAACCATAACCCAAGAGCCCATGCTGCTACTTCTGGAGGTCAGAAAAGTACATCTCATTGGAACAATGGTCTTAATTCTAAAGTGGATTTTACAATCTGATTGTAATATATTTGGCCAGCTTATTGCAAGGGTCTACCAGATAGAATACATTTTATTACACTGTTTAGGTAGACCTTCACACTCCATAATTTTGTCCAGCTTTGGACTCTACCTGCTTTTACATTATTGTATACTGTGCCTATCCATTTCTTAAAGTAGAGTTACAGAAAAAAACAAAAAATTCTTTAAAACGCTCCCCCCCACCTATACTAACTAGCCTTTGTAAAAAACTGTATGTGTATATTGTACTTATCTATTTTCAGCTTGCTTCAGGAAGTCATATGATTTCCTGTGTCAGCCAGTGGTGGCTGCAGGGGAAAGGAGCAGGCTGAAAATAGGTAAGTAAATGCATCTTTTTTGCACAGGTTATTTAGCATGAATGTTAGGGGGGGGGGGAGACTTGCAACACTGCCTTTAGCTTGAAATAATGTTATGCCTAGTACACACAATGAGAAAATCAGATTAAAAATACCACTTTTGCAGCGATTGCCCAATAATTTGATCGTTTCTACACAACTTTCGAGAGCCGATCATGACAGTTAATGTGAAATTATCCAAAGGGACAATCTTGAAAACGTTTCTTGTATAATAACAGAATTAACAAATTTTGTTTAAACAGTACAATATTTTTCTGGAAAAATTGAGTGACCAAGACTGTGCATGCTTGAAAACTAAAGAATATATTACAATACAATATACAATACATTACATTATCGCAGGAAGATGTATAATGTCTTACTAGAATTTTCGTAACTCTAGTAATGTATTCCTTTTCGAATTGATGCTAGCATGCAAAAAATACGGATGATCATCAAGCTACAGAAATAGTGATATTTCCAAAAATATTATGACACCCCTCCAAATCTTTGGATTCAGGTGTTCCAATCACCTCCATGGCCACAGGTGTATAAAATCAAGCACCTAGGCATGCAGACTGCTTCTACAAACATTTGTGAAAGAATGGATCACTCTCAGGAGCTCAGTGATTTCAAGCGTGGTACCGTGATAGGTTGCTACCTGTGCAGTAAGTCCATCCTTGCTACTAAATATTTCAACTGTTAGTCATATTATAACAAGGTGGAAGCAACTGGGAGCAACAGCAACTCAGCCATGAAGTGGTAGGCTACGTAGAATGACAGAGTGGGGTCAGCGCAGGCTGAAGCGCACAGTGAGCAGAAGTCGCCAACTGTCTGCAGAGTCAATAGCTAAAGACCTCCAAACTTCATGTGGCCTTTAGATTAGCACAACAACAGTGCATAGAGAGCTTCACGGAATGGGTTTCCATGGCCGAGCAGCTGCATTCAAGCCTTACATCACTAAGTGCAATGCAAAACATCAGATGCAGTGGCGTAAAGCACGCCGCCACTGGATCCTAAAGCAGTGGAGACGTGTTTTTTTGATTGATGAATCACGCTTTTCTGTCTGGCAATCCGAAAGACATGTCTGGGTTTGGCGGTTGCCAGGAAAACGGTCCTTACCTGACTGCATTGTGAAAAGTGTAAACTTTGGTGGAGGGGGGATTCCTGACCTCAACCTGATAGAACACTTTTGAGATGATTAGAGTGGAGATTGCGAGACAGGCCTTCTTGTATGTCATCAGTGCCTGACCTCACAAATGCACTTCTGGAAGAATGGTCAAACATTCCCATAGGCACACTCCTAAACCTTGTGGACAGCTTTCCCAGAAGAGTTGAAGCTGTTATAGCTGCAAAGGGTGGGCCAACGCAATACTGAACACTACGGACTAAGGCTGGGATGCCAATAAAGTTCATGTGCATGTAAAGGTAGGTGTCCCAATACTTTTGGCAATAAAGTGTATATCAGTCCTGTTATTGGGTAATTTGTTATGGAAAATAATCTTTACTTGGATAGTGTCCTGAGGTAACTGCCTCTGTTGCCTCATCATCAAGTTGGCACTACAATGTTGTTTGTCTTTTTTAATTGGCTAGGTTATATAGAAAAAGTACCTTTTCACTAATCAGTGAATATAAACTGCTAGGAGATTTATAGGAATTAAATGTTTAGCTACGTATAAATAAAAGTGAACAACCCATACATAATAATACAGCAACAGAAATAGATGAATAAAAAATGTATGGAACTCACCAAGTTTTACTAAATTTTCCTATCTCTATGCACCCTATGCTTTTAAATGAAGTGAAAATGCAGTCAAAGAGCCCTTTATATTTTTTATCTTAACATATGTCACATGTATAAGGGTCCAATTTAAGGCAAAAGTGGTACAATTGTTCACAAACAGCACTTCTGCGATGTAGAGAATGTTGCTTAAACAAAATCTATATTTATATGATTACATTTCCTACGGGTGAAGGATGATATAATTAATGGATTTCCCTTGCCCTGTAATGCAACCATTAGGCAATTAAATCATGGAATGACCAATAAATTTTGATGTATTTAGTAAGCAATTTGTCAAGCAGTACAGCATATGAGTTAATATATTAATTCTTGTCAGTGACTCCATTCTGACAATATCAGAGCCTTTTTAGTAGCCCATGGAAGCCTCATTATGAAATATTTAGATTATACATCTGTTATAACACATAATAATATGAGAACCGATGCCTGATAAGAAAAGACAAAGAAATAATTTCCAATTGAAGGAAATATGTTTGCTAAGAAAATATGTAAAGGCAGGTATGCCAATACCTTAAAGGATTACACCACTAATTTTCTTCCCTATATCTGCTGGTATGAGCAGCGGCGTATTTACAGCGAGGCAAACACAGCGTTTGTCAGTGTGTCTGCTTCCCTGTTAGGCAACTTTATTTAACCTTCTTGCTGTACATGCTTGCTGCTTCTCATCTTGTTTTCCATCACCCATCAAAAGCAGTGTTACTGACAAGACGCAATAACAAGAGCAATGGGCAGAAAAACAGTCAAGGTAGACAGGTATCTAAAAAGTGGTGTATTTCTAAAACGTTTATCATGGCAACAGAACCTGTTATTTTCGCAGCAAGTACATCTGATTTGAACAGAACAGGTAAGAATTTAATGTATTGTGTACTTATGTGCTTTATGTAATTTAACATATGAATAATCAGATTTATTATACGCTAAGAGTAATGCACATTATGTAGTACATCTTCTTTTTATTTAGCTTGCTTTGGCTTGGAAGGAACTGCTAAGCTTATATAAAATCCCTACGAGAAAAAGACTCACAGTACAAATTTTTGCATCAGCACAATTATTTTCCAAAAGAAGTCCACAGCGTGAAAAAAAGAAATATACGCAAATATTGTTTTAATATTAAGCTGTCAAGCCACTGGAGTGGTGCCTGGATTGCTTACTTTGGGACATACTTTGCACAGCCCGTTAAAAAGAAATTAACTAGGCTATTGATTGTCTGAAAGTTCAAGATACCATCTGAAACTTCAAAGGCATTATTAAATGTAACCATTTAGTAATCCAGACCTTGTATTTATGTTTTTGGAGGTGGTTCCAGATACCTTACATCTCCATAGGTCCCTGATAAAATATTTACATACGTTTTTAGGTGTCTCTAAAAGATTGATGAATATTCCACTTAAAATAAGTCTTTTCAGGCCTCAAACCGGAAATATTAATTCAAAACATGCAGATGATCCAATTTTAAATTGATTCATTCTCTGCAGCTGTGTGTGTGACATAAAGCTGATTTTCAAAGTTCTTTTTAGTGGAAAAACCTCATAGTTCAAGCAGAATGGAATCTGTAAATTGGAGGCAGAGAGCAATGTGTCCATACTGCTGGCTGGGGGCAAAGTGCTTTGATTGCTCTAAGGTATAAATCTTTTCCTAGACAACACTGTAATGGGGCCTACTCTTCTTCTCTACTGTGAAATACTTTGGTGAGCTTGAAGAAATATTGATGATAATGTAATACTCTTTTTGTTGTGTCCTGCTTGGTAAACTCTGAATTTTTCAGGGAGCGGCTGATTTGAGAATTATTAAGAAATAAAACATTATTAGAATATTGTTATAGAATATTATTAGAATAAATATAGTCAAACATTAAAACTGTGGTCAAGGCAGGCCAGAGTTTTCTGCAAAGTCAAAAGCAATCTTGTTAGGATGTCTATAAACAAGACTTTCAAAATTTTCACCCATCTGCCATCTGGGTATTAAAAAATGTACCAGATAAAGGACCTACATGTGCTATAAAAAGTGTAAATATTAGGTAAACAAATTAGTCACAGAGTTCTAGTCAAGTTAACAATGCATATGGACCAGGGGTGGACTGACCATTGGAGCACTTAGGCACTGCCCGAGGGCCCGGGGTCATTAGGGGGCCCCATAAAATGCCCCTGGTACCTTTTATAGCCTTTTTTGTGTGTGTTTTGAGTGTGGGCAAGGACACAGGGGCCCCATGATCCCCAATTGCCCGGGGGCCCCATGAGTTGTCAGTCCGCCCCTGATAAGGACACTACTAAATTTGGTCTGGGTATCTAGGCATTGATGAGCTCATGACTCCAGTCAGAAAAAACTGGTGAATTTCAGGTTATATGAACTATCTTTCTGTTTTTGGCTAGGTTCACAATTATGTAGTTCCCTGCAGCCACGTTTGCACGGATACAGTAGTCCATTCATTTGAATGGACTGCTGTAAATGAGGGAAACACAGAGAAAAGATCCTTGACCTTTTTCTAAAAAAGCAGCTGCATGGAAAGTGGCACCATTTCCAATCCTTTCTGCGCATGGAAAAACACACCACGCTTTTTAATGCATGGGAATAGCATTAGAAGTTAATAGAACCTCCTCGTGTGTCTGCTAAATTGTTGGAATACAATGTTCATGTATGTTGTACAACAACTACATTAGTGTCAAGGTTCTGTAGAGATATATTATTCAACCAATAGATGGAAGTGTTTTTTTAAGTCTGTAGCTGCATCTATGGTTAAACTCTACGTATGTCTGTTCTCTATAATAAAGTTGTTTT
Organism: Staurois parvus; assembly: GCF_062004578.1. NCBI lineage: Eukaryota > Metazoa > Chordata > Amphibia > Anura > Ranidae > Staurois > Staurois parvus. The sequence continues at coordinate 7,291,406 of NW_028317968.1, read as the reverse complement.
TTTTCCTCTTTGCAGAGAAGCAGCTGATGAACACATGTGGACTCTGCACTCTGTTCTCTAGGGTTATATACAGAATCTCTCACATATACAGTAGCGCGTTTTTGCTGAGGTTGCAGAATTGCATGCTATTTACACGCCTTCCTGAACCCACAATTATTTGAACACATCATTTTTTGGTATGTTGTCCTCTTACAAATGTCAAATGAAAAGCAGGCACAGGTAAAGTTGTTCAATTAACATATTTGTCCCTGAATTCTGTAATTTGCCTGGAGTTTCCCTTTAGGAAATAATATACATAGATTTATTTTATTTATTTCAGGTACTTATATAGCGCCATCAATTTACGCAGCGCTTCACATATATATATATTGTACATTCACATCAGTCCCTGACCCTCAAGGGGTGTACAGTCTAAGGTCCCTAACTCACATTCAGATGTCCAGTATACACCTGGGTCTTATCTGCGTTTGTTCAATGTGTGTCAGGGTCAGCAGAGCTGAGTATGTGTCAGTTGTACACTTTATTGTAAGGTGGCATTTTGGTGATGTGGCCTACTTTCTTCTTGTGTACCTTCAAAAGATGCTACAAAGTATATTTGTACTTTTACAGCCAAACTGGGATAACACCTACTTTAAAATTCGTATAGCATAATTTAGAGGCAATATTTTTTTTATAAATGTATTTTAATATAAACAATATTTTAAACTGCAGCTTCTTATTTTGTTTGCTTAAAAATCCTACTTATATTTCCTTTCTCTGTAATGTTATGCAGGAGGTTGGAGAGATGTTTAATGTAAATAACTCTGCCTGTGCTGTACTGGCAGATCTCATTATCAGTTGTAAACTAGAAATGCTCACTGTCTATACTGCTAAGTATCCTGTGCTGTACTGGCAGATCTCATTATCAGTTGTAAACTAGAAATGCTCACTGTCTATACTGCTAAGTAGCCTGTGCTGTACTGGCAGATCTCATTATCAGTTGTAAACTAGAAATGCTCACTGTCTATACTGCTAAATAGCTGACGTTTTTGGTGGTACATTGTATTCTAAGGCAACAAAAAAAAAAAGTCCCTCAATGTGCCCCCTAATTGTACATCACAAGCTATTCTGACCTATTTATGCCTATAACATCCTATATATTATCCTATTTCAAAAAAACAACCAAAAAGGAAAGAAATATGTTATATTAAAACCGTTGTCAGCTTTTTTTTTTTTTTACATCTGTGTCTCACTAGGAAAATTTCAACTAAGAGAGTTGTCGCAGGAACAAATATCCCTATTGTTAAGCATTCCATTAATCCTGTTCTTGTGGCAACTTAGAATTATGCATTTACCTTCACTCTCTGACTCATTGACACTGGCAATCAGGAAAGTAATGTAGAATGAAATTCCATAATGGGAACACCATTGGCAATAAAAACCTGACACTCGCCACTATCTGGGGGGAAAACAAGGTTTATATTGTATAACTATGCCTTTAGTTATACTTTCAATTAGCCTTGTCCCCATTAACCCTGCAGCCAGCATAACTATTATGTTGGCAGCAGCATTGGCATGTAAACAAACTCCCAGCCACTATAGCAGCAAGAAATTATGTATCTGTTCTGTGTAGGCAGCTACCTATTAAGTAGAAATGATTCAGGCAGCTATAAAGCCACCCAATTACATGTTGGGAATGTACTACTGTGTTCACTGATCACCCCAGTGAAGTATGAACCCAGAAGCTATCAGTTCTGAGCACTTCCTGGCTGAGAGCTGTCAAATCCATGGCCAAAGGAAGAAGCTGATTGGGCTCAGTCAGCTGCAACAGAGTGTAGAGGTGACATTAAGGATATAATAAACCGCTAAAGTCTGCTTCTGCTCTGAAAGAATAGCTCATTCTTAGATCACAACTTATGTAGGACTGTCTCTGAACGAGTGACTAGTTCAATACAAGTAGATCATGTAATTTTAGGGTTCTGATGGAAAAAGTTGCAGTGTCAGCACTGCTTTAAAAGTGATAGACTCTTAGGGAGTATCCTACAAAAATTAGATTTTTGTTGCAGAGGATACCTAAGACATGACTTATATCTTAGTGCAGAGTTCCTCAAACAAGCATGAAATTACATTTCTGTAAACCAACTGTGTACAGAACACCTCCAGGCTGCCATATTGCATTAAATTTATAGACATATACAGCCAGGGCCGTGGATAAGGGGGTACCACCAATCCTCCTGTAGGGGGCCCAGGCCAGCAGGGGGGCCCAGGCAGCTGGGTGAATCAGATGTAGGCAGGAAGGGTGATTGGAACAGCTGAGGGGCGATTACTGGAACTGATCCCCTGTATGGTTCTTTCTGCAGCAGCTGAAAGCTGACTTCTTCTGCTCGCTCTCCTGTCGGCTTTCAGATGCTGCAGAGAGAGCCATACAGGGGGTCAGTTCCAGTAGTTACCCCATATCACCCTCCTTGTGCAACATATGTTCCCCCTGCTGCCCAGGCTTCCCTGGGGGGGCCCCATCCCCACAGTGCTGCTGGCTACCCTCCTTTGCCTCCCACCAGCAGCTGCAGACACTAAGACAATAGGATCCTTCAGGATGGATAGTGGGGGAAGGTTACAGTAAATATATCACATTTATCAGCCCCTTCTTTTCCTGAATTAACACAATGAGCGATCAGTACCGGTCACTCAATGTGTTAATTTCTTAACTGTAGTTCATAACTATAGTAAACTGTGTTTTTTTTCGTGGGGGAGGGGCCCTGTCAGGTTGGCTATATGGGGCCCTGTAGTTTCTAACAGTAGCCCTGATTACAGCAGCTGCAGATGGCAAAGCAAAGGCAATATAATATTAAAGAATATGTAAACCAAACATTTCATATTCCTGATGTGTGCCTGCTGTACAATGTACTTGCATGCAAAAGTATCCTGTTCTCTTTGTATTGCTTCTTTTGTATGAAATCCCTGGTGTTCCTGCCAGTCCCTCTGCTTTCCTATTAAAAAGTGACCACACAGCGAGTGAGCACAGCATAACACACAGTATTCTCTAGCTGTGCTGGGAATTCAGACTGCTCTCCTTCAATGTTCAGACTTGTCCTGACACATACCCCCTGCACAGTCATTCACTGGAAAGATTGGTGTGCTACTGTTTCTCCTCCCTGAGCTCCTTAGGCAGCGGAGAACAGAGATCATGTGATCACTTATAAAAAAAATGGAAAAATATTTACATTTTTTTTATATCTATACACAAGTGTTTTGCCTTTCATTTCAGTTTTACACTGATGAGATTATTTTACAAGGTGAGGGTTTGCCTATTCTTTAAAATACAATATGACTTCTGTAGCAATTGCATTTTTTTTTATTATTTGCTGGGTTTTTTTTCACTTCCAATTGTAAAAGCCCCCCCCATATATGCATATACAAACACAAATGCGTACTTCTGATGTGCACTCATGAAAATGATTATTGTGCCACACATATTAGGCTTTTAAAGTGTTACATACAACTTTGGGTATTGCAGTTTTTCACCATTTCATGGGTACACGTGTTTGAGCCTTAACAAATTTGGTATTCATGTACTTGATGCAGCCTAATTTATTATATTTCACAAAAAACAGATATGATTAAAGTTATATAAACCAATTTCTGGGTCATGTATGATTGTCATTCTGACCTTTGAGGAAGAAACAATAGTTTTTACCCTTTCTCCAGTTGTGCGAAATCAGCTGACAGTATTAGGGAATACTACAGTAGAAGCTAATGTGGACACTGGGGAAAAAGATGTGAAATAGGGTTGTGGAAAATTAAAATGCTCACTTTTTTAAAGCAGAGATCCTGTACAATAAGCTGGCAGCAGTTGCAACTTTTAATGCCACATGATAATTGCGCTACTGTTTATCAAATATATATTTAGACATAAATAAATATATATATATATATATATATACTCAAATTAATAAGAGTGCACACAAACACATTTCATTTTTTTTATAAAACATAAAAGATAAGGTTGAAGCAAGTATAGCACTATGGTATTTTCCATAGGCAGCACTTTAGAGTTAACAGTTGATTGCTTTCATTCTGATGTACACAGCAATACCTAATGTAGCACAATTGGGTTTTTATATGTATGCACAATCGATGCACGCTTTTGCATTCATATATATGGGTGCACTGGGAGCAAGTAACTTTTAATTTTATTTTAATTTGTTTTATCAAACTTTTTTTAAAATCTAACTTTATTACTATAACAATAAATTTACATTAGGAATAGACCACTTCTACTATATAGATGGCAGCTGAGAAAAACTCCCAGCTGCTTAAAGTGGTCGAGATCCTGTTTATGTGTTGGCATTGGCAGCAACATACTAGTTACATTAGCAGCAGCAAAAGGGTTATTAAACTACATATGTATTTAAATATGCTATGTAACACCAACGAAAAAAAATGTCAGTAAGAAGGAAACCCTTCTGGTGGTTAAAATTAACCTGGATTCATTAAAAAAAAATTAAATGTATATATACAGTATTCAGCATAAATGAGCACACCCCAACAGATTTGTCAGAAAACCTTTACTTTTCTTTCAGAATCCACATCCACAATACTACAAAATACTCCCACAAATGAGAGTTATTGATTGCAAAAAAGGTTTATTAATTTGCACACATAAAAAAGTAATTTTGCTAACAAAATAATTCTAGACCATTTTGAAAAAATTAATACACCCCAATGAAAGTCTTAGGAGCAAAAACTATTTTAGATAACAAAGTCCTAATTAACAAGAATTCAATTACAGGTGAGTCTAACTATTCATGAAACAGGTGTCCAGCAGACTATTGATTATTAAAAGGCGTTACGTAACAAAGAAAACCCCTTCCCATTTCATGCTGTCAACAATGGCACCCTATGGAACAGAAATGTCACAAGGCCTGAAAAGAAAACTATTTCTTTACACAAGAAAGGTGAAGGCTGCAAGAAGATCAGCAAAGCTTTACTTATCAGTCAGAATACAGTAGCAAAAGTGATACAAAAATTTAACAAAGTTGGAACTGCAACCATCTCAAAGAAACATCCAGATCGTCCACGGAAGTTAACACCTCGACAGCAGCATCTTCTGATGAGAAGGACTGAAGAAAATCACCATGCACGTTCACTGCAGTTAGCTAAAGGAGTAGAAACCCAAACTGGGGTGATTGTTTCCCGTGACACAATACGGCATACACTGCAGAGGAATGGCATGCATGGGTGTCGTCCACAAAGGAAGCCTCTCCTAAAGCCCACCTAGAATTTGCCAAGGCCCATGCTGAAAAAGAAGACTACTCTGTACTCTGGAGTGATGAGGCCAAGATAAATGTTTTTGGAACTGATGGATTTAAAACTGTATGTTGTTGCAAAGGTGAGGAGTACAAAGAAAAATACATGGTGCCTACAGTAAAACATGGTGGTAAACATGGTGGTGATAGTGCCCTTCTGTGGGGCTGCATGAGTGCTGCTGGTGTTGGGGAGCTGTATTTCATTGATGGTACCATGAATTCAAAGGTGTACTGCTCTATATTGAAAGAGAAAATGCTACCATCACTCTGTGCCCTTGGTCGTCATGCACTTATCCAACATGACAATGATCCAAAACACACATCTAAGGCTACTGTTGTATTTCTGAACAACAGGATGAAAGTGATTCAGTGGCCAAGTATGTCTCCTTTTCTGAACCTAATCAAAAACCTATGGGAAATTTTAAAGAGACAAGTTGAGCATCACTCTCCATCCAGCATCCAGGCTGTAAAAGAGGTCATTCTTGAAGAATGGAAAAAGAATGATCTTGAAATATGTCGCCAACTTGTTCATTCCATGCCTAGTAGACATGGTGCTGTCCTTACAAAGCATGGAGGTCATACAAAATACTAGATGTATTCATTTTTGCATCAACTAATTTGAGTAAAATTGAAGATTTTGTAATCCAAGTTATATCATCAACCTTACCTTCATGTAATGAGCTAAACAAATGTTCTATAAAACTCAGTTTTGTCAACATTTTGGAAATTGTTCTTGTGTTCATTGAGATATTGATTAAATCTTACTTTTCAAAAGGGGTGTATTCATTTATGCTGAACACTGTGAATATATATATATATATATATATATATATATATATATATAAAATATATATACTGTGTATATATATATATATATATATATATATATATACACACACGCAGTAAATTATATATCATGTATTATTATTATATGGTATATTATATACTGTAGTATTATTATATGCAGCTTAGTATAAGTGATCTCAGAGAGTAGCAGATTCTTTTACAACAGAACTTATACTGGGAGAGGGAGGGGCAGTACTGGGAGCCAATGAGGTATGCCTGTTGTGTATGTGTCCATAAGAAGCATGCTGATAAGAGTGAGCAGAGTGGTAAGCAGTTGATGCTCCTTTAGTCAGGTCACAAGCCAGGATGAAGGGAAGGGACAAAGTTTTACTACTTAAAGTCACACTAAACCACTAAACTAATTTTTTTTTTTTCATTTTAGTTCAGACAATCTATACTTTACATATAATGTATAGCTTGGGGGAACAGCATGCATAGTGGGGGACCCAGATGCAGTGACACGAACAGGTAAGTGTAAGTGGATGGGATGGGGCGGGCTAACCTATACCAAGGATTTTTTTTTTTTTACTTTAAGGCTGTGAATGCATTAAGATAAAAATGCTTATCCTTTGTACTACTTTAATCACCTCTCACACCTGTGGGTGGTCCCCCTAGGGACCAGATCAATTTTTACAGTTCTTCCATGGACCTGTTTATTCAGCAATAACTGTGTCATTACTTAAGATAGCAAGGTAATATATGTTGTTCTTTAAAAGACATACAAGGCTTACTTTATGTGATATTATCTTGCAAAAAAAATTTTCCCTGCAAAACCTTAAGACATTAAGACTTAACAAAACTAAACAAAACTAAACAAAAAACACTTTTGATTTATTTTTATTTTTTCTTACTAGTGTTAGTTTAAAAATAAATAGTGCTAATGTAGATAAATGGCACACATTTTATTCTGTAATTTGTCCTATTTAAAATTACTCTAAAATTATGATTCTTGTATGAAGCATTATGAACAAAAGAAAAAAAAGTGGGGCGTTGTTTTTTTTTTATTTTATACTTTTTAAATGTAAAAATGTATTGTACTGTAAATATGTAAAAATTTTAATGAGCAACAAGTTTAAATATTAATGGGTAATAAAAGAGAACTTAACAAAAATGAAAATGAGAAAGTAAATAGCTGGATGGAGGAGAATAAGGAGTTAATTAGGGCTGATTAGAGAAAACTAAAAGTGGGTAAACATATTCATTTTTTTTTTCGCTCAACCAGTGGGTTGAACGCAACAAAAAAAAAAAGGCAGATACCTGTATTAACATAACAACATGTGATGTGGGGATCTCTCCTGCTGCATTATAGTATTCTGACAAAGGGGACTCCCCTTGTCAGAATACTATAGTGTATTCCTCCTCCCACTAGAATGCACTGATCAAAGCTTGCAGTCATTGGTTCTCCAGAAAGACTGTTTGACATAAGCCAGTCGTTAAACTGGCTTCTGTTGAATAGACAGTGGTACACACCTACGGAAAGTTGGACAGTTCCTGCTAAAATATTAAACATGTTATACTTACCTGCTCTGTGCAGTGGTATTGCAGAGTGGCCCTGAACCTCCTGTTTTGGCATCCCCAGCTGGCGATCTTGGCTCCTCCTCTTCAGTGTTTGCCATCATAGCAAGCTGCTTGCTATGAGGACAGACGTGCGAGCCTGATCCTAAGCTGATCTGTGTGTGTGTCTATAGACACACTCAGCGTGATTCTGCCTCACCTCCGCCTCCTCCTCACACCATGTCATTGACAGCAGAAGGAACTAATGTCTCCAACCATTGCCTCAGTTCTTGTGAGAAGAGGGAGAGGAGAAAAAAGAGAACTGTAGCTGCTGATTTTAATAAACACACACTTACCTGTCCCAGGGTCCAGCCCTGTGCTCACCCAAGTCATTATCTCCACAAGCTTAACAGCAGGCTGCCCACTGTGCATGCACGAGCTGCACACTGTGATTGGTTCAGCACTCTTCTGCGACCTATGACATGTCTCAGAAGACTGCAGGTAAGGAGAGGGAGGAGAACTTCTGCCCGGATCACCTAATGAATACGAGCATAAGTGCGAGTGGGTACCTGTCAAAACCAACCCCCCAAAGAATGTGCCAAATGTTAAAGAGGATCAGGGAGGAGGCCTTAAAGTGCAACTTCCCCTTTTGGGTGAAGTTCAGCTTTAACTCCTTGGTGCTGAGTGCATGCAAATATGCAGTCTCTCGGCGGCTGGGCCTTGGCACCAAAGGTCCACATATTTGCATACCGAATGTAAACAAAGATGTGCAGAGAGCATGCACCCTGCGTGCTCCCGACACATTCACCGTCACCTCAATCATGTGGTCACATGACCCTAAACCCTGCCCTACCTCCCAGCATCACAACCCCCTTTAAGCGCCAGGAGGTGCAGGCGCCAAGAGGTTAAAGCTCATTTTTTTAATCTGCAAATAAATGAAACAGAATAGATACAAAAGTAACAATGTTACTTTGTATCTTTTTATTTCCCATATAACAAAGTTGTTGACAAACAGTCTTTTTTTTATTACAGCAGCAGCTGTGTATACATCAACTGTAGCTTTGATTAATCAGAGCTGAGAATTGCTGGGGAATAAGATGGGGTTCCTGGCTGCATGGTGGAAGGGCTGGACATGCTACACACATCCTGTGTAGTATAATGAATGTTCAGTGGGCATGTGTAGCACATCCATTGTCTTAAAAGCAGTTAAAAAAAGGTTCACCAGCCTGGCTGTGTTTTGTGGCAGGACTGTTTAGATGATTCTTTGGTAGGTAAAACAGCTCCTATAAGTGAATTTTTCTGTTTGCCTGGAGTTCAGGTATTTGTCTAATATCTAAAGAAAAATGTTTTTGTGCATAGTATAAAAATAGTGAGGCTTTATTTACACTCATGAGTCATAGGCATTAAAAGGTAACGCATGTCAAATGCAATGCACTTCAATGCACCACAATACTTATTACTTAGGTGTTCAAAGATCCTTTTGTGTTCACTGTATTACTAATTTGTTCTGTTTGCAGACAATAGAATTAGTGTCCCACTAGTAAAGCACCGGTATGGCCTTATTGCAACCATACTGCTTAAAAAGCACAGCGTTGCACTTTGTAAAAGTGTTCTGTGACCCAAGTCAAAGAAAAAACTAATATTGGAAGGAGGAGAGCCTGGTTATAGAGAACACATTGCAGGACACTGCAGGCTCTATATTACAGGTTTTTATGAATTACTTGCAGGTGCAGTGCGGAGGTTAAAAATTATGCCTGACAAAGTTTTTAAGAAATGTTAGTTCTGAGCTGTCGAGGTAAATGGGACCACAGGACAGATGGGTGAGAAAGTGGGTCAGAAATCATGTAGTTTTGTTTTGTGGAATATTCACAGTAGAAGTGTTCTTATGCTGTGCTGAAAGTGACACGCTGGCTGTAGTCGTCTGCCTGTATAGGTGTATGTAAGGGCACGGAAGATTTCAGAGCAGATGTCACAGATGACCTTTAAAATAACCAAACATCTGTGCAGCACCACTTATTGCAGCCCTAGGGACAAAGGTCTCAAACACTAGAAAATGGCTCTTGATACAATAGCTTCTTATTAGCTTTACAACTTGGAGTTGTTCTTCAGAGTCAAAGAGTGAATAAAATGTAATTTTAAGTCTGGAAATTTATATGTGAATGAATAAAATTATAACAGCATGGGAGAGGAAAAACATCTTCAAACTTCGTTGATGCTTGAAAGATTAAAGAGCCAGGGTTTGCTTAAGGGGCTTGGCTTGTAACCTCATATTTATGAAAACCTGCTAAGTGTCCCCTTCAATGAGACAAGCAGACGGTTCATTGTTTCATCAGTCTGCTGATGGAGGTACCTAGTGTTAGAAAAGCACACTGAGTATTTTTCAATGACCCAGAGGGCAAAGGTCACTTATTATAAATGGATAATGAGACCTAATGTAATGTTCTGGCTGTGGACAAAGAGAGAGTTTATACACAGCCCCTTGTGGCTTGGTCATTGAGGCTTTTATTTCCCTTGCACACTTAATGGAGCCAAACAATTGACAGAAATGCTATACAAAAGAATGAAACTGAGAGAAACTGCCATGTCCTTACTGTGATAGACAGATACAAATAGTGACCCTGAAATGGCGCCACAAATCCTTTTACCGCTAACATGGCAGACAGCTGCAGCATTCACCTTAAAATCCCATTTAGCCATTTGCTAGCAATTAACCTTATTTGGGGGAGTGATATTGTATCGAACCATAACTTTCTGCTAATGTCATCCAATAACTGTACCACAGGTAAACACACAGACTACACGCTGTGTACATGTAATGCCTGTGAAAAGTTCAAACAAGTGTCTCTCAGCTTTGCTTGCGTGTAACTGGGAATTGTTTACTAAAACATAAAAAGCCACTTGATTTATTTAATCAGACGTATAATAAATATGTGCTGTTCAGTAACCCATGACAAATCATTCATAAAGCTCTTTTGGCCCTACTTCTCCTGTGGGTCACAGGTATGCACTTCATTCTGCACTCCTGTGACTTGTATTCAACTGACAGTGGGTTAAAGTCGGCTGTCAACTGAAGTCACTCAGCCAGTCCAAGCTCTGGAGAGAGCCCAACTTTAGTTTCCAAATTTGCCCAGATGCCTAGGCTGGTAGCTGGCTGAGCCTCTCAGCACACTGCTGAGAGCCTGAGCCAGCCAGCTCCTGCCCCCTCCACAGTCTGGAGCTCGAGTGAGTGCTGGAGGGGCGGAGAAGAGAGCCAGTAACTGACATAGTTTAGCTGTCTTTGATCACTCAGTTCTAGGTCTAGAGCCATCAGGGGACAAATGCAGCATTAGACCGATGCTGCATCCACCTAGGGGAGCATGTATGTTTAAATCCCATAATTCTCTGTAACTGAGCTTCCAGCAGCTTTGAGTTAGTAAACTGGTGATGGGTCCCTTGCATTCAGCAGGATAGTGCAAAGGACTCTTTCAAGCCCTCTCTTTCGTCTTGTAGGTTTTCATTATAATCTATCTACCCCTATCTACCCCTAGGAACAGTCAATGTTTATGTGATTTTGGTGGCCCCTGTACTTGAGTGCCACTATCTTACAAATACTGAAACTCTGCTCTCTGCTCAGTCAGCCATCTGAGAAGGACAGGACCACAGCTCCCACCCTTCTCTCCATATTAAGTGTAAATGTCACATGCAGAATTCCACCATTATTTTTCATTTTTCAACTGGAGACATCAAAGCACAACACCCAGAAGGCAGGTACTAAACGTCAAAATGAGACAAGTATGTGCACAGATCCAGTGGTGGGCTGTGCATTTCCTTCCTAAATTATTCCAGCAATTTTTGGATAGATGGCCAGGGGTGCATTTACCACAAGGCAAACAAGGCATTTGCCTAGGGTGGCATTTTTCAGAGGGGGCAGCACTGCCCCTCGGAAGAAAAGACAGAATAAGGGACACACGCAGCATGGGGACCTGGTGGGTTCCGAGAGAGGTTGTGGGTCTCATGAAGGTGTATGCACAGCTCGTCTCTTGTTCCCGAGGATGTCTGGAGCTGTGAAAGTGAGTGTCTTTCTCTCTCTCGCCATGGGTGATGGTGTATGGGGGGCAGTGGTAGTGGAAGGCTCTCTCGGGTGGGAGCCATGGGTGTTGTTGGTTAAGGTCAGGCTCTCTCTGTGGGAGGCGCTGATTTTTGTGTTGTCTATGGCAGCATCAAACCTAAATACACCACAGTAGATGGCCCTGGTGTCGCCAACTCAAAATCTGATTAAAGCTAGTTTCATTGCAAATTACTGTAAGCTACAGGCACCTGCATTGTTGATTCTGAAGGCCTCAAGGCAGATTTCTTTGACCCTGGTCAAAGATGGCTTTTATGGCTGAAATATTTAACATAAATATACACTACTGGAAGCATCGAAACCAAGAGAAAAGTTATGAAATGAAGAGAATAGACTATACTGGGAATAACACAACCATGGAAAAAATATATTAAAACTTAAGTCAGTGATCCTGATAGTTTAGGCAGTGTTTTGGCCAACAGAGAATGCCCTGACAGTCCATCGCACAGATTTTTTGCTTGTCACTATCATATGCCTTAGTACAATTTTATTTTGAAACAATTACATTTCAAGAACTCCAATCTCAATAAAATGTTCTATAGCTGTTCAGCTGTAACTGATAAAAAATTGTGTCTCAGTTTCTGAACCTGGGTTGGTTTTGAACATACAGTTGAGCTGACACAGACAAGAAGACTTACTGAGGGAGAGAATGCTATTTCCTTGCTATAGTAGACTGACGACATCATCTCAGCGATGCAAAGTTCTAATTACAAAAGGAGCTTTTTTTTTTTTTTTTTACAAGCGGTTACAAAAAATTGTTACAAAAGACTTTTATTTTAAACTATGCTACTGTTGTATATGTTGACATCTCAGGAAATTATGTATGCAGACCTGTAAATGTACTGAAAAGTCCACTTTAAATCACCACTTGGGTGTGGAAATGGTTAATATATTAATGCATTTTATTCTGCTTTTATTCTTGGGTTTATACATCAGATATTACACATAAACAAGATCAAAGTGCCCAGATGTGAATGGCATCAAAAATTCAAAGATTATAAAAAAAAAATTTTTAAATTTACAGCTAAGATAAATCACAAGACAAATATTCTTTTGTGTAAACACGGAAGGCCAATGTACAACCAAAAGCAATCATCAAATAGGAATCAGGAATATATCCTTTGAAATGTGCTGAAATAATTCCGTTACCGATTTACAGCTTCCTAGGTACTTCCAAGTTTTAGAAAAGCACGTTGCCAGATTAGGAAATCATTTGACAGCAGCTGCAAATGGAGAAATATAGGACTATTCACATATTCCTGGATGGCAGAAATACCACTTGGCCTGTAATATTCCAGCAGCAAAAAGCCATAAGAAGCCATGTTGAGCCTCATGTGTTACTAGAGGTTTTAGTTTGCATGAAACTCCTAAGGACAGGTAAAGCCACCAGCTTTAACCTGGCGCCGGTATTACCTTCCTGAGTCACATTTTCCTGTTGAGATTTGGAACTTTCAGATACTGGCACATGACTTTTAATGAAGATTAAAATGAAAGCAACTACTTTATGCTTATGCTTCAAAAAGCATACTTAAAAAGATGTTTTAAACAAATGTTTTTTTCATGCACTGTGATGTGTTTTAAATGTGTTTTTTGGAATTTTAAGTGTATTTGCTCCTGTGTTTTATTACAGTATTAAATGCATTACTGTATTGTTACTTTACTGTACTATAGAGAGGTGAGGGTTAAGACCTCTTATATATTTTTAGTGCTGTCCATGTTCCCAATGCAAAGACTTGCCCCCTCTATTCATCTTGATGACCATTGTCACTGGGACAGAAAGTAATGAGAAATCCAAAAATGTGTAAGCAGGTGCTTACGGGGAATATATTACTGCTGTTGTATCAATTGCACTGTCTAGAAATGTAGATAGCTTAGACTGCTCAGGATGGGAAGGGGTTACCTGTGTCTATTTTTGAGTCCTGCTCTCTGCTGTGGACCTATAAATAAAAGGGAAGGTCGGGAGCACCCACATGGGAAAAGAGGAAAGGACCTACTGAGCAATGTAGTCTTCAACAGAGCACGTGATTCCCTGCTAATGGGTCACCCCTTTGGGAACCTTTACCTGGAGCCATGACACTATCAATCATGGACTTGTAGGACTCTTATCTTGGGCAAGGTATGTGCTGAGCAGCGTGCATTAGATAGTTAGAGATGGACTGATCCATGCCTGGTCTGAAAATAACTACAAAGGGGTGCATGAAGGTATATGGCATATGCAAAAGAACAGGGCCTGTAAAACACACACAGGCATGAAGAAGTAAAACTAGAGGACTACCACAAAGGGTTAACCATACAGTGGAGTTGGTGGGATGTCATGTTTAACATGCGATTATTATGGGTAACAAGGACTGGTAGGAATGCTATACCAGTCAGCCAGTGGAAGAGTGGTACCAGGCATGGGTGATGGGTTCTCTGGTAGTGAGGGGATCAATGCTCTGACTCTCTCTCTAGTGGTTGGTGCCCCTGGCGCATTTGGAAATGAATACACGGTACAGAGATGCCACAGACCGCAGGTAGTGAGCTAAAGGAGTTAAATCATGCACACATAGAGGTCTGCGCTTAGTGCATGGCAGGACTTCTACTCTGTCTCTGGGAGTGAGGTGACAAGTAAGCCAGGTTGGTGAAGAGGGGTGCAGGCACATCGGTGCCCCCTTGGAATGCTGCATTCAGGACTAAAAGGTGTATGGTGTCATGGGAAGAGTGTTTCACAGTATAGGAGCCTCAAAGTAATGTGTAACTGTGCAGTGTGAACGGCTCACTTCTATATACGATGTACCGCCTCTATGTTGATGCCACATTATTATTATTATTATACAGTATTTATAAAGCGCCAATAGTTCGCTCAGTGCTGTACATTACAATGGGGGACAGAACATGTGACAGAACAATACCAATACAATGCAAAACATGAGGGGATTGAGGGCCCTGCTCTTTCGAGTTTACAATCTAGGAGGGAGGGGATGGTGGCACAGGAGGAGATAGCTGTGGGGGATGGAGTGGTAGGAAGAGTGGAGGAGGTCGGCAAGTTAGCAGGGGGTGGGGTAGGTTTCCCTGAAGAGATGGGTTTTCAGGGTGCGCCTAAAGGAGAGGAGGGTAGGTGATAATCTGATGGGTTGGGGCAGGGAGTTCCAGAGGATGGGTGACACCCTGGAGAAGTCCTGGAGGCGGGCGTGGGAGGAGGAGACCAGGGAACTAGAGAGGAGGAGGTCTTGTGAGGAGCGGAGTGTGCGTGCTGGGCGGTACTTGGATATTAGGTCGGTGATGTAGTTCGGGGCAGTATGGTGGACAGCTTTGTACGTCAGCGTTAGGATTTTGAATTTGATCTGTTGCGCAACCGGAAGCCAGTGGAGGGATTGGCAGAGGGGGGTGGCGGAGACGGAGCGGTTGGAAAGGTGAATGAGTCTGGCAGCCGTATTCAGGATTGACTGAAGCGGGGATAGCCAGCGGCGAGGCAGGCCAGTGAGGAGGGAGTTGCAGTAGTCGAGTTGTGATATGATGAGGGAGTGGATGAGCTGTTTAGTGGTTTCTGGAGTTAGGAACGTGCGGATTTATGGCCGCTGTCCCACCTGGGCCCCCATTATTAGTGAAAATTTAAATATATTATTTACATGAAGTTTGGATTCAGGTCTTTTATAGTGAAAACTGCTATTGAAATGACTTCCCAAAGCAGATAATAGTGCCACCTTACTAGGAAATATACATCTAGTTCAGTAATTACTATTTAAAGTGAAACAATATTTTTCCTGTGCCTGTATTTTATTTTTTAATAGTACAATCAAGGGGGAGGAAAAACACCCTATTTTTTACTGAATTGAAAACAGGTGCATTAATGTCTATGAACAATGCACACAGCTACATAAAGATCAGCAATGCAGCAATGAGTTGAGTTCAGAGCTGTAAAATAAAAATAGAACATTTTACATTTGAATGTAGTACTTTATGTTCATACGCATGTAAATATGTTTATATGCAAGTGTATATGAGTGTATATGCAAAAATTGCAACACTGACAACTAAAAGAGGATGGGGAATTTTAGGCTCCAATCACTCAGCCATAAAAATGTTACTGATCATACAGGCAAGGTTCTTCTGGAACAAAAGTTCCTTCAAAGATGATCAGTAAAATTATTTTCTTTAGATATGTTTTTTTTTCTGGTTCAATCACTTTTATTAGCAACAAAATCGCACACGCAGGGGCTAAGAAAGCAGCTTCCAGTAATACAAAACACAAAAAAATCATAAAGAAATATATCAAGTAATTGGGGAGCCCAAACGAGGAACCCCAAAACATAGTGCCATATGAACCAGGGACCCCTAAGGTAAGATGAGGAAAAAACAGAAGGAAAGGCAGACATAGAGACATAGACAGTGAGGGGGAAGGAGGGAGGAGTGGGGGGACCATGGACTTGGGACTACAGCACCAGCAGTCATAAGCGGCCAGTACTAGCCAGGTGTAATAAGAGAAAAGCATATTCGATCCAAGGTTCACAAATTTTAGAGATTTTTTTTTAATGCGCAAAATTGTAGTTCAAATGACCCTGCAGTTTTTCCAATACAGGAATGCACTTTTTGCATCTATGTATATGTATCATGTTTACGTGAGTAAGCACATAAATGACATGTCATCAGACAAAATTTTTGGTTACGGATCTGAACACAACACATGTCTATGCACGTTTGTGCATGCTCCTTTTGAAATCAATAAACCTACATGTAGATTTGTAATAAAAAAACACTTTTAAATGTGCTTTTTAATGGCCATGAGAATGGAGTCTAACACATGTATATATGCATATGTATGTTTGCAAGCCTATAAGTGTATATACACAAGGTGTTTACAGAGCAAAACATGTTTTTTTTACTCAGGATCTTTCTGCCAGAAAGATCATGCATATAAGCATCAGTAAATAAATATGTCTGTGTGCAAGAGACCTTACTCTTATATGAGGAAGAAAAAACAATCTCGGGCACCATCCTGCTTCTTTTGAATCCAGATCACATAGTAGACATAACACACAATGCAAATTGATCCTAGAGTCATTCTGCTCCATTCATCTCTTTCGCTCCTTATCAAAGAAATATCTCTCAGCTATTCAGAAGGAATTTTGAATATTTATCCCATCTAGCAGTGTTCGCAGCATAATAATGTAGAGGAAAATGATACTACAAGCTCCACGCTGCTCTAGTAATTTACCAGTAAAAATGTAAAATACAGGTGCAGCATGGCATACTCACTGCAATTTCCTGCACTGTGTGTATTAAATTGGCCCCTGAATTAATATGTAACAATATTTCAATATTGTTACCTAACGTCTAAATGCAGCAAATACTATTAAAAACTGAAATGTAAATTAATGTTACCAAGCCATTTAGAACATCTTCCATAATAGCCCACAGAAGGTGATACTTCTTGTGACATAGATAAATCAAACCCCTTCCACTGTTTCCTGCTAAAAGCACTTTAGATTCAAGCAAAAATACCCTACCTCCTGAACATAAATTCTTAACCTTGCCAAGTCTCACCAAATGTGAAGCCAAGTGCCACCATATGCACCACACACAAGAAACACATAAGAAGTATATTTAATAATAAAGCACAGCTAAAGGCTCCTGTATAACAGTCTAAACAAGTTACAAATCCAGTTACTATGGGATGCACAATTCTAATAAAGTACACAAAAGAACTTTATTTTTATCCTGGCTAAGCCAAATCCTCTCTCTTTTATGTCTCACACGCTCCCCGTCCCAAGCACTGCAGCTCACAGTGGGTAAAGTTTCAAGGCAGTGCTATCAGTCCAGAAAACAGTGGGCAGGACTAGGTGTGGCAAGGTGCTGATTGACAAGCTACAGGCTTGTGAATCAGCAGTGACACTGCTGATAGCCCCAACCCAATGTAGGACAAGCAGACACAGTTTACATGATGGTGCAACTCTGCTCTGAATTCAGTAGTAATGCAGCATCATTGCAACACCATCAAAGGAAGCATTAGGTGGACCTTACTAGTAGGCTCAACAGGTATTTGTGGGAATTTGCGGAGAAAACAGTACCGAGAGGCCATAGTTCTATTTTGAACCACACAGTATACTCACATCCAGCCAGAAGGTATTGATAATACTGCACCACATCAGATGCCAGCAGCAAGGGATGATTTGCATTGAAAGGTGGTTGTAGCTCATTCCATTGTGGAGTCCTATGAAATTGCAACAAATAGACTTAGGTTAACCAAACTAAAGAAAGGAATTTAAGATGGAACAGAAGAGGTTTTACATCAGGATATATATGTGTGGATCTGGATGGTGTACATGTGTCACTTGGGTTTATCACCTACACATGGTAAGGTGCTCAAGGATTTGCATCTGTTATAAAAGAAACAAATTAATACATTCTATGCTGGGTCCTCAGGTCAGTAGGTTTTGTCAAGCTCTAGGTGAAATAAAACCTCACGTCCTAAATCTACGTTTTACCTGTTATACAGACCTCACTAATTAGTCAGATGTATCCATTCCTTTATTATTATTATACAGTATTTATAAAGCGCCAACAGTTCGCTCAGCACTGTACATTACAAAGGGAGACAGAACATGCGACAGTACCACAACAATACAATGTGATACACGAGGGGTTCGAGGGCCCTGCTCCTTGGAGCTTACAATCTAGGAGGGAGGGGATAGTGGTACAGGAGGAGATAGCTGTGGGGGATGGAGTGGAAGGAAGAGTGGAGGAGATCAGCAATTAGCAGGGGTTGGGGTAGGCTTCCCTGAAGAGGTGGGTTTTCAGGGTGCGCCTAAATGAGAGGAGAGTAGGTGATAGTCTGATGGATTGGGGTATGGAGTTCCAGAGGATGGGTGATGCCCTGGAGAAGGTGGATGAGTCTGGCTGCCGTATTCAGGATTCACTGAAGCGGGGATAGCCTGTGGTGGTGCAGGCCAGTGAGGAGGGAGTTGCAGTAATCGAGTCGTGATACGATGAGGGAGTGGATGAGCTGTTTAGTGGTTTCTGGGGTTAGGAACGTGCGGATTTTGGCGTTGTTGCGGAGGTGGATTCTGCATGAGTTTGTTAGTGATTGGACTTGGGGCTGGAAGGATAGGTTGGAGTCCAGAATGACACCAAGTACTCTGGCCTGTGGGGAGGGCCTGATAGTGGCATTGTTGGACGTGATGGAGAAGTCAGCGGGGGGGTGGTGTGTGGGCTGGGGGGAAGACTAGGAGCTCAGTTTTGGAGAGGTTCAGTTTAAGGAAGTGGAGCGACATCCAGTCTGATATGTCGTTTAGTAGGTTTGTAAATCGGGCGGAGATTTCGGGGGTGCAGCGAGGGGTTGAGAGATAGATTTATGTGTCATCGGCATAGAGGTGGTAGTTGAAGCTGTGAGAGTGTATGAGTTGGCCAAGATGGAGTTGTAGTTGTAGATGGAGAAGAGAAGGGGCCCGAGGATATATTTATATATATTTTGTACCACTAGCCACTCCCTCTTAGATTGTAAGCTCCAAGGAACAGGGCCCTCCTAACCCTCTTGTATTGAATTATATTATTGCTGTATTGTCTCCCGTTATATTGTAAAGCACTGAGCAAACTGTTGGCGCTATATAAATCCTGAATAATAATAATAGTAATAATAATATATGTGAGCTGAATAAGGCTCAAGGGCTCTCTCTCTTTCTGCTATGTGAGAACCTGCTGGGTGAAAGTCTGACTATGGACAGAATGGTAAAAAATATGTTATCTGTTTTGAGGAACCAACTAGGGGCATCCTGTTAGTCAGGAATTAACACAAGTTACTGGTTCAGACAAGCAGATATTTAGATTTTTTTTTTTTGCTATGAAGCTGCTGCACAAAGCCATCCAGCATTGAACTGGGTCTGTTTACTGCCTTGCTGGATACAATTGGAGGCCAAACCTGCTTGGGATGTTTCTGGGCGTCCCTGTCTTATGCTGCCACTACCAGTTGAGCCTCATATATAAATATGTGTATATGTGTACTCCAGGGTGGCTCGCATACAACATTCAGAACTTAACTCAAAAAAAATGTTTAAGTTGTACTAAACCCACAACAGTAACATCAGTCCGTATATGCAGTAAAGAATGCTTGTTAAACTCACTGTGGAACCTACAGTGGGGATCGAAAGTTTGGGCACCCCAGCTAAAAATTTGTATTAATGTGCATAAAGAAGCCAAGGAAAGATGGAAAAATCTCCAAAAGGCATCAAATTACAGATTAGACATTCTTATAATATGTCAACAAAAGTTAGATTTTATTTCCATCAATTACACTTTCAAAATAACAGAAAACAAAAAAATGGCGTCTGCAAAAGTTTGGGCACCCTGCAGAATTTATAGCATGCACTGCCCCCTTTGGCAAGTATTACAGCTTGTAAACGCTTTTTGTAGCCAGCCAAGAGTCTTTCAATTCTTGTTTGAGGTATCTTTGCCCATTCTTCCTTACAAAAGTCTTCTAGTTCTTTGAGATTTCTGGGCTGTCTGTCACGCACTGCTCTTTTAAGGTCTATCCATAGATTTTCAATGATGTTGAGGTCAGGAGATTGTGAAGTCCGTGGCAAAACCTTCCGTTTACGCCTCTTGATGTAATCCCCCGTGGATTTCGAGGTGTGTTTAGGATCATTATCCATTTGTAGAAACCATCCTCTCTTTAACTTCAGCTTTTTCACAGGTGGCATCAAGTTACCATCCAAAATTTGCTGAAATTTTATTGAATCCATTTTTCTTTCTACTCGTGAGATGTTCCCTGGGCCACTGGCTGCAACACAACCCCAAAGCATGATTGATCCAACCCCATGCTTAACAGTTGGACAGAGGTTCTTTTCGTTAAATTCTGTGCCCCTTCTTCTCCAAACGTACCTTTGCTCATTCCGGCCAAAATGTTCAATTTTAACCTCATCGGTCCACAGAACTTGTTTCCAAAATGCATCAGGCTTGTCTATATGTTCATTTGCAAAGTTCAAACGATGATTTTTGTGGTGAGGCCGTAGAAGAGGTTTTCTTCTGATGACTCTTCCATGAAGACCATATTTGTACAAGTATCTCTTTATAGTGGAATAGTGTACCACAACTCCAGTGTCTGCCAGATCTTTCTGGAGGGATCGTGCAGTCAAACGTGGGTTTTGAATTGTTTTTCTCACAATCCTGCGAGCTGTTCTGTCTGATATTTTTCTTGGTCTTCCAGATCTTGCTTTAACTTCCACTGTTCCTGATGACTGCCATTTCTTAATTACATTCCGAACAGAGGATATTGACATCTGAAAACGCTTTGCTATCTTCTTATAGACTTCTCCAGCTTTGTGAGCGTCAACTATTTTCAGTTTCAGTTTTCTAGACAACTGCTTAGAAGAACCCATGGTGCTGATTGCTGGGGTAAGGTCCGATGAGTCTGGGCATTTAAAACCTTTGAGATTGACATCACCTGGTCTTCCCAGACGATGATTGAGAACAATCCATGACACTGGCAGGTCTCAGCTTGGCAAAGGGGGCAGTGCATGCTATAAATTCTGCAGGGTGCCCAAACTTTTGCTGATGCCATTTTTTTGTTTTCTGTTATTTTGAAAGTGTAAATGATGGAAATAAAATCTAACTTTTGTTGACATATTATAAGAATGTCTAATCTGTAATTTTATGCCTTTTGGAGATGTTTCCATCTTTCCTTGGCTT
This sequence comes from Staurois parvus, assembly GCF_062004578.1. Lineage (NCBI taxonomy): Eukaryota > Metazoa > Chordata > Amphibia > Anura > Ranidae > Staurois > Staurois parvus. The sequence continues at coordinate 7,270,016 of NW_028317968.1, read as the reverse complement.
CTTTATGCACATTAATACAAATGTTTAGCTGGGGTGCCCAAACTTTCGATCTCCACTGTAAGGGGTTAATCCTCTGCATTGTGTAAAAATGCTGTTTGATCCTGATTTCTCTGATCCCCCCCTTCTTCCAATATCCCCCTATTATCTCCTGATAAGACATATTGTGTTGCGTCACTCTGCACATGCTCAGTTTGGTGTGTAATTCTAGAGAGTGCATGTGGTCAGCACAAGGCCAATCAGCACTGTCCAAACAGAGGTCAGGGGTCCTGCATCTTCCTAGAGCAGAATGTAAACTCCTTCTACAAGCTTTAGCCAGTACTCTGCTGGACACTGATAGTCACAAGACTGCTCTAACTGCTGATGAGAAAAGATATTTAGCAGTTACGCAGTTCTGCGTACTGTGGGAGAACAGATATAGTGAATGTGGGGTTCTGGGTTTAGTAACACTTTAAAGTTAATTTCCAAAAAAGCCAGAAGTCCACTTTTATTTAGGACTCATCAATGTTACTCAAATTAATAATTCCTCAAACATTTTTTTTTAGGACAGACTGCTACAGTTACAGGATTAAATTCTGTAGCCTCCTAAGTACATTTTGCAGCCCTTGAAACTTATAAGCACCTTACCGCAGATACCATTTGGCTATGTGTTCATCTTTAATTCTCTACTCTTGACAAGGGTTTACTTTTGAAGAAGCATTCTTTCAAAAGACATCATGTAGGTGGAATGTAGTCAAACAGCAAATTTCCGTTTTTTTCTATGAAATTTAGGGACAAGTGACTGATAATTACAGAAGAGTGGCTCAATCTGCAAAATGAGAAATTCCAGATCTGGCATGTACTGCTTGTTATGACCTGTCCAGAGTTTATTTCAGCCTTCCAGCAGAAGGCTTGAAGTGTTAGTTTAGTTCACCTTTACAGAAAAATGTAAAAGTGAACTAATACCATGCAACCTGCCCATCCCCTGAGTCCCCATTAAACTTACCTCCAGGGATGCTGAGCTGTCAGTGCCTACACAGCCAGTCCAGCACTCCAGGGATCTGAAATCCCTGATCTTCTCCCTCCTCTCTGTGTGATGCTCTGTTACTCGCTGAGCAATCAGAATGGCTCTGATCTATCCCAGAAGCGCCACACAGAGAGAAGAGACAATAACAGGGATCTTAAATCCCTGGACCACTGGACTGTCTGCATGGGCACTGACAGCTCAGCATCCCCGAAGGTAAGTACAGCAGGAACTGGAGAGGGGGGTTGATGCCCAAAGTGTACGGTGTTAGTTCACTTTTGCATTTTTTCAGTAAATGTGAACTAACAGTTTATGGAAGAAAAACTACCATCATTGACCAGATGCTGGTTTTGTTGCTTTAGTATTCAAACAAAATACAAACAAAGGTGAATAGTAACCACTCTTCTCTAGAGAGCTTTGCTGAAGCAATTTGGTGTCAAAGCAGAGAGTCTGCTTTAACAGCTGGGAGCTGCCCGTGCTAATCACTGCCAGGAAATTCTAAAAAAGTCCTTTCTTGTTAAATAAATGGACTTTGTATGACCATCTATGTTTGCACATGAACTTGTGATTCGTACACTGTAAATGATTTGATTCAAACATTTAAAAGTTATTAAGATTAGTTGTTCACTCGTTATAACAGAGTATAGATCATTTGAAGATACTAGGAAACCTTGTCCTACGGACAATTTAGGCAAAAGTTAATGGATCTACCAGTAAGATTTCTGAATTATAGAAAGAAAATAGTGAAGTTCCACAATACTCTAACGTAGCCTTTCTCAAACTTTTCAACACAAAGGAACCCTTAAAATACCTTTCCAATCGCAGGGGACCCTTGCTCAAAATGACTATATCTACAACTCATGATACATTAGTCTTATCGTCAGAAAAAAGAATGCTCCTTACACTTGTGGTCATTGGGACGAATTTCCACCTTACAGATAGTTATAAGGATCAATGGTGTCAGTGGGAACTTACCTGAGAGGGAGAAATTTCTCATTGCTCAAGGAACCCCTAGTAGCCTCTGGAGGAAAACTAGGGTTCCATGGAACCCTGGTTGAGAAACCCTGCTCTAAAGCCTAACTCTGCAAGGCAATATGACCTTTCAGCCACTCTGTTGCCTTTTTTCAAATATGTATTAATCATTTTACACCTTTGGGTTCCCAATTTAATTTTAATAATATTATATTTGTGCCATATAAAAGACAGAATACATATAGTATCCCTGTTGCTAAAACGTAGCTAAATATCAATTTACACAAGTTTTATATTATCTACTCACTAACTGGTTAAACTCTGTGTTTTGTATCAAGTAGGCAAAGAAATCACTGAAACTTTTATTATGAAAAAATCTAGTATATTAATGGATGATGGACATACTGTACAAAATTCCTTTATGGTCCTTCTTTCTGAAAAATGACAGCTCTGTCCAATATGAGGTCATTTTAATTAAGGAAAGTTCCTTGTAAATTGTTCTGTATCGTTCTTATTGATTACACCAATACAGGAATAACCACGGCTGCAGGACAAAGCATCCTGAAAATCAATGTCAAAATACTTTAAATTGTCCTAAAAAAGGCCCTGGAATAATATTTCTAAATTGATTTCTGTTTGGTGCAGTTAGGTCTGGCCACTTATTAAAGGCCATCTCAATCTAGACTAACTTTTATTAGAAAACCAATGGAACATTGCCGCTTTGATAGACAATCACGTTAATGCAGATATAAATTAGGGGCTAATGATAATAACTGTAAGTGATGGTTCTGCTAACAAAAATATGATTTATGGAATTCTCTTGAAAAAAAGTTAGTTCTGTAATTCTATAGTATGACAGGGAACATTCTATCTATCTATCTATCTATCTATCTATACATGATAGCTTTGTGTGTGTGTATAAATATATATATATATTTTTTTTTTTTTTTTGTCATTAAATTAAAAAAAAACAACTGACTTAATAAGCTCTGGAGAGCTTTGAAAACCCAGTAGAGTTGTCTTGATTCTCTTCTTACATTTCCTATTCACTTTACAAGATATGTGCATGTTTGATTATAAAAAAATAGGTATCTTCTCTCCCGGAATTCAGTAATTTTATTTGATAAATAAAAAGCCACTGCAAGCTTTCCTATAACTCAGTCTGAATAGAATGGCATGTAGATCCATTCTTCAACTTGGTGCTTGTGCTCTGAAGACCATAGGCTGTGATTGATTCCCGTCACCTTGTAAGTTTATGGGAGAGGTGGAAATCAATTACCGACAATGGGGCTACAGGACTGGTTCTACACTCATTTTTTTTGGAAACAAAAATAAAAACATTTCATAAATATCCTTATTGAAATTGTTTTATGTAATATAGCTCGCAACCTGTGGACTCCATCCACACTCACAAGCTAGAGCTTCTGTTCATACTATTTCATACCTGTGATACTATGTTTACAAAATGAGCAAAGCATAAGACGACCTTGTATAAACCAGATATCACAGTCAGTTTCAAACATTTGATACATATTTTAATAGAATTAAAAACAATATGCAAGCATTTCATACCTAACTAGGGTCCAACTTGCACGTGGAGAAGTCCACATTTCCAAAAGTGTGTCATCATTTATCTTCGGTGCAGTGCTTAGAGGTCGAGGTTCAAGTACATGTTCTACCAAAGTCCCATAACAGCTAATTATATAAAGGGATTCCACCACATACTGCTTAGACTGGTCTATAAAAAGGTAAAAATAAAGGTCAACTTTAACATGGAAGCTGAGAAAGGGTACAAGTCTGTCAGGATAAATATGAAAAATTTTATAAACTATGGGCTACCTGACTACACTTTATGTCTTCTCGGGATCACCATTAACTAAAAGATACTATAACATATTGCATATGATGAATAGAGAGCCGTTCGTTGTGACAACTAGGGAAATCTTAATATAGTATTTATGACAACTAAGAATCCCTTGCTTTACCCCTCACCAGTGTTATCGTGAATGCTTATCTTATCCATACCCCCTACCATTTAATATTTTTGTTTCCCCAACATCCTTTCCCTACCCTAGGGGTTTGTTAAGTTAGGTTCCAGCAAGGTTAGGGGTGCACATCTTGAGCACTTCCACATTTTAATGGTGTGCACTTAAAACAGGAGGACTATAAGTACAAATGTAAGGTTATCATACGCTGTATTCTTCCAAATTATTTATACCATGTTATCTGAGATTTGTACCAAGTCACCTTATGGTTATTGTAAGATTTTAAAACTGTGACCCATGTATATCCTCATGGAATGTCAACATGTACATATGTTGAACGAAAAATACAAAATTATACAACAAGAACAATGTGAGAAATAAATATATCTGATGGCAGTATATACAATTTGCAATAAGGTAACAAATGAACTACAGTTTATTAACTACACATGACAATAAAATACAGAGATCAGCTAGGTGGAATGTGGTTGTTCACCAGTTGGTATAAATGACTGGGTCAGCCCCCCTAAAGTGGAACTAAATCTTCCTATCCTTTATATCCAAATAAATCACCATCTTAGCCTTTATTAAGCAGTATGGTGATAGTCATCTGTAAAACAGGCATTTGAGGGCTTGAAAGTCCAGTTGAGAGCTGACAAAAGTACACTGACAACTGTAACAGGTGCAACTCTAACAATTATCACTAGAGGCATGTCTTGATTATAACAGTTTTGGAAAACAGGTAAATTGGTGGTTTTAGAGCCTCTTCCAGCAACTCAGATGTCCTGATATGTACCACATACAAACTAATAAATAGGAATGTACCATCTTACTAAGCTTGGTATACAGTGCATATGGGCAAGAGATGTTTTCAAATTTTTGTACAGTTCACTGAATGGATATGAATGGCACTTTTTAGGATATTTTATCAAAACATTAAACAAATTATCAAGCATAATCCCTGATATTGGAAGCATCTCAATGCACCAGTTAGTTCCATGTTAGGTCTGTCACAAAAATGCTTTGTGGTCCACAGTTTGAATAAAAGAAGTATGACCAGAGAGGAGACCATTGTTCAATCACATGGTTACAAGTCTTCTTTTAATTCTTCCTTAAGTAATTCCTGGTGATTGTTTGCCATGCAGCTCATGTTGACAAGTGTCCAAGTCAAATGCCATGTTTCCATTTGAACACATACACCTCCGTTACAATGGAAAATGCAGCATTTGAAAAGAAAAGGCTGCATTTGACAAGAAAAAACAGTGTTTGACCTGCTTTGCCTGCAGTTTATGTGCACTTCAGTAGCACAAGCTGCCGATCAATGAAATGCAGTGCAACTCAAAGCAGATCAAACACAGCCTCTGAACTGTCATGTACTGTACAGGTATATTGCTCCATTAAAGTCAGCAGAATTTTGCTAGCCTGCATTTGACATGTGTTCTAAATGTAAATCAAACTCAGAAAAACAACTCCCATTGATGAGAGCCCCTTTAACAGACTTGTTCTGATTGCTTTTGTTTTGAGCAGCTATAAAAGCTATAGGAATGCATTATGTAACTTGATACAGTAGAGCTAAAGGGGCTAGCACCAAAACAAGACAGTGCTGTATATAACCTTTATGAACTGTTTTATAGACTGTGTTATTTTAAGGATTCAGTAAAACAGTTGTTTTATATAATGGTGCTGACCACTTTACTATGTGTAAACCACTAGATACCACTGATTGTGCCCAGCAAGGACAAAGAAGATTTACTAAAACTGGAGCACAAAGAATCTGGTGCAGTTGTGCATGGTAACCAAGCAGCTTCTAATTTCAGCTTGTTCAATTAAGCTTTGGCAATAAAACCTGGAAGCTGATAGGTTTCTATGCAGAGCTGCACCAGATTTTGCACTCTCCAGTTTTTATAGATCAACCACAAAGTGTCATATCAACAGAATCCAAGTTAATTTTCATCTCTCACAAAAAATGTTGGCAGTGGGAAAGAAAAAAAGAAGAAAGAGGTACCTTTAGATATATACAGCATGTGAGCATGATAAGAAACTACTGTCCATCAAGAATTGTTTTTAGACTTACTGGTGGTTTAATCTTGTGCATTTATCGTCCCTGACACTTTCATGTGCTGCATACTGAATTACAAGCCTTGTTCACAAAGAGTGTTCAATGGCGGTTCTACTTTGCTCAGATGCACACAGCAATGAGTTTTGGTGGCAGGTACTAAAAACATGCAGTGAGGCAAGAAATGTTTCTAGACAGGCATAAAGGCCTGCAGTGGACAGTGTTGTGTTTATTAAAATACATAGTACCTTTTCTGCAATAGCTGCAGTGTCTTGTGCCTTTGTTAGCGACTTGCAACAGATGTGTCTGAGTTTTTAGGTGGTTTGTGTCTTGGCCATATGTCCTTGGCTGAGATCACAATGTAAATGTAATCGTTTCTGACTGCCCTGTATGTCTATCAGCGCAAGAGTCAGGTCTAAACATAGAGCAACATATGTTGGTCTGACTCACTAAGTAAAGTGTCTCTATGAGGCTGTGCGGTGTCAGGAAAGCAAGTCTACCATTGTACAGCACAGTTACTGATATCATTTTAAGCTTACCTGTGAGATGGCCTACAAGTCAGTGCACTTATAGCGTACAAATCTATACACACGTTTTTCTCTTGTATATATTAATCAGTAGAATAATTACTATTTGATCAGTATTCAGCAAACTGATATCAAACATAATGTACTTGAAAGCACTCTCATGAGTTTAAAGGAGTAGTACAGAAGATATATGTACATAAAATATCAAGGTTTACTTACAGAGGATCTGTAAGGACATGCCTGTCCCATATATAGAACTATCCTCAAAGTCTAAGGTAGTGGTTCTCAACTGAATAAAATATAATTCCTCAGTCAGCATTGTAGAGAAGAGCTTGCAAGCATTTAGAGCTTTATCTACTACAGTCTATTGTCTCACTCCTAATGCTGCATGAAATTTGACTCTAAAGGCTCCTAATTCAAGTAATGTGAATGTAACATCTAAGAAGGAAAGTGAGACCCACTTGTAATGGCCTGATAGCTACAGCATTCAGGGACTCTAGAGGGTTTATGTACAAATGTGGGTGCCACTCAGTCTCCTAGAGGATCCCAATCAATCGTCAACTGCTGGGAGTGCCAGCTGGCAAAGGAGCATGTCTAAGCTCGAAGCATCAGCATGTAGTGAAGGAGAGCTTCCTCAAACCGCTCACCGATGCAAATTCACTAATGGAGAAGTATGAGGAAGTCTCAGCCTGGGCTCCAACCAGGCCATGCCCTCCAACACATTTTCCTCTGCCCCCTGGAGCTCAATCAGGCAGACTGCCACATACTTCTCCATTAGCGGATTTTCAGTGATGTGTGGCTTGAGGACCTCTACGTCACAGACTCCAGGGGGTTCATATTCTAAAGGTAAATAAGCTGTTAACTTTGTAAGGAAGTTGCACATTGCAAGGGAATTTTCCCGAGATCTTAGTGAATGTGGTGACATTTCAGTAAGCAAAGAATTCCCAATCCCATGCAAGGAAAATAGAAACTGCATTTTTTCTTGCACATGATTGGAAGTCAGCAGAACTTCACCTCATTCATCAAGCTCTGGGGCAAATTCCCTTGAAAAGTGAAACTTCCCTTGCAAAGTGAACAGCCTATTTGCCTTTAGTAAATCATCTCCTATAGATTTTGTTTCTATAGTCCCCAAAAGACATAAGAAATTGATTTAACCAATTATTCAACCAACTAGCATTTATGTAAAACTGATACATCGTATTTGAAAGGATTGGCTTTCTAAAAGATAAAATTGTCAGTTTTCCTCTGTACAGCTATGGGCTATAAAAAAATAGCTCCTTAAATGCCATCTTCATAAAATCAGTTTTTAAAATGTTTTCACATATTTAACACATTTTCTATCAATTTTATTAAAACTACTTTAAATAAACTGCATATAAGTTTATAATAAGTAGGTATTTTATATCACAGCTCATACTACATTCAAAAAGTTAGCAGTTCCTTCAACGTGATATTGCCTTAGATTTGGAAGGCTGCCTCTAGGTCTTCTATATGAGTAGTATATAAAGAAATACAAGAAATATAAGATTCCTGAGGTTCTCCATGCTCGCAATCCGAGTGTTTCTCCTTTCTGCTGGCGATGTGGTAAGGAAACTGGCACTCTTTTCCACATTTTCTGGATTTGCCAACACATTGCACCTTTCTGGAGAGAGGTCCTTAGCCTTTTGCAGCTATTTCTACAGGTCCATATACCATTTGAGCCCATCCACTTTTTACTGGGCCTGCCTTTTACAGGCCTCTTCAAATCTGCCAAGAAGCTATCTTCTCATGTTTTTAACAGCGGCCAGAAGAACCATTCCTATGCACTGGCTATCTACTACGCCTCCTACACTGTCGGAATTGATGAAGGTTGTCGCAGAGATTAGAAGAATGGAGTACCTCACTGTTATGTATGCTAACTTTGTCCCCTTTTTAGAAGCAATTTGGGAACTGTGGTATCTTTCCGTTTCCGATTTGTCCACTCAATTGTCTGATAATGCTGGCTAATTCACTGTTATGCACTGACATTGTATGTTTATGCACTTCATCGATGAGCTAATTTCATTTTGTTCTTTCATTGACTTGTGATTGTTCTTTCGCAACTCTATGCAACTCTTTGTTTGATGTAAATCCTTTAAAACTCAATAAAAAGTAAATTATAATTAAAAAAAAAATTTGCCGTGGTAAATGCACTCAATTTATCCACACTCTGCGCTGAGGTTAACTCCAGATGGGTTATTCATGTCCAAAAGTAATTTCAGACTAACACCCACACTCTTTTTGTAAACACTTACTGGGTTTAAGGTCCACATCAATTCCCCTCAAGAATTAGCGTTTATTCACATTACAAATGAATTCTTAATGCAATGTGCCTCAGGCACGAAAATACATGGATTGCAGAGTACCACATTATGGTGTGAATAGGTCCTTAGTCATAATAAAAAAAATTGAAAACTGACCTCCCTTGCTTCCCTGTGACTATGAATATGCTGTGCTTCTTCTCAGTGGCCACTAGAAAGCAATGTGCCAATAGCAAAAACTGCACATCCTACAGCATGGGCAGAAAAATGTTTTGTGGTAGAAAGAAAATACCTTGTACTAGAGACACAAGGGCTCCAAAAACCTGTTTTTCATCCCGCCAAAAAGAAGGTATGGCAATGTGCCAATAGCAAGAACTGTACACATCCCACAGCATGGGCAGAAAAATGTTTCGTAGTAGAAAGGAAATACCTTGTACTAGAGACACAAGGGCTCCAAAAACCTATCTTTTTCATCTAACCAGAAAGAATGTATGATTCCTTTGCCTATAACTAAATATTCTAATTGGTTTACCATGGGACCTGATTTACAGTTTGAAGGCTTGAGCAGACAGCAAATTGAAGAAAAATAATTTTTAATGCAATAAGTTTACACATGTTTACTTGGTCATGCAAATGTATAATGGATTAATTTACTGACCTTTGTCTCGCTTAATACCTTGATTGTTTGCAAACCAGGATCGGGAAGATCCAAACACTGCAGAGACACAAAATTCTCCTCCTGAAGACTTGCTTGGAGAAATCTGCGGAGCTTGCTTGACTTTGCTAGTTAAAAGAAGAGAAAAAAAATTATGGATATTCTTGAACAAAAAAAAAAAGGTTAAAAATTAAGTAATAGAATTTAAAGTTCACCTTTATTTATTCATTTTTTTCATGTGGCAAAATGTGTGTTTACTTCCGTGTTTGGGTGCAATTAAGGGCACGAAAAGCACGACTAGTTCATTTTTGATGTATAAAGCCGGCCACACCCTATAAAATCTGACTGTACAATCTCTGTACAATTTCCTTTAGATTTACCAAAACTATGGAATAGGAGGACCCATCTATCTATCTATTCACTCTGTATCCAATCATGAAGGCCCTTGCACTGCATCAGGGGTGTAAAACTGGTGGCCCCAAAGAGTTTAGCAAGTGGCCCAGGCCCGTCTGGAAAGACACTGGGGATCCTGTGCAAAGATAGCAGCTGTGGCAGCCTACACTGGCAAGCCAGGCAAATGAATGCCTAGAGGGATGTCAGGGATGCCATGCAAACATAGTTGATGGGTGCAGGATCTGTGTGCTAATGAGGTCAGCTGGTGAACTGCTTCCTGTGTCTTACTGGTTTTTATGTCCTAAATCTACAAACCAGGAAGACATGAAGTTTCTTTGGAACACATCAGGGGCTATGGAAAGGCCTTGTTCTAAAAATCAAATAAAGCTTTTATTTTTCTGCAACAGAGGTACTTAATGGTATATTGGTACATAGGGGAGTTGGAATTTAGAAAAAAAGGTGAACTTAGCCTTTAATTAAATTTTGAATGAGATCAATGTGTAACTAAACCCCGTAACAAAAATGTGATACATTGCAGCCTAACCATACTGAGATGCAGTAGCTGCAATAGTTTTTGAGGCCTTGTTTTCCATTATTTTACCTTATTATTCAATAAATAGCACACTTGTCTATTACTTTTTTCCACACTTTTTTCTATGTGGGCAGCCATGGTTGCACACAAGCTGGACTTTAAATATGTCTGTCTTTGTCCGTCTTCATTACACAGTGGATTGATGAGGCAATTAGCGGCACAAGAAAGATAAAATCTTGTGTAACCTTTTAAGCTCATATGAAGTGATGAGGGCACTGCATTTCTTGCAAGAGCAACAAGCATTTTCTGTACAAGCTGAAAATGTTCTTAAAACTAATGCAGCTACCACCTGTAAGGATTGGTAAACACAATTTATTACATTTTTGTTTTTGCTGTTAGATATGCTATAAAGTGATACTCGTTTTTCTTAAAAAAATAAATAATAAACATGTCATACTTACCTGCTCTATGCAGTAGTTTTGTATAGAGCAACCCAGATCCTCCTTTTCTCTGGCCCCCTGCCAGCGCTCCTGGTCCCTCCCTCCTGTCAGGTGCCCCTATAGGAAAAAGATTTCTATGGGGGCACCTGAGCAGGCTCGCTCTCAAGCCGCGGCTCTGCGGGACGGCCCCACCCCCTCATTCTCCCGATTGTCTCACTGGCTGTGATTAACAGCAACGGGGGCCAATGGCTCCTGCTGTTGCCTCAGCCGATCAGAAGTGAGAGTCAACAATGTTTGTTAAAAAAAAAATAATAATAATAATTCACCACATGGCAACTTTTTTCTGGGTGTGTTATGCACATATCCCCTATTCTAAGCCTTTCATGTGTGATATGCATGCTGGGGATGTAATGTTTCTGTTTTTAAAAACATTGGGACTTTCAAAATGATTATAGGCTGAGCCACCAACTCAGCAGTATAGGAGACAGCTAGTGGAGTGATCTGTTCCAGTACCTCCACAAAAAGAAACAGGTAATGATTTACAATAATGTCTTCTAGAATCCTTGTGATGTACAGTATACCTTGGCAAAAACAGTTATTTACCTAAAAAATAATAAGAAATGAAACAAGGCACAGGAAGGTACAAATATCTTTTTGCAAAAAAAAAAAAAGTTAACTCTCTGTAAAAAGTGTAACAGTAATGTATGTAAGATTAAAATCATGTTTTTTAGGGAATGATTTAAAAAAATGCCATTTTTTCACCCATTGGAAGACTTCTTGTTTCCTATTCTTCCTATGACAACTCAAACTTGCTGGATTTCCCAACATGTGTACCAGGGACGATGGTCATCTGGACCAATAGTGAGAGTGAATCTCCCAAGCGAGGATGCAGACAGCGCTAAATACCTGGCAGAGGTTTAAATCTTCACTTTGACCATACTGGTCACTTTATGTAGTTTGACCTGTTCGTTAAAGGATATAGGTTCCGACTTTTACCAGGGAAATCACTCAAAGGAGAGAGGGAGAGGGAGAGGAGGAGAGGGAGAGGGAGAGAGAGAGAGAGATGGTTGTGTTGCCAGTCTCTATTTTGTTTTTACAGTTTCCATTACACAACATAAACAATGAATGAGTTCATAGGACTATGTAGCAACAATCAACCTTTCTCTCATTAAACCATTCATGAAGGCCTGTGGTTTGTATCACACTATACTAATCTATAGGCTGCGCTGTAAATTCTATAGTGATAAAAATCCATTTTGTCTTCTGCTACACTAAAACACTGTACAATATTGATTGTTGTAGCCCTGGAGTGGCTGAATAGCTGCCGCCTACAAAGATGTGATTTGTAAAAGTAATGTGCTATGGTAATCTCTTAAGGGCTACACTAACCTGTTTTGGCATCAGATCAACATAATACTTGGTCTGGAATAACCAGGAATGTTTACAAGAAAGGATATAAAAGCATTATGAATCATCACACAATGATGCTGAGGTGTTTCATGTAATCAATCATTGTTACATGCTCATGTGTCAGCCCGGTGTTGGGACACACCACCGCATTAAGAGGGTAGATGGGATCATAAAACGCATTTCATTTTGGAATGTTTCCATTGGAACACTATATTAAATTATGAATTCCTTGGTCTTTTCTTTCCAATTCAAGGTAATGGATATGTAATTTAGAAAGTGGAGATTTAAGTGTGTGTCATGAAGTGGAATTAGTCATTTCTGAGGAACAACTGAATGGCACTTTTTCATCCCAATAAAATGTGCCTTTGGTTAGACACTGTTCTGTAAATATCTTGAAGTTTCCAAAAAAAAAAAAAAATAGTAAAACATATTCCCTATCCCAAGAAATGAATAAAATTCATATTAATATGCAGAGCCTCCTCTGATTTGGAAATCGAAAACGTGGACATTGTTAAAAATAATGGTTATGTAAAGGACAGATCCAGAACAATTTCTAACTTCCCTCCTGGATTAAGCAAAGCAAGTCACTACTATATATCTTTAATCTGGTTTTCAATATATCCTACATTACTAATGACTAGCAGGGGACATTTGGCAAAGGCTAGAAGCTGGGCAGGGCAGGGAAGAGATGCAGTGTGCAGGGCAGAAGACATAAAAAAAAAAAAAAGAGTAGAGGTAGTTTGTACAGAAAGGACCCATGAACAGAAAGTGCATATTGTGGTAACTAAAACAAAAAAGTGTTGGTTTGGTGACAGGCAGTGCTAAAGTCTAAATCGGAGCAAAACAAAAACATACAGTTATATGGTATATGTGACCTTATCACAAGAAAACCATCTGGAGTATCTGTAAGTTCCATGTCGATATAAAAATGTACATTCATAAACGTATCATAATTGTCCACTAGCCCCACTTTGATTAGCTTGCACCCTCATTATTCATTGTCCAGTCACATGCCTTCTTGAGTTTTGGAACTATGGGGATTGATGTCATCCCTTTTGCATGAGAAAATGTAAACAGAGCTATGTGGCCCATGTACAGTATACCTGCCCAGTAAAGTTGGCCATAGATGGAGCTAAAGAAAATCATTTGATTTCCCTATCAACACAGTGTTTATGGGGGAATCCCTGCAGTGGAGCCATTGTGTTCTCCCAGTGAGGGGGAGGAGGTCAGCCATCCCTGCTGGAAGAACACAGTGATTACTGCTAGTAGCTATAATAGCTGCTGGAAATATACGTATGTAAAATCCGTCAGGCTGGTTGTACCCAAGTGGATCGATCAAGTGCAGTTTATATTTCTGTAAATATTTCCTGCACTCTTTTTCTTTTCTTCATTAAAAGGAAGGAAATATTTACAGAAATCTAAACTGCAGAATAGACAAAAGCAACAGTAAATTAAAAAAAGGGTTATAAGTAAAAAAAATACTTAGGTACAGTCCATCTAATCTTTGGTTTAGTGCAAAGTTTGGATCACTTGCAAGAGAAGTCTAATCTGATGAGCCACAGTCACTAGCTGTCTTAATGTGACTCTCAGCAACCTTAGTAGTTCTATGGTAAAAAAAAAAAAGAGTTCAGGCTGCTGATTGCAGTAGCTTTTTGTTGACCATAAAGAGGTTGTCACAGATCCAACTCAACCCATTCGAAGTATGGTAGGTATGCTGGAGATTATTTTATTATGCTCCCACAACATACCCTTAAATCTAACTATCCTGGGTACAGCTATATTTCCATATGACAAAGTTTCACAATCAGACAACCAACATATTAGTTGACAGAATGAAATATATTTATTGCTTTCTAGACTGTTTATGACTATTTTTGAAAGGACCATTTACAACAAGGCCCCATTAAGAGTATATTACAGACCCTAGCTAGTGGAGCTTTATAATGCTGCCTCTGTCAAATGTGTTTTAGGCTGGGCGGCATTTCATCAAATCTGTCACCTTTCATGAATGCCTAACACCAACATATGATTTAAATCTAACCATTTTTGTTACAGACCTGAATTCTGGAGTTGCATGGTATTCAGTACTAATCTCTCTACACAGGATAATACCTTCATTATCGAAGGAAATTGATACCAACCCACCCCTCCTTGCATGTTAAAAATATAGATCTACTAACCAATCCATCATTTTAATTTTGACTTTGGTATGACAAATATGACATTTAGGTATTCATTTTTTGCCAGGTCAGACATAGAAGAGTGACATAAAACTAGTCTTAGAATTAACAATAATACATCTTCATAATGGAATTAAACTCCACCGTATTTTTCTTAATAACTCGGTCCCCAGGAGCTTTATGCCATAATGTGCTAGTATGAAGCTCGTTTAGCAGCTTATGGCAGATGCCCTCCAATGATGTTAGTGCTACAGATGGTCATGGACACTTCCATATTCTCCCAGTGTTACTTGTTTGGACACTGGAATGACTGGATTGCAAAAATATCACTCCCAAGCATGCACGTGAGAGTCACATCATCATGGCACAGAGCGGTGCCGTAAATGTATGCTGAGATGCACATGTGCAGCTCAGTGTACATTATTGCTGACAGACAGGGAGAAGCTTTTTTGACAGAAAAGACCAATAGGGTCTCTCTCATCATGCAAGCCCTACTCATCACTGGTTTTTAAATGTTTGAGTTTAATTCTGTATTTAAATAACATATAATCATCAATACACTCATTTATAGGAATCTTACTATTGACTATAGTAAGAACCATTGCATTTAGACATCACACATTCCAGCATGCCAAATGGTTTCATTATGGAAGGAATCTATACCAAGATATCTGTCTTTATACATAACAGATATTTTAGTTAACAGAAGTACGTTAATGTTTGATGAATCCTCTTTACTGGTGTTAAAAATCCCTCATGCAAGGGGAAAACTTTCTTTGTAGAATGCTTTCTGTTCTTGTGGGAGGGGGGATGGCCTTGAAATAAATAGGTTGACAGCAGATTCTAGGGCCTTCTATTAATGCACAACACATATAACATACCCCATTACAGGATGGGGGCGTAAGAAAAATTAATACATAATCCTAGTGCTTGGTGTTGTATAGAAAAGTAATTACAAGTATAAATAAATACAATTATGAAAATCAGGCTGACAAATCAAAATAGAAATAGATATTTGAATTTACAAACCAGTCATCATTAAGCAGTGTCTTCAGTTAGACATTAGGATATCTTTCTAGAAGATTTCCATTTATAACATCGATTTTATTTAAATCAAATCTTTTTTTATTGGAATCTGGGTCCATACACATGCATATTTATAAAATTACAAATTCCAATGTAATACAGCAATAATAGAAATACTGTTCATAGGTGCAGTACTCAAAGAGTGTACATCAGAGTATACGAAAGTCATGAGCATAGATCCCAAAGCACAGTGCTTTTTGTTTTGTTAAAAAAAAAAGAAAAAATATTATATAAAAACAAAAAAAACAGGAAAAAATAAATATAAAACCAGAACAGTAAAAACACACCATTCTTTAACTAAACTGAACCTTAGTAAATAAGCTGTATCTTTTTGTAGAAATATAGGTAAAGGTCTAATGTCCGCAAAAAAACCATTTGGTACATATGTAATTCTAGTACCTGTCTAAACACTGGTGAGATATAAGATGGAGATTAGAGATAAGTGTGGTAGTACTTTTAATTTATTAGTCATATAAATCTAATCTACTCAGAAAACACTGTAAAGTGTAGGGCAGGGGAAATGTCATATCGAGCCTGAAGAGACTCCTCCACTTAGTATTCTGTCCCTAACTAGTTGGAGTGGTGCTAATCCCGGTGTACTTAACCAAGCATCCCAAATAGTTGTGAATTTCCGTGCACATCCTCTATGTTGATAGATTAATTTCTCTCGGACTAAGGTATCATTAATGGTTTTAATCCATGACACATGGGAAGGAGGAGTAGGAGATAACTATTTCTGAGCTATACGTTTCCGAGTGATAAACAACACTCGGAGGATTGCAATGTAAGTATGCGGGGTATATAGCTCCTCATCTATGGCTCCCAAATCTTAGGGTCCAGACAAATCTTAAGGTCCAGGGGAAGATTAAGAATCCAAATTCTATTTATCATTTCTATAACGTATGTCCAGGATCTTGCTAATTTAGGGCATTTCCGTAACATATGGAGAAGCGTGCCATTATTAATTTCGTACCTAGGACAAAGGGGAGAATCCCTCCTATTCCAGGAATGCAATTATTGAGGTGTGCGATAAGTATGGTAAATGAAAAAGAGGTGGGTAAACTTTTGAGTTGGAGACAGAGAGATCTTAATTGCATTTTCTAGTATTGTGGACCATCTGAGATAGTGCCTAAGTCTGCCAACCATTGTGCCCTGCAATTGAGAGATAGTGCCTTAGAAACCTGTTGTACACAGGATTGATACAATGAGGATATTTGGCCCTTTCTAGAGGTTGAGGGATGTAGTTTGAATAAGAACTTCTGGCTCAATGAATAACCATGTAGAGATTTTAGATTGTGCAGAGATGGCATGTCTAAGTTGCAGGTATTGAAACAAAATGTGATTAGGTAAGCTATATTCAAGTTTCAAAGTTCGAAAGTCCTTCAGCAATCGACCATGATACAATGGTGATACATACTTAATACCCATCGCTATCCAGTCAGCAAAACCCTGCAACTTCCCTGGTGCGGAACAGTTAGTATTATAAAAAATATGAGTGAAGGAGGTGTAGCTGGAATAATTAAAGTGACGTTTAGCCTTAGACTCACTTGCCTCCAGACATTCTATCAAGTTATCATTGGAGAGGACACTCGCTAGGAGTGGCTTAATGGTGTCAGTAGAGGCTTCATCTTGCCAGGCAGTAAGATGTTGAAGTTGTGCAGCCATGTAGTAATAGAATGGATTAGGGACCGCCAGTCCACCAGCCTCCTTAGGCTCCTGCAGAGTTACAGATTTTATACAAGAGGATTGCTTCTTCCAAATCAGAGAGTGAAACACAGTATCAAATTGCTTTAATACATACATGGGGATCCATATCAGGATGTTATGCAGGGCATATAGCAATTGAGGGGTCCAGATAATTTTTATTAAATTACACCTGTCGACTACCGATAACGGAAATTTATTCCAGCTAGCTGTTTTCTGCCGGAACCTAAGGAGTAAAGGGTGAAGGTTTAGCTGAACGTATTTAGACAGGTTAGGATGTATATGAATGCCCAAATAATGAAAGGAATCAACCACTTTAATTTGGGATGCAGTTTGCGGCAAGGGATTTGACATTGGGTCAAAGGGTAGTAGGGTAGATTTATCCCAATTAATCCTAAAGCCAGAAAAGGATCCAACTCTTTAAATCTGTGGGCAGCAGGGAAATTTGGCGGTATGATTCTGCCTGAGTAGGGTCTTTCCTGGCTTCAAAAGAACTACTATAATCGCCTTGTTCATAGAGGCTGGTAGGGACTTTTGAGTCATAGCAGCCTGTATTGTATTTAGTAATTCAGGAAGAAGTAACTCTCCAAAAAATTTTTAAATTTTGATTGCCAATCCTTCACTACCTGGAGTCTTAGAATGTGAAAAATAATTCACTGCTGATTGTAACTCTTCTAAGGAAATAGGAGTGTTGAATCACTTCCTATCTGCCTCTGATAGTTTTGGAAGATTAATGTCAGCAAGGAAATCAGTTAGCTGTTCCACGGGATATAAAATTTTTGAAGACTATAAGGAAGTATAGAAGGAACTAAAGCCCTGTAAAATGGTGGGAGTGTCATTGGCCACCTGAGTCAGAGACAGTTTTAATGCAGAGACATAGGTTGATGGCTGTTGGGACTTGGCTATAATATAATAATTGGTGGCCTGTTTTCTCCCCCTCCTCAAAAAAGGAATTGTGTAGCATGAAAAAATTGCTGCACGTTTATCCATGCAATTATGGGATTGGGGTTAGACATATATTCCTGTTGTGCTTTATCAACAGCTGAACTACACCGTGTTCCAAATTATTATGCAAATTCTATTTAAGTGTCACAAAGATTAATATTTTGTTTTTCAGTGTAACTCATGGATGGCATTGTGTGTCAGGGCTCTTTTGATCACTGAAAACAATCTCGGACACGTGTGATAATTAGATTGACCGGTGAGCCCAATTTAAGGAAAAACTACTAAAGGAGGGCGTTCCACATTATTATGCAGAGAAGCATTTTCAAGCAATATGGGGAAGAAAAAGGATCTCTCTGCTGCCGAAAAGAGTGAAATAGTTCAAAGCCTTGTACGAGGTATGAAAACATTAGTTATTTCGCAAAAACTTAAACGTGATCATCACACTATTAAGAGATTTGTGGCTGATTCAGAGCACAGACGGGTTGGTGCAGATAAAGGCACATTGAGGAAGATTTCTGCCAGATCCATGCATCGGATCAAGAGAGTAGCTGCTAAAATACCATTACATAGCAGCAAACAGATATTGGAGCTGCTGGTGCCTCTGGAGTCCCACGGATATCAAGGTGTAGAGTCCTCCAGAATCTTGCAACTGTGCATAAACCTTCTATTCGGCCACCACTAACCAATGCTCACAAGCAGAAATGGCTGCATTGGGCAGAAAAATACATGAAGACTAATTTTCAAACAGTCCTGTTCACTGATGAGTGCTATGCAACCCTGGATGGTCCAGATAGATAGAGTAGTGGATGGTTGGTGGACGGCCACCCTGTTCCAACAAGGCTGCGACGTCAGCAAGGCGGTGGTGGAGTCATGTTTTGGGCTGGAATCATGAGCCACCTGGAATCATTTCCATATCCTCAGCTCTGGCTGCATATTCAGATGTTTTAGCTGTAATGGTGCGGACACCTTTTTCTAAAGGGAGCAGCTCATCCTCTATGGTGCTCACCCTACCCTTCAGCGCAGTAGCCCTTTCTCTAATTTTCTGCATATCATGTCTAATGTGAAGTATATCCTCCTTCATTCCCTTAAATTCTAGAGTTAGTTGCGTGAGTGAGGAACCATAGGTATGAACAGCTGTAAGGATTTCTTTCAATGTAAGTTCCGGATGGTCTGCCTCAGTATTCTCAATGAATGAAGGTGAGGAGGGCCATAATGTACTCACTGCATCTCGAGAGGAGGAAGGCATCAGAGTTATCAGAGCTGGCTGGTCTGCACTGGAGGGAATCGGCTGAGGAGGGGACAAGGGCTACAGTGGTGAGTGTACATTGTTCGGTGTGTGCATATTTCCCCAGCTTAGTCGCTGCATCTGCTTGATGGTCTTTTGCAGCACGCTACGGGACCAGGGTTCCGCCATGTTGGGTAGGCCGCACAGAAGAAGCACCATCCTCCCTCTTCCTGGTCATGGCCATGGAGCTCCGGAGTAATGGTGGAGGAGGCAGGGTGGCTTACCACACAGCTGCAGCAGTGTCTCTTAGCGGTACCGGGGTCTTAGTGCAGGATCACAGGCAGGATTCTGTTGGAGCTGTAGTGTGTCCGCTCACATGGACGGCCAAGCCATGCCCCTTAAAACATGGATTTGATCATATATAATATTTTAACCTGCACTAATACTATGACTATAAAATTCCTATAAAAGGCTATTTTTTTTACATAAACTAAAACAGAGATTTTACTTACCTGCTCTGTGCAATTATATTGCACAGAGCAGTCCATTACCTCCTGTTCTGGAAGTCCCCTGGCAGCACCGATTCTCCCTGCTCCAGGTGCCCCTTAAGAAAGCCATGTGCTATAGGTGCCCTTGTGTGGACAAGTGCACTCTAAAGCCTGGCTGTGTGTATCCACAAATAGATAGATAGCTCTGAATTGGTGAGAGGATGCCCGTAAGTGTTTAGGGATGCAGGGAATGCATTAAGGTTAAACATTAACATTTAAACCATTTTATGTTGAATCCAATATCTCCTTCTTATACTCACAATGAATCTGGAACCAAAGACCTGGCAGTCTCTGTTCATCTGGTGGTCTGCATGGGGTGTTGTCACAGTTTTTTTTATGCAATGTTTAAGTATTTGGAATTACTGAGAATGCTACAGGCCATCAAAATCCTTTCATAAAGAAAATAATTGTTTTGGTTGGACTGGCCCTTTAACAATGATGGTGTCGAACTGTTTGGCCTTCTTCTTTGGGGTCCTAAGCATTTAGCTATACCTCTTATGAGAAAGCAACAGCGTGTGCATAAAGCTATTCAGTAAATACAATTCAAATTTTAACATTGGCACTGAAACTGTAGTCTTATAATTTGTAAAGATTTGTATTAACTTAAAAAAAAAACATTTTGTAACATACATTTGGTAAATACACAATTTCTAGGAAGTATGACATTTAAGTGCCGATACGGTTTATGTTTTATATTAAAAGCCTATAAGGAAGTTGTATTCCATCAATGACCAATATTCTTTACTTCCCCTCAAACTGTTAACACTTTGTAAGTTTCACCCAAAGCAAAAATCAATAAAGAAGTTAGCAATCACATTGAAAAATAACTTCAAGGAACACAATGGGTTGGTTTCAGGACTTTTAGCAGACGTGAATATTTACACACTGCTGTTGATGAAAAATAAATGCATGCTCAAAGTTACAACCCTGAATTTGCAAAAGTAGAGTTATTAAATACAAGGAAGAATCAACCTCTTCTGAGACAACTAAAGCACATTTTTTTTAGTAATGTTACCCTTATAAAATCAGTTTTACCCTTTTAAAATCAGGTTTTTGATAGAATGGGGAAGTCTTGGACCCCTGTTTTGTTTTTTCTGCTATCCAGGGCTTTGGTAGCCAACTGAAAACCAAATTATTTTACCACCTTCCAGCCAAAGTCATTTTTAACCACATTTTTACTGACAATTACTCAGTCTTGAAAAATGCAATTGTACCCAATTGAAATTTATAGATTTTTTTTAAACAGATAAAGCTTTTTGTTGGTGGCAATTGCTTTTTACTATATAAAAGGGAAAAAGACTGACAAAGTTGAAAAAAAAATGTTTTTCTTAGTTTCTTAGTTCTTAGTTGTTATAAACATTACAAATAAATAATCTTCCTTTATAAACTTGGGCCATGTAGTCTGCTACATTTCCTTGGTGAAAAAAAAAAAAATCAGTGTATATTATTTAGTCTGTGTGAAAGCTAGAGTCTACAAACTATGATGAATATATATATATTTGAAAACTGATGAATCCTGTTGACAGCCTACAATATTTCATTTCTTAAGGCCCTTAAATGCCAGGACAGTACAAATAGCTCCCTTTTTAGAAAGTAGATGGTCAAAGGTATTTAGCAAGAGGTATGGTAATTTAGATGTAATTTTTTCTTGCCAATTTGTCAGAAAATCATAAAATTAAATGTTTTTTTTCACAAATTTGTCGTTTTAACAAATTATTTCTCACAACAACATAAGCATACTTACAATTTTAAAGCACAACACATTTTGCTACACCTCCCAAGTATGGGAATACCACATGTGTGAGACTTTTTCACTGTCTAGATGCGTAGAGGGGCCCAAAATCCAAGAAACACCATTGGGCTTTAAGGAGCATAAATTATGCATCTAATTTCCAAGCTACCTATCATATTTTTTGAGTCCCTTAAGTGCCAGTACAGGAGAAATACTCACAAAATGATAACATTTTGGAAAGCAAACATCCCAAGGTGCAGTTGAATGGCATCGTGAGTCTTTTGAAAATTTAATTTTTGCTACAAGTTTTTGGAAAGTGCAGGAAAGAAAATGAAAATGTATTTTTTGCACAAGGTTGTCAGTTAATAGGATATTTCAGTATAGGAACATTTGGAATTACACTACAAAACACATTCTGCTACTCCTCTCCAGTATGGGGATACAATGTGTGTGAAACTTTTTCACAGCTTAGCTACATGGAGGGGCCCAAAATCCAAAGAGCATCTTCAGGCATTCTAGGGTAATAAATTACACATCTCACAATTTTGGATACCTTGGAGCACCAGGACACTAGAGTCACCCACAAAATGACCACAAGGTATTTTCTAAAAGGCATGGTGAGTCTCTTGAAGACTTCCTTATTGCCACAATTTTTTTTAAAATGTGAAATGAAAATAAAAATGTATTTTTTAAAACAAAGTTTAATAAGATATTTTTCACATATAGCATGAGCATACGTAGAATTTCACCCCAAAACACTTTCTGCTACTCCTCCCCAGTGTGGTGATACTATGGGTAAGAGTTTTTCAGTGTTTAGACTGATCATGTACTGGACATTGTCTCACAAAAATCAACCAATTGTATCAAAGCAGTGTACCATGGTAGCCTTTGTACAAGTGGTCAGAAAATAAAGCTTACTGTAGCGTCACCCACAGCAGTCATTGTTCCTATTAGCCAAGCAAGCTCAGCTTACTGGTACGTGGCTTCTCCCAGGAATGCCATGTTCACTGGCCAGGAAGTACTGGAGACTGAAGAAAGGAAGAACAAAAGATTTCCTGTAGTTACAGAAGTGCAGTTGTCCATGGGGGTAGCTGGGACAGGTGTCTTGCTGGAACCTAGGCAGTGGGACCTGCAGATGGGTCAGTTCAGGTAGCAAGCAGAGACATGATCAGCAAACAGGCATAGGATCAGTCCAGGCAGAATGCATAAATGTGGTCAATAAACAGGCTAGGGCCACTACAGGCAGCAGGTAGAGGCAAAACTGCACTGGTGTGGTAGTGATCAGGAACACTGTTACTGGCTGCATTAGTCTTGTTATGCTGAAACTGGTGTAGAAGTGATCACAAAAACTGTTGCTGGCTGCAGTGGTCTAGTGTGACAGTGATCAGGAACACTGTTCTGATAACACTCTGGGTGATGTGGTGTTTGGAGACATTGTGACTGGCTGCACTAATAGAGCTCATTCATATGAGAGATTGGGGGGGGGGTTGTAAAACCTTGTGGTTTCACCTCCCCTCAACCACTACCTCTTAAGCTGCAGAGGCAGCAGCCAGAGGTGTACACATGCCATGGCTGTGATGCTTTGCTCCACAGCTGTGGAAGGAATTAAGCCACCATTGCTTTCAGCACAATGCACTTGTGCAGAGTCCAAGGGAAAAAAGCAAGTGGTGAAGAGGCAATATGATGCCTCCTCAATGCCTGTCAAATGCTCTCTGAAGAGCAAGCCGAACACAGATAGCACATGTGAATGAGACCTTATGGTGATACCAGGACTGGTGTGGAAAAGATCAGGGACACTGTGACTGACACTGCTCTGGTGGCATTAATACCATCTGTGATCTGTTGTGTCCAAGGGACACAGCAGTCAAGGCGTACGCTGATGAAGCTTCGTCCAGCCGCTTATGTGCATGGGTGGGACATGAAGCAGTTAGAGATTTTTTTTATTTCCTGTCTGTTGAAATGAAAGTAAATCTATTTAGCAGAGCCATGGATAGAAGTAAAAGCCAAGCTGGAGTTCCAATCCTTCCTCACTCTGGTCCTGCATTGTATATAATAATGTCTGTGAGGGGGGAATCTGCACAGCAGAAGAGGAACGGCTTTGTGAGACTGGTCCTGAATATCAGAACTAGTGGGGAGAAGCCCACTAGTGGGCTGTGTAACATTGTTGAACTTACAGAGATATAGCAGAAAGTTAGAGGAAATCCCCCCAGGTGCACCATTTAGACAGGTGTCCTCACTTGAAGATTTCTTCCCACTTCTTGTTCTAAAATTTTGGATTTACCCTCATTTACCCTCATACGTCGCAGTCGCGCACTGGAGAGACTGTGGCGCAAAACCAGGTCCCCTCATACTTTCTCCCTCTACAAATCTGCATTTCTTATCTACACCTCCTCCCTCCACGCCGCCAAGCAGGCCTTCTTTGTTAACCTAATAAACACCCTCTCCTCCTGCCCCCGCCGACTCTTCTCCACCTTCAACTCCCTGCTCCCCCCCCCCCCTCCTCCACTCAGTACCTCTCTCACCGCCCACGAGATTGCCACCCATTTCCACAACAAGATTGACGCTATCCGTAAGGACATCGTCAACTTGCAATCTACCTCCCCACCTAGCCTCCTCGCCCCCGTCACCCCTTCATCTCCCCCCTCCTCTGCCCTCACAACCGCACTGCCCCCCTCCTCTCCCAATGCCCCGCCCACCATAGCCCCCCCCCCGCACTGCACTCCCTCAGCCCTGTCACTACTGAGGAAGTCGCCAAAGTCCTCTCAAAAGCCCGCCTCACTACCTGCCCCCTGGACCCTATCCCCTCTCAACTCCTCCGGTCACCCCCCTCTTCCCTCATCCGCTCCCTCACCCACATCTTCAATCTCTCCCTCTCTACTGGCGTATTCCCCTCCCCCCTAAAGCACGCGCATATCACCCCCATCCTCAAAAAGCCCTCCCTGGATCCCGCGGACCCCAACAACCTCAGACCCATCTCCCTGCTGCCACTCACCTCCAAGCTCCTTGAACGCATAGTCTACGATCGCCTAAGCGCCCACCTTACAGACAATAACCTCCTTGACCCTCTACAGTCCGGCTTCCGTCCCCTACATTCCACTGAAACTGCCCTCCTCAAAATCACTAACGACCTACTCAACGCCAAAGCCAAGGGCGACTACTCTGTTCTCCTTCTCCTGGACCTCTCTGCGGCCTTCGACACAGTTGACCACCCCCTCCTCCTTAATAAAGTACTCTCCCTTGGCATCGGAGATACTGCTCTCTCTTGGTTCTCATCCTACCTATCCCGACGCTCCTTCAGTGTCACCTACAATGGTGCCACCTCCCCCTCCCTCCCCCTCTCTGTTGGGATCCCCCAAGGCTCTGTCCTTGGACCCCTTCTCTTCTCCATCTACACCTCCTCCCTGGGCAAACTCATACAATCTCACGTCTTCAACTATCACCTCTATGCTGACGACACCCAAATCTACCTCTCCACCCCTCACCTCACCCCCACTATCTCCGCCCGCATCACTCACCTCCTAAATGACATCTCAGACTGGATGTCGCTACATTTCCTCAAGCTCAACCTCTCCAAAACCGAGCTCCTCATCTTTCCCCCTGCCAACACCCCCCCCCCATCCTATCCATCATCACCAACAACTCCACTATCACTCCCGCCCCGCAAGCCAAAGTCCTTGGCGTCATTCTTGACGCGAACCTCTCCCTCCAACCGCATGTCAAATCACTCACAAACACATGCAGGCTTCATCTTCGCAACATTGCCAAGATACGCTCATTCCTCACCCCAGACACCACCAAACTTCTAGTACACTCCCTCATCATCTCACGCCTTGACTACTGCAACTCCCTCCTTACTGGTCTACCCAAGTGCAGGCTCTCCCCGCTCCAGACCATCCTGAACTCAGCTGCCAGACTCATCCACCTCACCACCTGCTCCACCTCTGCCACCCCCCTCTGCCTCTCCCTCCACTGGCTCCCGATTGCCCAACGCATCAAATTTAAACTCCTAACCTTGACCTACAAAGCCGTTCACAACACTGCCCCTGACTACCTCACCAACCTGATCACCAAGTACCACCCTACCCGTACCCTTCGCTCCTCACAGGACCTCCTTCTATCCTGCTCCCTGGTCTCCTCCTCCCATGCACGACTGCAGGACTTCTCCAGGTCCTCCCCCATCCTCTGGAACTCACTGCCCCAATCCATCAGACTGTCGCCTTCCCTATTCACATTCAGGCGCTCCCTCAAAACCCATCTCTTCAGGGAAGCCTACCCCACCCTCACCTAACGGCCATCCTCCCTCATTCCTCCCACCACTTCATCCCCCTCAGCCACTTCCTACTGTACCTTTACCCCCTCCCTCCTAGATTGTAAGCTCGTAAGAGTAGGGCCCTCTTACCCCTCGTACGTTGTTTGTTGTTGTTGTACTGTGCCATGTATTGTCCCCCCTATTGTACAGCGCTGAGCAAACCCTTTGGCGCTATATAAACTCGTAGTAATAATAATAATAATAATTTTATTTCTCCTTTGTAGCAATGGTGATGAATACAAATAAAGGAGTGTGTCTCCCCAGTTGGAACACAGGCAATAATAACTACAGTATTTTAGGAATATTACATATAAAGGTCTTATCCTAAATCCACACTTTTTCACATATATTTCAATGCACTATGAAATTGTGTGTTTGTGCATGAAACCAACTGGATTGGGTCTTCTTTGATAATATGCTCTATTTGTGGAATTTGTAACTGTAATGAATGTTAAGCTTTTGTGATATGGGTGAAGCCTTAGATGGTAGATGCATTTTTAGTGAGTCATGCCAATCCAACTTGTGGTTTAGGGGCTTGCTGGCCCACTTATAATAATCAAACCAAAATAAAAAACAAAGTCTCTTATGTCAGTATTTTCCTGCAGAGGGTTCAGTTTCACAAAGCATTATGAGCTAAAACAGGTAACTAAAATTACCAAGCCACCTGGCTTACTATTCAGCTGTGCTGCTGCTCGTGTCATGATCCTTCAGATAGAGCTCTCTGGCTCTCCTGGCTCACATAACCTTTAGTTACAGCACTGTGCTGCCCTGGCCAACTACTGGACTCTAGGTAGGGGATCTCCTGGCACTCCAGGCCAGGGGCGGACTGACCATTTGGAAACTCGGGCACTACCCGAGGGCCCGGGGTCAGTAGGGGGCCCCATGAGATGGCCCTGGTAACTTTTTCATAGGCTTTTTTGAGTTTGGGCAAGGACACAGGGGCCCCATGATCCCCTATTGCCCGGGGGCCCCATGAGTTGTCAGTCCGCCCCTGCTCCAGGCTCTCTCACTCCCTTGTGACTTACGGTACTTATTCTCTCAGTACACTGGACTAGTTGTCCTGTCTTCCCAGTCACCCAGACTCTCTTACCCACTGCACCTGCATTAGTGAAAGTTCTGTGTGTCTTCTGCCTATACTTATACAGTCTTAGCACTGCAACATTTTATACTAATGGGTCACTGTTGGGGAATCATGGATTGAATAACAGACCTGCGTGGTATGCTAATACTGAGACGATGGCCTTTTTATACAAAGAGCACTCTCAATCTTAAATAGGAGTGTAGATATTATAAGGAGTGTTGCTCTCATTATTGGAGAGTGTGGAAAAACAGTGATACAAACTTTGCAAAGAAACAAACATGCAGTAGATGCATTAATTTAAAATACAAAGCATGCCACGAGCATGAAGAAAAAACAGTACAACATGCAATTAACTATCTTGTCATATATTCCAGAACACATGTACATATTAGACATTAATCATGCAATGAACATAAGATAAAGGCACCAAATTGCTACTGAGAATGATCTAAAATTTGTCACCAAAAAAATGCTCTTACATGCTGAAGTTCTTAAATTAGATAACCTAACATGTTTCTGGCCAGTTTGCCAGTGCCCAGATAAAAGTTGATGTGTATAACAATTAATTTATTCTTGCAGCCTCCACGTTGAATTACTTTCTACAGTGTCTAGTTACAGAGCAGTGTTGAGCAGCCTGACTCCAAAGAGCCTCTATTTAACATCTATACTGACTGACTGCTCTCAAATGGCACCCAAACTGCAGACTTTTCCCACTGCTGATTACTCAGTATTGGTAACATGAACTTACAAATTAAATATTAATTCTGCAGTATCTACCTACTTGCTCTACAACTCTGTCATCTTGCCTCACATCCCATAGATTCAAGCAATTTTTTTAGAATGGCAAATGAGGGCTCAAACATGATAGCCCGACATCATGGCATGAGGCCGCCCCTCTCTCCTTATGAAATAAAAATATTTTCTTCAATAAAGTATTAAGTAGGATAAGACCCCTTAAGAATTTAGAAGGATTTGAGAGGGAAAAAGGGAGGTTATGTGACCATACAAAAATTCTGGAAGGTCATGTGACCTTTTAGAATTTTCTGGGAAAGAGGGGATAATTATATAAAGGCACACTGTGATGGATTTCATTGCAGTTGGTTGGCATCGTCCAATGAGTTCCCCACCCTTCCTCATCACAAGGAACTATTATGTGGTTTGTGTCACTCTTAATATTGAAAAAGGGGGACTTACTGATATATTTCTGTCAGTTTAGCTTGAGTCCTTAATGACTGCACTGCGTTATTTATGGTTAATAATAAAATGTGATTTAATTAAATAAAATATATTTTACAAGTTAATCTATTATCTGTGTATTTTAACCAATAAAAGTGCCGCAGCAAAAATGTTATGCCATATAATATGTGTTGTGTATTTATAATATTTAATAGTAAGGTATTCGGGGGGGGGGGATAAGGTGCGGCCTGCATTCCCATGGCACAACACTAGTTCTATGCATCATAAAACAAATTTCAATAGAAGAAATTTGGGGGGAATTGAATTTGGGTAAACAAGGCTTTGTTTCCATGAAACTGTTATTCAAAGCATACTTTATTTTCTATATAATCTAAACATCAAAAGCAAGGAAAAAACAAACTTTTTACCTGTTTACAACTGGAAAATGTCTTAACAACTTTATTTAACCATCTCCCGCCCACCATATAAGGTAATGACGGGCGCAAGGTGGTTCTCTCGTTCTGGGAGAACATCATACTACTTCCTCCCATTCTAACCGTGCGTACACAGCTCTGGGAGCGTGCAGCGCAGCAATTGGTGGTGCGCTTTGTCCCTCGGACACAGTGGATCACCGATCAACGGAAAGAGCCGAAGATGTCTGTTCGGTCATGTGATCAGTTGTGTCCAATCACAGCTAATTGCATGTAAATAGGGAAATGCCAATTATCGTCATTTCTCTCCTCACGAGCTGTCATGCTGACAGCTCGAGAGGAGAAGCGGTAATCGGCATTCCTCGGAGGGGACATGTACACTGATCATCAGGGCACTGATGACCAGTGTGCCCTGATGATCAGTGTAGCCCCAGCAGTACCACCTGTCAGTGCCCATCAATGTCAGCTGTCAGTGCCCATCAATGCCACCTTCCAGTGCCCATCAGTGCCACATCAATGCCACATATCTGTGCCTACCAGTGCCCATCAATGCCACATATCAGTGACCATCTGAGCTGCCTTTCAGTATCACCTATCAGTGCCACCTATCAATGCCAGTCAGTGCCACCTATCAGTGCTGCCAATCAGTGCCGCCTATCAGTGGGCATCAGTGCCGCCTATCAGTGCTGCCTAACAGTGACAGTCAGTGCCACCTATCAGTGCCAGTCAGTGCCACCTATCAGTGCTGCCTTTCAGTGATGCCTGTCAATGCACATTAGTGCCACCTACTAGTGCCTCCTCATCAGTGCCCATCAGTGCCACCTATCAGTATAGCCTATCAGTGCCCATCACTGCAGCCTCATTAGTGCACATCAGTGAAGGAGAAAAATCACTTACTTACAAAATTTTATAACAGAAATGAAGAAACAACTTTTTTTTTCAAAATTTTCAGTTGTTTTTGGTTTGTTTAGCAAAAAATAAAAAAACCCAGAGGTTATTAAATACCACCAAAAGAAAGCTCTATCTGTCTCAAAAATTATACAAATTTCATATGGGTGCAGTGTTGCATGACCATGCAATTGTCATTCAAAGTGTGACAGCGCTGAAAGCTGAAAACCGGCCTGGGCAGGAAGGGGGTATAAGTGCCCTGTAGGCAAGTGGTTAATCATGAAAATAAAAGTGTTTTTTTTTTTTTTTTACAAAAAATAAGTTCACATGTGAATGGTAAAAAGAAACAAATTTGCTAATAAAGAAAAAAAAATCAAAAAATCAAAAGGAGAGTAGGGGAGGAACTAGATAAGAGCTATTTGGGGTTCAATAAGGGTTTATAGAAGGTTAAAAAGGAACACCTTGTTATTTATTTATTTGCTTACACTTTCTCACAGGATGCTGAAATTGACAATATATGCAGATAAAAGGTCAAGCCATCAAATACAATGTATCACACTGACGGGCAAAGAAATGGAGGGAGGCTAGGCCTTGCTTCACAACTTGATGAGGACTTTCTCCTAGAAAGCCAGGGCATTCAAAATTATTAATCTCCTGCTAACCAGTTGCAATTACCTAGTCTCAAAATACAACCCAACTTGTGCCTTACTCCCCCGGCGCACAGCGCATAGTCATTTACACTGGACACAGCATATGTTCTATTTGCTAGCAAATAGACTCTGGGATACTGGTCTGACTTGATTTTTTCATACTCACCTGTCCAACCTTTTTCAAAGCACCGCTCCCTTTAATGAACAGGCAGCAGAGGCCTTCCTTTGCAGTCACCCCATTACTTTCATACACATTGGCTTTAAGCTGTTGTGCCAAGACAATTGCTAATAGACCAAATCTGCTGTTGCCTGGCTAAATTTGTAAGGAATAAGTGGGGTTTGTACCAGGCAGACAGGCAGAGGAAAATGTTCACAGGATCTCACTTCTTCTGATTGCATGCCAAAGAAAATGCCCTTTAATGCTTCTGTTACTGGACATTCGAAAGGCATTTGATTCCCTCTGTTGGTATTATCCAAACTTCCTGCTGAGATGCTGGGGGTTTGTTCTTTTATTCTTGAATTGCCCTTTATTCATGCCCGACAACATCTATCAGACACAGTAAATATCACTCAGACATATTCTCAATATTGTGTTGTATGAAACAGCCCGTTTCTTCTACTATTCACTCACTCCTTGCCCAAACCATTAGGTTGCATTGGGACATTACTGTGGTAGTTGGTGGCAGGGCATCATCAGAAAATCTGTCTGTTTGAAGACAATGCACTTCAGGTTCTCTCTAATGCTCTGATTTATCTTCCAAACTTAATGCAATGTTTACAGAATCTGGAAATCTTTCAAGGTTGTGTGTTAACAACTAAGTCTATGGCTTTAAGTGATTTGTACTCGACTGCCTCTGCAAATCCCTTCCAAGTTCTCTTTCTTTCAAAGGGATCCCTTCCACTCTACCTTACCTAAATTTTCAGCTCATGCCTACAAAACTTTTTACCAGACCAATAAATAGATTATTGTCGCTTGCTATTCTTTCAACTTACTTTTTTATGGAAAGGCTCTCTCGGTCAGGTCACGAAGTTAGTTTTGTATAAAAATAAAAACCCCACCAACACCAATTAATGGATGAACTATCCATTATCGATACCTCACAAAAAAAAAAGATGCGGTAGGGTCACCTGCCATGCCAACAACCACACTTTGAGGGTATGAAGCTGTCTCAATGCCACTCACAAATTGATCTTACTGCACCTTCCAATGATGTCCATTTTTGCCAGTCCTCTGTTCCCCCCAGGACTATTAATGCCTTGGCTCTTGTAACCATTTATATTTAGCAAAGCCCTTCTTCACAGATTTGGATATTAAACCCTCCCACACTCCTCGTGATAATAATACACTCAAACAAAGGCACATTTTCAATACCTTTAAATTAAGCATTTTCTCCAAACCCTGACAGGTGTGCCAGACTTGTACTTGCTCAGTCTTCAAAAGGGCCCTACTAGATAATCCCCCTCTCTATGTTTTGAAATGTGAATCTGATTTCCGTACTACTTTCCCACCCAGGAGTTGGAAACAGATTTGGGCCACCGTGGCCAAAAGTTTGACTCGTGGTGGTTGTAGAGGCCAATTATAAACTCACTTATGATACTTGGTCCCTTTGAGGATCACTTATTCTGCTCTGGTCTATTCACTGCTTTGTTTCTGTGGATGCTGCACTGACAGCTTGTTGTAGCACCTCTGGTGGGATTGTCCAAAGGACAAACACTTTTGGGCCACAGTTTACTAATGGTTATACACTGTTATTTGAGTATCCTTCCACAAGGATCTCTACATAGCTTTGTTAAAAAAAAAACTAAAGTCTGTACCAGCACCTAATTTAAGCTGGTTACCCATATCCTCATGGACGCTAAGAGGGTGAACTAGGGATTGGAAGTTTCCCACATTACCTTTTGCAGAAGTCAAGTTCTGGGTTTCTTAGGTTATGTACCTTGAGAAACTTACACCTATACAAGCATAAGTCGAGTCCTACCAAACTTCAACTTTTCTTGGGGACTGTCTGAAAATCTGAATGATATTGATTTGATACACTCCCACGGCTTCAACTACCATCTCTATGCCGATGACACTCCAATCTATTTCTCTACCCCTCGCCTCACCCCTTCAGTCTCCGCCTGAATCACTAGCCTTCTGAACGACATATCAGACTGGATGCCACTCCACTTCCTCAAATTAAATCTTGCCAAAACCGAGCTCCTAGTTTTCCCCCCAGCCCGCCCCCCCCCGACCACTCCATCACGACCAACAACGCCACCATCAGCCCCACCCCGCAAGCCAGAGTGCTAGGTGTCATTCTAGACTCCAATCTGTCTTTCCAGCCCCAGATCCAATCGCTGACAAATTCATGCAGACTCCACCTCCGCAACATCTCCAAAATACGCATGTTCCTAACTCCAGAAACTACAAAGCAACTCGTTCACTCCCTTATCATATCACGACTTGACTACTGTAACTCCCTCCTTGCCGGCCTACCCCTATCCCTGTTTCAGTCTATCCTGAATTCTGTGGCCAGACTCATCCACCTTACCAACCGCTCCATATCCGCCAACCCCCTCTGCCAATCCCTCCACTGGCTTCCGATTGCCCAATGCATAAAATTCAAAATACTAACATTGACGTACAAAGCTGTTCATAACACTGCCCCAAACTACATCACCGACCTGATATCCATCTACCACCTAAAACGCACTCTCCGGTCCTCACAAGACCTCCTTCTCTCCAGCTCCCTGGTCTCCTCCTCCCATGCCTGTCTCCAGCACTTCTCCAGGGCTTCCCCCATCCTCTGGAACTCATTACCCCAATCCATCAGACTGTCACCTACCCTCCTCGCCTTTAGGCGCACCATGAAAACCCATCTCTTCAGAGAAGCCTACCCCACCCTCACCTAACTGCTGATCTCCTCCGCTCTCCCCACCACTCCATCCCCCACAGCTATCTCCTCCTGTACCACTCTCCCCTCCCTCCTAGATTGTAAGCTCCAAGGAGCAGGGCCCTCGAACCCCTCGTGTATTTTATTGTATTGTTACTGTCTCATGTATTGTCTCCCATTGTAATGTACAGCGCTGAGCAAACTGTTGGCGCTATATAAATGCTGTGTAATAATAATAATAATATTGAGTTTGAATGCCTTCCCATGTCACACTGGGGGTGAGATATTTTAAATTCACCTACGGGACTATAAATTTGATAGACATGCCTTACTGTCACCTTATATCCCCCACCTACCATCTCCTTCTTACATTCTTCTCAGCTTCTTTCCTGCTAATCATCTGTGTAGCCTACTTGACACCGGGGTTTTCAACCCTAGATAATTATAAGTGGTGTCCTTAATTCTGTTATACTATTAGGTACCTAAGCTCATGTTATTTCTGTAGCTCTGTATGATTTTCTGCTGTTTTCACTTGCATGGGCTGGGATAGAATTGTCACGTCAAAAAACACATGTATTCTGTTATCATGCTTTTTCTTTGTAACCTATTGTTGTACCCTCATTGGTTATATTGTACTCCATTTTCAAGTGAATCTATCATATACCTATATTAATCTGCTTGAAAATTTAAAAAATATTAATCAAAGCTAATTATAAGGTTTTCTTGCGATGGTATTTGGTACCCTCCCGCTTGGCGTCTTTTGTTCAGGGGGCCTCCTCCAGCTGTTTCTGTGGCTGTGGACAGGAGGGAACGGTTTTCCATACGTTGTTAATCTGTAGCAAAGTAAAGCGATTTTGGTTTCATACATATAATTTTATAGATTCACTTGGGTTAATCTTATCAAATATCCACTTCAGGCCCTCCTGGGGAAGCCGATGGAAGGCATATTCGGGTATGTGAGATGCCTGATTGCATTTATATTCACTACAGCCAGAATATCCATTGTACGCTCCTGCCAATTCCCCTTGGTATCCCTTGACCTCCTTTAGGCCAAACTGACCTGGATTATGGTCAATGAATGTTTTACCGCTATTCTTCTTGATAGGGTGGCCTACTTTGAAAAAACTTGAGATCCTTGGATGAAATATCTCTCAGCACTGTCCTAGGCTGGATGTTGGACAATATGGGGAATCTATAAACAGGTCATGTCTCGTATCCCATGCTTGGCAGTCCGCCGGTTCCTCCCTCTCCATACGGCCTTTCTTTCTTCTTTCTTTGTCTCTATTCTTCTTCTATTTCTCTTTTTCCCTCTTTTCTTCATTTTTTTTCTCTTATGTTTCTTTCCCTGGTATTGGATATAGTTAACTAAAGGCCATGGGGGGTGTCTCCCCTTATGGCCTGTTGATTATTGGAGGGTGGGCGACCCTCCATACAGGTTATGGTAGTCTCTGACGCGAGGCCTGACAAAAAGTTTCACTTTAATTTTCAATTGCTCCTTTACTTTATTGTTAAGGGCCTTACACTTATGAGTCCCAATGGGACCCTTTTGGCTATCATTGACTGATAATTGTCCTGGAAAATTGTATGTTGTGCATTGCTTGTATCAGCCCAGACTGGTGGCAGTTTGTGGGAAAAATGGATGTATAATTTTCTGGACTGGCTTGTAACTCCTTCTTTTATAAAACAAATAATCATTGAAATGAAAAAATAAAAATATAACAATACTGTAACAAAGTATTTTTTAATGAATCCTGTAACCACTGTTTGGAGCAGTCATTTACACAGGAGCTGCTGTCAGTGCTGCTGCACAAACCAGCAAATCAGATGTGGTGTGGGAGCCCTTGCTGAGGAGGTATGACCAAGGTCTTAACTAGTAAAAAAACAGAATATAAATATCAGCGAAAAAAGCAGCACATGGAGCTAGTCAGGTGTGCTCCAGTGATAATGTGTTAACAAGGCATATGCTGAGAGGGAGCAGAGTAATTGCTGCTTCTCTTTCACTATCTAATCACAGTCTGGGCAGTATTACTCAAAGGCAGTTGAGAAACGTTATTCCTCCAGAATAGCTGTGCTGTCTGGCAGGGCTGTGTTGGCTGGCATAGATGTGTATATCTCAGGAATGAATGAACAGAAATTCCTTTCATAGATAAAACATCTCCCTTATACAGGTATGCATTTTATCTGTGTGTTCAGCTTTTCGCCTGGAGTTCCACTTTAAATTTTTACACCCAATTTTTTTTTTCCAATGTCTCTTCTGAAGCGACTGTTCACCACGCACAGCCTAAGCTGGAATATATACAGCTGCTTATCAGTCTTGCACAACAGTTCAGCCCTTAAAACTGTTTCAATTTGCTGATATGTCTGTTTCCTTGAATCTGGGACCTGACTTGCCAATTGCAGGATATGAGTTTTCTTCTGTAAAAGCCATTTTGCTGTTTATTTACCTACTGTATATGTTTTAGGACCGCTGTCTTGTAGCATCAATTTACTTTTATCAAGTAGACCGCTACATTGACAATATTGTGTAGACTTAAGTAAACACATTTAAAATAGTCCCTTTCATGAGGGCATCATGGTAGGTAAGTGTTGCCTTGTATCTCTGGATATTGAATTCAAAATTATTGCATGAGTTTCCTTTGGGTGCTCTGATTTACTTTCTTAGTCACAAAACATAATAGTAGCCTTTCTATATTGCCCCTTATGTGTATATGAGTGTGGCAAGGACCTTCTATTGTTGTCCTTTGGGGGTCCAGGACTAATGTGAAAGGAGGTGAACAATAACATTTAATATTATGGTGTTATTCAAGTACTGGAAGTAAATAATAGTCCAGGTACAGAGAAAGCAACTCAGCCCCATAGTGCTACTGGTGTTGGGTTGTTCACACTGCTGTTTTATCTCCAACACAACACTGCGCTTTCAACCAAAGAGTGCAAATTTTGTCCCATCCATCGGAATGGATGGGTCCATAAATCCAGGTAATTCCAAAGGGTTTAAAAAACTTTTCTAGCATCTCTTTGTATATATTTAGGATAAAGTCTTTATTTGTGTTACATAAAAGAGGGTCTCTGTTTAATGACTGCACTGAAGAATACTTTAATTTTAAATCATACAGAGCTATATCATTTTAAAAGACTTACACTTTTAAAAGATTTACATACAGAACTGCCAGAATGCTTTGTAACAGGATACTGTATTTAGCTAGATGACTGACTACTTTGAGAAAAGGCCTGAAGCAGCAATCTGACAACTCTGGCAACTGCAATAAGGACTGGGCACTCAAGAGCATTTGTTGTGAGCTTTTTGGTGTGCTCAGTCATCAGCAAAACTCACTTTAAATTAAAGCACATTCTACATTTAGCTCCTACAACTATATGCCAGGCATGGTGCCAGTACTGAAGCCTGGTTTCTCCATTAGGCTTAGAAACCTCTGTGCACCCACATATTGCAAAATGTTTGTGGAACGTGTATAATAAAATAAGGCAATAAAGCCTGCTTTATTAATTTTGTCAGCATAAAAACAGCTAGAGAGGGTTGTAAAACAAGAAGTCTTCCACTCCCTAGCATTTTGTCAACAGTGCATGTGTACAGATTTGCCTAGCATTTCAGACAAAACCACCGAACAATGGTTGGTTTCCAGTCCCCACACTTCCCTTGTTGGGTCATGAGACAGCTCCTTCGGCAAGCATTCTGTGAAATCTCATGCACAACAGGCAATAATCTGTCAAATTTCCATTCACTATGCTGTCATAATTATAGTTCTTATTAAAACCTTAATGAAAACAACATGCTAAGCGAAGCAAATGCAGAAAACACTTTATTATTCCTTCCGCTATAATGTCTATGTAGGCTCTTTAAGACCTCTTTTTTTTCGTTCTCTCAAAAGCCACCACGAAAATCAAACCAACCACAAAGCAGCCTTATGAAGGCAACTAGTGATTTAAAACTCCAATGTACTGCACACATTCCTCTTTAATCTGCGCCTTTTAATCTTGTTTCAGACCAAAGATTAGTGCTGGCTGACAACTGTCTGTCTTTGGCAAGGGCTCAGCGGTCAGTCAAAATCTGAGAAAGAAAAACTGTAATTCAACAAAATAAGTATGTTCACTGAAACTTCATGGCAATTTACTATATACTTTGTTCTTGACAAAGGACAGGCCCATTGGATAAAAAAAGTAAACTGTGGAATGCCTACATTTTAGAGCTGCAATATTTCATTAGGCCTCACTCAACCAAAAAGACAAACAGAAAATGTTTGTTCACAACTCCAAGACTGTAAATGTTCGAAAGAAGGACATTTCAGTTGTCAGAAGAAACCATCAAGAGTTTCTCTTTGATGTTTCTGCTGTGGAAAATAAGAATGAGACAGAGAAGTCTCATCTACAGTCAACCATAAGAGCTCTCCCTTCAGACATTTTTTATTGCAAGAATTGTTATTTGTAGATAATAGACCGAGTAGGCCGAAAAAAAGGAAACCGAAAACAGCACAAGAGACATTACTATCAATGTAATGGTTCCCTTGTGTTGCTGGGCTCTTGCTTTAGCTGAAATATCCCTCCTCTGATTCCCTCTCTCCCACCCCCACAACCATAATCTTTGGTGCAGTGGGGGTTAATAAAGCAGGGGGGTTAATAAAATCTGTCATATGCACTCATCAAGAGTGCCAACTATGCTCATCCTTTCCTCCTCTCCCTCCCCCCATTCTTAGATGATGTACTATAGCTTTCCTAAATGAAATGCAATCTATGAAAGGTGGAGGCAGACTGTTCGTTCATCTTCCTATCCTCCATTCATAGATCAATTTTCATTCATGGAATCTACACTACAAGAGTGCAGCATCTGTGAATGGAGTAGAAGGATGGAAAGGGCAGGCATAGCCGGCACTCTTGATGCATGCCTGTTACAGGTCCTAGGCTCTATTAACCCCCTCCGCACAGGAAGATTGAAGTGGCAGGGGTAGAAAGAAGTATTCAACTAAAGCAGAAGCTAGCAGCACAAGGGACACATTGCACTGATAGCAAGTAATGTCCATTGTCTTGACTTTTCTATTTTTGACTCAACTTAGTCTTTAACATATAGCCTAAGTGCAGGTAGACACATACTTTAAAGCAGAACTTCACCCATTACATGAACCTGTTCTCATTTGGTTCCTTTTCCTTTCTCTGAGACAGACTTTAATGTTATTGTTAAACTGCAGTTTTTGTGCTGCAAAGCCTAGTTGAGAAATACGTATGTAACTCCCTTTACCCTCCTGGGATTGTCATGTCACACATTGCCAGGAGGCAGTTTTACTGAGGGTGCATGTGTGCCACAATATTGTGCACATTGGCAGATACAAAACTGCACTCTAGTACCTGACAGAGCTCGGTCGCACATCTGTGCACAAGCCAGGGCTTCTCACACAAGCACAGAAACCACATGTCCCAGATGCCAGAAATCAGCGGCATCTGTGCACATGCAAAATAACCCCTTGCATGTGCACAGATGTGCTGTTGGGCTCTACCAAGTCTCAAATACTTAGCGGAGATCTGTGCATGTGCCAGATTTTTAAACATGGTGGTGCAGTGGAGTGGCAGGGGGAGGATAACAAAATGGAAGTGAAGTTCCAATTTAAGTTATTAGTTTAATGTTTACCATGTTGTGATTTGTGATGTGATTTAACATTATCACATAATTCATGGAAGATATTTCCATTTATATATCACATATATTGTTTTACAGGCTGACCATCTAGTGGCTATTTCACTGCAATTACTCAATCTCCCTCATCAAGAACTGCTTTAAGCATATTAAAACATGTAATATTATTACACTGAAGTGTGCCTTTGCTTTTGACCTAAACCACTGCATTTCATCTCCCTTTGTCTTGTCATTAAATTTCACAATGGTAGCACATATGTCAGATGCAGACAAACCAAGCTTGCAATGTCACAGTCTATCCAGGGCCAGGCAAAGTTTATGTTATCTTAGCTGCCCAATGTTTTGCTACGCTGAGCCTGGTCATAGGGAAATGGCTCCTTTCCGATTGGCAAAAGCACTTCGGATAGCCATTATTCTCTATGACCAGGCTAAGCACATGTGTGACTGTTTCATAGCAGCTGGACACTAGAGAGAACATTTATGAATGAATAATGTATATATATGAATAATAATTGAAAAAGAAAAAGTTCAAATAATAAGTCCACAATTTAAGATATAAATGACACAAAAAATGTGCAAAAAAATGTCTAAATGTGACAAAGCACCACCAAAAAAAACTAAATAAACTCACCTGAGCTAAAAACAAAAACAAATATTGCTCTGGGAACAATGATATGATAGCAAGTCATCCGTAGGTATATCTTCAGGAAATAAAATTCTGCAGAACACCGATCCACATAGACCAATATCAAAATGGAAAAAAACTTTTCAGATTATCAAGGAAATCCACTTCTCCAGAAAAGCCACCTTTAATCGTATCCAAGGAAGAAGATGCCAGGCACTCGAAAGAAACAAGAGAACTTCATGGTGCAGTATTATTAAAACCCAATTCCTTTATTGATCCGCTCCGTGAGGACGTCGATGACGAAACGCGTAGGGCGGAGCTTGATCAATGTGACATTACGTTTGTCTACGAGCTACTGCGCATGTGCTGAGTAGCTGGGTTCGTTTTCTGTGATTGCTGTTATGCTGTTGACGCTGGTGTCGGCTGGGACACCTCCTGAGTTAAGTGCAATGAGTACCTAATAAAAGGATTTGGGTTTTAACCATGAAGTTCTCTTGTTTCTTTCGAGTGCCTGGCATCTTCTTCCTTGGATACGATTAAAGGTGGCTTTTCTGGAGAAGTGGATTTCCTTGATAATCTGAAAAGTTTTTTTCCATTTTGATATTGGTCTATGTGGATCGGTGTTCTGCAGAATTTTATTTCCTGAAGATATACCTACGGATGACTTGTCATCATATCATCGTTCCCAGAGCAATATTTGTTTTTGTTTTTAGCTCTGGTGAGTTTATTTAGTTTTTTTTGGTGGTGGTTTGTCACATTTAGACATTTTTTTGCACATTTTTTGTGTCATTTATATCTTAAATTGTGGACTTATTATTTGAACTTTTTCTTTTTCAATTATTATTCATATATATACATTATTCATTCATATATATTTCTGTTTTTTTGTCTCACAGATATATTTACTAGCGCAAAATATTTATTGTAATAATCGTTACACTTTATTTACTTATGATGATTTTTTGCAGCTGGTACATCACAAGTGATTTATATATAATTTTCAATTTTCCATAGGCGCTATTATATATATTTTCTTTATTACTAGAGAGAACATAAACACGTCCTGGCCAAGCAGGGGTGGACTGACAACTCATGGGGCCCCTGGGCAATAGGGGATCATGGGGCCCCTGTGTCCTTGCCCACACTCAAAGCACAACCAAAAAAAGCCTATAAAAAGGTAGCAGGGGCATTTCATGGGGCCCCCTACTGACCCCGGGCCCTCGGGCGGTGCCCGAGTGCACGAATGGTCAGTCCGCCCCTGTGGCCAAGTCATGATAGTTGAGGCTTTGATCTATCTGCATATGAGATTTGTACTAATAGAGATGGTACAAGCTATACAAAGATTATGTTAACACCCCAGTTGTCCTTAATATGGATAACTTCTAAACATTTTGCAAAAAAAAGTTGACCAATACTGAAACCTAATGTTTAGCTATGTTATAGATATGGAGTTCAATACAATACAGTTCAATACAATAAAGAAGACAATAAAGAAATGGACGACTTCCTCACATGTGACATCAGCTAAGCACCCTCCTTTCTTCTAGCCTTTACAGATGCCTGTCAAGGCCTATGACAAAATAATAGACAGATTGCACCTACTCCTGCTTCTAATCACTGAGTCACACTGATGATATCATCAGAGGGGCAGATATAGAAATTGGAAGAGATGTCTGGTGATATCCTTTGCCTTCCTTAATATATTGGCTGCCTCACAATCAAGATGTACTGGGAAATGGGTGAAAAAGTGAACCTAATCTGTAAATGCTATATAACACAATTCCTTATATGTTTGATTATATGTATTTTTGATTCAAAGAAGGATTTTTTTTCATGTCCGTTTATTTACCTCATATAAAAATAAATCAAAAATAGATGCATCCCATTGGTTTGAAGGATACTCAACAGCATTTACCCTTTGTAAAATTATTTTTCACACAATATTCCTGTTTTATTAGTGATGCCAAGTCAGACCCTTCCTAACAGGAATGTTTAGTATTACCTATCACTGTGATTCGCCAGTAAAGTGGCCATTGTTCTGGGGCTGTTTAGTGTTCATAACACAGTCCAATAGAAAATATGCCATATACTGTACAATATTTGCTAGCCCCAACACTCTGACTGTATAGTCAAGTCAAGAATAGAGTCTTTTCTACATTACTAACTGAGATAAAAAATGTTAATACCTCCCCCCTTCACCTCACCTCACAACCACAGTTTCCAGTTAACTTTATTGAAGACTCATGACAAGTTAACTTGATCTAAAATACAGTAAAGCCAACAGGAACTAAACTAATTTTGATCCATGTATGGGCAGGCTTGTTTACAACAAACAAGTTGATCAATAAATACATATTTGTACGACCAGCTAGATGGATTTTTCCCAAATGATCACTGCCGCCAGCTATAGCCGGCGACACTGATCACTGTATTCTGGCAAAATACAATACCGCAGTGGGAAGGA
Organism: Staurois parvus; assembly: GCF_062004578.1. Taxonomy (NCBI): domain Eukaryota; kingdom Metazoa; phylum Chordata; class Amphibia; order Anura; family Ranidae; genus Staurois; species Staurois parvus. The sequence continues at coordinate 7,228,209 of NW_028317968.1, read as the reverse complement.
TTCCTCATCCACATACTTGATGTGGATAGTGGAATTCTTCTCACTGGTTTAAAAAAAAAACATCAATGTATAGGCTGCCTAACTCTAGTGTCTGAAATAATTTAAATTATGTTGCACTATGGTACAGATACACAAAATCTTTATGCAAATATGCCTCTTCCACGAAGCAGATCTATGTAATAAGGCTGTTTTTGTGTGACAATTTTTTTAAATCAATTTATTGATATCTTTAAACAGGAACAAGCCTTACAAAATATAAGAACACAAATCATTTACATCACATTCGGATACAGCCCTTAAAAAAAGGGCAAAGCTTTTTGGAGTTTACATTTTTTGACAAATATTCTCCAATATCATCTTGACTTATTAAAAGTTTTTTTTTATTTTAAAATTTGATCTCAAATTCTCCTTTTCCTTACTATACAATTTTAGCTGTTTTATTGTAAGAAACAGTCCATCTCACTTTAAGGAATTGCATTTTACCTAGGAGTGCACTAGGAAAGCAAAATTGTAAAGCTAAGTAACTATGAAACAACTTTAGTTAATTACAGCTTTATTATTTTACAGGAAAGAAAGTAAAACAAGAGCTTTAACTATATATATTTTATTAATATAAATTTCTATTTCATTACTAACCAACTAACTATTAATAAACAATATTAATTGCAAATCCAATTATTGAATAATTAATAACTTAAAAAGTGAATTACATACTACATATACTACTAATTGTATTTACTAATGAATATTAGTATAACACTAGTTATTGTAACTTTATTAAGTATTAATATACTGTAACTGTATTATTTTTATTTATTTCAATAAACAGACTATGTAATACAAACTTTATGCGTGCATTTATTCCAAAGATGGATGTCACTTGTTTATTTCTCATGCTATCACAAAAATGCTAATTATTCCCTATTTACCAATGCTATTTGCTGTCATTTTGGCCACTGTTTTTTAAATTGCTACAAAAAGGATGTGTTAATCCAAGCAGGTTTACTTTCCCTTTATACAGGCCCTATACCTCCTTTAGGGTATAACTGCCAAAGTGAATAATTTTATTAGTGGGCCGCTATATAACGTTTGGTAAGGAAAACTGAAATATTTTAAAACTTGTTGTTTGTGTTTTAATATCAAAGCAATGCAAATGGGCAAATTAAAACTATTTTCAATTGTTTTTGTATTAGTAAATGACCAAGTAACTAACTATAAAAGATCCTTCCTAGGACTCCAGGCACTATAAACAGTTTTAGATGTTCCACAGTTTAGACTACAGTAATATGATATAATGTTTGCTACCTGTTTTATTAGGCCTAAGGGAAATCTCTCACCTCTGTATCTCACTAGACGTGCATTCTATATGGAACAGGCTATCCTAAAATAAAGCACTGACCTATAAAATAATATTTTTCATCATCATAATCATAATCAAAATGCAGATCTTATCAGTACATTATTTTTTGTTTTGTTTATTGATACTGTTAGCCTGTAAAAAGAATACAATATATTGTATAATATGTTTCCCTTTTGGTTGCTAAATTAACCTGACATTAATAAATCAAGCGCTCAGATTCACATTACAATAAGGTGCCTCCATCAAAACTTTGACCAAGTATAACACAAGAGATGAGTTACAGCTGGTTAAGAGAACATGAATTATAAGCATGCTGGGGATTCAGAACTTACCAAGGAGCTTTGATGGAAAAACATCCTGCTCCAAACAGGTAAGGTCTTCACATAGGAGGGGAAAAGGCAAAACAAATTAGAAAATATAAAGAACTCATTATTAACATTCATTGATTAAATCATGCGTTTATGTTCAGAGAATTATTTTGGCTAATGCCTTGCAAAATAAAAGCACAAACCCAAATAAGTTCATTATGTATCAAGCACATTGTTAAGCTTCTTTTCAATCTTTAAAGCAAAAGGCCCCATTGTTAGCTGATCAGACAAAAATGAAATAGGGACTGTTGCCAACAACCTATGGAGACCCACACAAAATATAAAAAAATACCATTCAAAAACATCCATTACAGTGCAATATAATTTAATGAATACTATAAATTAGTCCATCTATGCTTGGCTTCATGAATATAGGAAGTATGTATTGCAGCAGAATGGAAGTATGCATCTGCCAAGAGTTTTCTGGTTGCTACATCAAAGTGGCTCCCAATCCAGTGGTTTGGGGAACACTGCTTGTAATAACACCTGGCAGAATGAACAATTATGCCAGTGACTGCTAACAACCAACAGATGTGCCATGTCAACAAGCAGATATCATGGTCATGCCTGCAAATAACTGTATTGTATATATGTGTTGTAAAACATAGTGCATGTGGCTTTTATTTATTCCTTTAGTTTTTAAATACACCACAAAAAAAGATTAATGCCAAGTAGGTGGTCAAATTAATTTGTAACGGATATTTAACATATAACGCGAGCAACAGAATCACTTCTAGTATTTCAAGAAAACTGTCTTCAATGTGATGTGGTACAATCTATTATTTAAAAAGTTTGCTTGCAGAACAGCTATTATATAGCAAACTTGTTTTTGCAAGCACTTGCAAACTAATATAAAGAATCTGCATAAAAGAAGGGATAACGTAGATGTAAACCCTAAATAAAATGGCATATAGTTGGTTAAAGCACTGTATAATATTAAAAAATTCACTTTTGTATACAATACTTTTTGCACTTTTTTTTAATGAACTACTTGTTTTATCTTTTTTCCATTCTTTTGTGCCTCTCAGTGATCTGATGTAGACTCATTGCAGTCACTTCGGGGTTTATTTACTAAAGCTAGAGAGTCCAAAATCAGACTCCCTTCTGCATAGAAACCAATCAGCTTCTAACCTCACCTTGTTCAATGAAGCTTTGGCAATGAAACCTGGAAGCTGATTGGTTTCTATGCAGAAGGGAGTCTGATTTTGGACTCTCCAGCTTTAGTAAATAAACCCCTTCTTGTCTATATACATGAATTCTAGCAATGGCTGCTAGGCATTCCACAGGACGGGGTTCCTAATAGTGGCAACAGTGGACCCTACCTGTGTACTGTGTGATAAAACTGCAACTTGTAGTCTCCAGTACATGACAGTCACAAAGCAGGATCACAATAGCAGGATATGCCTGAACAAAGACCTTTATGAATTGGTTACCAGTATTATTTAAGGACTTGTCTACACTGTACTCTGCACTAGAAAAACCCTGATCTCCACAAGGACACAGAAAACAATTTTTTTTTGTGTGCCCTGTTCACACTACAACACAATAGGCAGCTGCAGAGAATTGCTGTGTAGAAAACTGCAACATGTCTGTAGTTTTCCGCACCGTTCTGCCACCCCCTTAAGCCTACCCAGCATGGATGCTAGCCCGCACAGGAAAATGGAACATTTTCCTGTAAGGGCTAGTGTGAACCAGCCCAACGAAAGCTGTAAATTCACAAATGTTAAAAAAGACTTTTGTAATGATATCAACAACTTATATGAGATTTTAATGCTTGGGTTTCAATATCGAGTAAGGTAGATAAAAACAAATGAATTGTATACTGATTAAAACAGCACCCTTATCTACACCAAATGGCAGTATTTACAGAGAACTGCATACAGAAAGTGTTGCATGATTTCATGGCTACTTAATCACACAACCATGTTTTCTGTCTCGTGGCATTTTTATGTACTTCTATCAATGATCAGTACCTCCCACCAGCAACAGATCTCTAAACTCTCAGGTGACCACAGTGACTCTTTCTAGCTGTTTCACAGAAAAGAATACATACATCTTACATCCCCTAAAATAAGTATATTTTCCCACTTTTAACTGCCAAACAAGAACATGCAGAATTGCAATTTGAATAAACAATATTCTTTAGCAGATGATATAGTCCAATAGCCTAGACTAGATAAAACTTAAGTGGTTTGTTTAGCCAGGGCTCTAGAATATAGTCCTGGTAGATCTTGAAAAGATTAACCAAACAATGCACATTTAGGCTGCAAGATGTATGACCAACTTAAGGGTGTTAATACATATGCAGATATCTAAATACAGCCAGGGACTGGCTGAGATTCGAACCATCTATGGGCAGGCTGATTGCACCCAAATCGATTGATAGACAACTTGGGCACAACCAGCCTAACAGATTTTTCATATGATTATTGCCAGCAGCTACAGCCAATAAAAATAATCACAGTGTTCTCCAGGACAGGACGGCTCCCCCTGCACCTCCCCGCTAGGATAACACAGCTCCGAAGGAGGTAGTCCCCCATCAACACTGACTATGGGAATCAAACGATTTTCTTTCCTGTAACCTGTGGTTGAAGGAAAGAAAAATTGCATCTATGGTTTTAAACAAGTCAAGCATCACCGATAGCCACTGTAATAATTTGCCTAACGTGGTTACCAAATGGTAGTAATGCATGAGTGGTAAAATCGTAATTCCTTTTTCAAGAAAGAATATTAGACATAAAGAGATTTTCCAATGTGTAAGAAGATCTCTTTTGTTATCATACCAGCTTGCAATGATATAAGTAATTAATATGGTACCTTTTAATGGCAAGCTGTCAGAATCGTTGCTTGAAACAGCCACATTATTTTCTATCACTAGGACTCTTTTAGCCTCAGTTCACATTTGTTAATTTTCGGTGCAGTTAAATGCATGTGAAACTGCACCCACAATTCATGATAAAATCTCAGCCAATATAGTCAATTACACTAAAGCATACAGATATGAGAATTGTCCCATAAACTCTAATAAACTGGAAAGAAAACTGAATCTGGCCAAAAAAACAGAAACCTTCATATAGCAAAAGTCATAAGCTGTTCACCTGCACATGTTGGCCCAAAATCAATTACGGCACAGTACAGTGTGCGCTCTACTCCAAACCAGAGTGGCAAAACAGCAGGGAATGGATGATCAGTCCATCCAAAATATTTGTTTCAATGTTCAAAATACTTAGTAGAAGTCAAAATATCTGGTGGGTTTGATTATTAACACCAGAACAATAAATAAGATGGTACGGAATCTCTGGGACTTGAAGACATGAAGAGCAGTAAAAATCTGCCAGATGTTCTAATTTTCCCCACTCTACAACATAGGAGGTGATTTTTTTTGTTGTCCCAGTTAACATTAGAGAGATATGTAATGTCAACACTGAGAATTGTGGACTTTCTACACACATGCACTTCATAGGCCTTTTTTAAAAAAGATAATTTCATCTTTATTACAATATTTTCATTAAAAAGGACAACAATGAAGGCTTGTATCTCAAAAGTCATACAATAAAATGTAGCACCCTAAATTGGAATAGATTACCCCCTACAATCACATAACCAACATGGTACCCAAAGGCCAGAATAATCTGTAATGTTTGTTTTCTTCCAGTGGTGGGAATTTTCCAATTCCAATTGTAGTTTGCTCTACATGTTTTGCAACAAAATGTTGCTTCCTCAGGAGCTAGTTTGGTGTGACTATATAACAGAATGAAAATACATTTTTATCATATATACCGAGATTACAGCTAACAATTCTCTTAAAATTTTAAAAGGATATTCGCTCACAATGTAAGATAACAATTGAAATTAGTGTACAGCGGGGAGATGCAGAGACCAATAGGAGTGCTGGGTCCAATAACTGGATGTGGGGGCACATCAGGGAGCTACAGATGGCATTATGAAGGGACAAGTAAGTATATGATATGTTAAAATAGCCTACATACAGTATATCAGTAGGGGTATGCATAACCCCAACCGGAAATTCACAACTCTTATGTATAACAGCTCAATCTGGTAATTGAGACCACAGATGTTACAACAAGACAAATCAGCCAAGCATAATAAAGTATTGCGTAAGGCCACTGGTAATCTAAAAATATAAATGGCAAAATATACATAAGATGCTGCAAATATACACTAATCCATAGAACATATTAAACCCTGTGATCTAAACCCTCAAATAATTCACTGATTTGATGATATGTTAAATGCCAAGAACATTGGTATATGTATTCTTAATGTTATAAGCTCTACTAGCTAGGTTTCTAAAGATATCTAATCCCTAATTAGGATAATGAGTCAGCGGGCTGAGGTACACATCGGGGTCATGCCCCTAGTTACTGCCAGGTAAAAAGACCAGCTCAAAAATATCCAAGATAAGTATCATAGCAGCAGTGGTCATATGCTGTGTATTTACCTACAATCACATCTGCTGCATTTGTGTCAAGATTTCCTGCCTCCTCTTGCTTGCTTGTCCACCACTCAATCAGCAGGCTCGTACCTGAATAGTAGGTGTTCTCACAATGCCACCACACAGCTGATCCTAACTATCCCCAACTGGGCTCCCACAAGCCTAACGGGGCAAGGCCAATCAGAGCAGAGCACTAGCACATCACCAACTGGCGCAGGTACAAGTGGAGACCTGGCTAAAAATGGGGAAATCCCCAGCCTCCACAGTAAGCTGCAAAGTACAGCCAGGAAATGACATGCACATTCCCAACCCATAGTAGGATCCATGCATGCCAAATAACCCAGCGGACACTAGAGGCATTTCCTTTTTAAAACATTATCTTTTTAAAAAAAGGTCTTTGGAGTGTATGTGCTTATAAAGTTCATGATTCTGAGTGTTGACATCTCCCCACAAAAAAAACAAATCAGTCCTGACATAGGTTTGGAACTTCTCCCCTCACTACAAAATGTAACAAAATCTTATAGCTGAAGTTGAGCTTTAAGAATAGTTCAACTTTAAGATAACAGGAAAAACATGTCTATTATCCATAACATCCTGTTATATACTTACTTTCAAATTCTAATCTGCCCTGCAAAAAGTGTCAGCTGAAACTATACTGATTGATATGAACAATACCATATACTGCAAAAATTTTACTAATAGTTCTTGGTTATCCTTTTACATTTAGTTCCGCTTTAACAAAAAACGGACAGTCCACTCTATGTAAACCATTCTATCACTAATGTCAAGTTACAAAGGTTTCTAGACATCTGTGAATTAAATATTACTATTTATAGTTCAAAAAACCCTTTGGGAACACGGAATACAAATGGCTACTCCATTGCATCAAAAGTTTGACAAACGTCTGTTCTGTGCCCTGGCAAAATGGCTGCACTAAAATGATAAGGCAGTCCTTTCTTGAAATGACAGCTCCAGATGGCCCTGACTTATGACAATCGACACCCAATGTCATAATGAATGAGCTCTAAATAAAATGTTTGATTGAATACACAATGATATGCTAGAATGGGCTACAATGACACACTGCAATGTGTTTTTAAAAACATTTTCTACTTTGTTTTACATTTGTAAGATTTTTAATTTTTTTTTATTATTTTACGGTTGCACATAATAAGACAAAATAGTGCTAAGCAGTAGATTTTACTAACGATGTGTGTAATGAACGTGTATAGAAAAATTTAGCATTCACAAACAAAAATACTACCAGTAAAGAATTTTGTATGATACATGTACCCACACAGCGAAGGCAATGTTACATTCCACGCATGATTACATGCCTTTGGATTACACTCTAAAATGAAGGTTAATAAACTATTGATAAGCCTTGGTAGTTTTCTGGTCTACCTTCATTGTGTTGATATCTCTGTGTCTGACACACATACAGATCTTTAATATGCATCCTCCAAGAATAGATTTGGGCAAAGTGAACAGTTTGGGTAGAATTGGCCAATTTACAAAACAGAAATGTGGTTTTGCAGGATCAAAGGATGTACTAGACACAGTACTAGACATGGTAGACACAATGAACTATTATTATTAACATTATTTTACCATATCACACCCTAATTGCTCATATATATTGTAAAATACAACTTCATCCTCCACAAGACAATTAATAAATGCCAACAAATGCTAACAAATAATCAAAGCTATGTCCACTGCAAAGCTTGGTGTCATCTGCAAAGACTGAAACAGTATTTTTATTCACAGACCCTATATCATTTATAAGTATATTAAAAAGTAAGGGTCCCAACACTGAACCTTGAGGTACACCACTAACAACCCTAGACCATTCAGAGTATGAATCGTTAACCACTACTCTCTGAATACGATCTTTTAGCGAGTTTTCTATCTTTTTACATACAGATTTTTCCAAGCCAGTAGACTTTACCTTACACATCTGCCATGTGTGGGGAACTGTGTCAAACGCTTTTGCAAAATCCAAAATCCGCAGCCACCCCTCTGTCCAAGGTTTTCTCACCTTCTCATAAAAATAAATCAGATTTGTTTGACAACTTCTGTCTTTCATGAATCCATGCTGTCTATTGCTTCAAATATTTTTTTCAAGCAAAAACTCATCTATGTGATCTTTTATTAACCGCTTCCCCGCCTCCTTATAGCAGAACTACTGCTACAGGGTGGCAGGGCTGTAGAAAATCCCGTATATATACGTGATTTCGCATTTCTTGGTAGGGGGCGCTTGCGCATGCTGCCCTACATGCGCCACCATTGGCGACTACAGATGTCAATCACCAGGTCCCGGCTAGAGATTCCTCGCCGACACCCAGCGATCACCGAAGAACAGTGACAGGGGAGAGACCTGTGTGTAAACAACACAGGACTCTCTCCTGCCAGCAGTAACATGCTGCTGTGTATTTTTCTGTACAGCAGAAAAATACACAGTAGCATGTTTCCCTAGTAAAACACACACAGCACATACAGTAACACACAGCACAGTACACAGTTAACCCTTTGATCACACCAAATGTTAACCCCTTCCTGCCCAGTGTCATTAGTACACTCTCAGTGCTTTTTATCTGATCACTGTATTAGTGTCATTGGGATGTCAGTGACAGTTATTCAGTTCCCCCCAGTGTCAGAATGCCCATCGCAGTCCCGCTATAAGTCGCTGATCGCCGCCATTACTAGTATGAAAAAAAATTTCAGTATATATGCTGCCATTTGTAGACGCTATAACGTTCACGTAAACCAAGTAATTTACGTGTATTGGGATTTTTTTTAGCAAAGGCATGTAGCAGAATACATTTTGGTCTAAATGTATGACAAAATGTGATTTTTTAAATTTTTTTTACTGGATATGTTTTATAGCAGAAAGTCAAAAATATTGTTTTTTGTCAAAACTGTCGTATTTTTTTGTTTATAGCACAAAAAATTAAAAAATGCAGAGGCGATCAAATAACACCAAAAGAAAGCTCTATTTGTGGGGAAGAAAAGGACATAAAAGTTATCTGGGTGGAGCGTTGCATGACCGCGCAATTGTCAGTTAAAGTAATGCAGTGCCATATCGCACAAAATGGCCAGGTTAGGAAAGGGGGTAAATCCTCTGGAGGGCAAGTGGTTAAACTCTCCAGTATCTTCCCAACTATAGAAGTTAAACTAATAGGTCTATAATTACTTGGTAAAGATTTTGATCCCTTTTTAAATATAGGCACCACATTTGCCTTACGCCAATCTAGGGGTATTATGCCAGTCATTATAGAGTCCCTAAAAATTAGAAACAATGGCTTTGAAATGACAGAGCTCAATTCTTTAAGGACCCATGGGTGTATGCCATCCGGTCCAGGTGCTTTATTCACCTTTATTCTGTCTAAATATTTCTGGATCATATCAATTGTGATTGTGATGTGGATCATCCGAGGCCTACGTCGAAACCATACCCATTATACACAAGAGCTCCCCCATGCTCCTTTGTATACACAGAACTGAAGAAGGTATTCAAGAAATGTGCCTTCTCTTTGTCCCCACTCACCCACTCTAGATTATTTTGTAAAGGGCCTACATGCTCGGACTGAACCTTTTTACTATTAATATATTTGAAGAATTTGATGGGATTTGTCCTGCTATCTTTTGCAATCTGTCGTTTGTTTTCAATTTTTGCAGCCTGGATTTCCTTTTTACATATTCTGTTATATTCTTTGTAATGTTTAATTGGTGATAGTGTTCCTTCATTTTTATATTTTATAAAAGCTCTTTTCTTATTATTTATAGCTTTTTTAACTTTGGCCGTAAGCCATATAGGTTATATTTTTAGCCTTTTAAACTTGTTGCCCATGAGAATATATTTTACAGTGTGTTCACATACAGTCTTTTTGAAGAACTCCTATTTCTGTGTTGTGTTCCTCAATGCCAATATTCCCTCCCAGCCTAAGTCTTGGAGAGCAGCTCTCAGCCTTGGAAAATTAGCTCTCTTAAAGTTGAGTGTTTCTATTTTTCCTGTACGTGCTAGTTGTTTAAAGTGAACAATAAATGAAATTATGTTATGGTCAGTGCTACCCAGATGTTCTTTTATATGGACATTAGTAATATGCTCTGCAAAGTTTGAGATTGCAAGGTCCAGCAAAGCATCATTCCTAGCTGGGGCTTCTATGAACTGCACCATAAAATTGTCCTAAAGTAGGTTTATACATTTTTGCTTTTTAACTGTTCCTGCAGTGCCATTACTCCAGTCAATTTACGGGTAGTTAAAATCCCCCATTGTTATCACTGTCCCAGCCCTTTCGATCTGTGCAAAAAGCTGAGTCTCCACCTCCTCATTAACACTGGGTGGCCTATAACAAACTCCAATAATTGCCTTTGTAGTACGCACCCCCATGTGCAGTTCCACCCATAACGCTTCAGCCTCATCACACTCTCCATCAACTAGGTCCTCTTTCACATTCGCTTTGAGATCACTTTTCACATAGTGACAGACAGCAACTCCTTTCCTTTTCACCCTGTCTCTCCGAAAGAGAACTTAGTCTGGAATATTAATGGCCCAGTCATGTGAAGCATGACACCAAGATTCAGAAGTACCATTTAAATCATAGTTCTCTTCATGCACCAAAGCTTCCAACTTACCTATTTTGCTTGACAGAATTCTGGCATTGGTGAACAAACACTTTAGATCATTGACACCTTTTGCACATGTATTTTGTGACAGGTTGCCAGCAGCCAAAGTATTTTTTTTTTTTTATTAACTTTTTATTGATTTTCAAACATTTACAACAGAGTTGCATAGAAACATGGTATAACAAACACAAAGCAACAGAAGGACAGAGAAAAAGGCTCATTGATGAGGGGTACATAGGTACCTACAATATCAATACATAACAGTGAATTAGCAATCATTTTCAGATAAGTAGACAAATCAGAACTGGAAGTATCCCATTGTTCCCAAACTGCTTCAAAAGTGGGTACAGAGTTAGGGTACAAAGCAGTGAGGTACTCCATTTTTCTAATCTCCGCTATAACCTTCATCAATTCTGATAGCGTAGGAGGTGTAATAGAAAGCCAATGCATGGGAATGGTTCTCCTGGCTGCCATTAAAATGTAGGAGGAAAGTTTCCTTGCAAATTTGGAGAGGCCTGAAAAAGGTAGGCCCAACAAAAAATGGATGGGCTCAAATGAAATAGGAGCCCGCAAGAGTAGCCGGTTAGGACCTCTCTCCAAAAGGGTGCAATGTACTAGCAAGCCCAAACAATTTGGAAAAGAGTGCCAGTTTCCTCACAACGCCAGAAGACAGAAGAAACATTCGGATTACGAGCATGGAGAACCTCAGGAGCCCTATACCAAAACATCAGAATTTTATAAGTGTTTTCTTTATATACTACACATATAGAAGATCTGGAGGCAGCCTCCAAAATCCTGCTCCATTGATCCAAAGGAATGTCACACTGGAGGATTCGGGGCCATTTACGCATATAAAGGTGGGTATCAGTAGAAAGGGGGCAGGCATCTAAAATCAACTTATACATAGAGGAAACGATGCACCGTTGGTATGGGCCTTAAATGCAGATACGCTCAAAGAGGGTAGGTTTCTCAAGAGTCAAAGAATAGGCTTTGGAGGAAAAGAAATGAAGTATCTGTAGATAAACATAATATTGGTGGGGTGGCATACGGGTAGCTTTTTGAATCTTAGAGAAGGATTTAAGCTTCTGAGTCACTGGATGGACCAAGTGTCGCAACTGAAATAGATTGGCCTCGGACCAGGGATGTACACGAGCCAAGGCCAGGCTATCTGGGAGACAGGGATTACATATGACATTGGTCAAGGGGAGCCACAGGTATTTTGCGGTTGGCCACAGGCAATTGCTGGCTGTTCAGTAAGCAGCAACCTGTCATTACAGTGAATGGGGCTCGCGGCCGCACTTCGCCACTCAGTGCTGTAGCAGAAATCAGAAAATTCTGTTGCTACAATTTGAACCAGTCTAAATCACCAGTGTAAATGTAGTCTTAAATGGATTTTTAGCTATGTGTTTATAAACAAAGCAGAGTAATATTTTGTTTCGAATTAAAACAAAATTCTGTGGAAGAATACAATGTGAGAAAACTAGTAGCAATTGGCCTACCAGCCTTCAGAACTCCATAGAACCCTAGGAATCAGTGGTCAAAGCTGAACACCAGGCAGATATAAACGACATAAATGAATGTAATTCTATAATTATTAATACATCATGAACTGTATTTTTAAAATGTAAGCAGTGTAAGTATTTCAATTTAACACGGGATAAACTTCTTATACCTTCTTTGACTCCCCTGTACAGCAGGGCTAAGACTGGGAGAGGGAGAATCAGCACAATGAGCCAACTGTACTGTAGTATTCCCTTGCTAAAGGAAGCATGCCAAGAGGAGGAGGAGGCAGAGTGACAGTGAGATGAGCTTATCAGGCAGCTGCTTCTCCATTCACTATCCAGCCAGAGGGTGGAGGAGGAGCAAGACCTGTAAGTGCTACTTGACTGTAGCAAAGATAACTTAGGTGCACTCCCAGACTGGACAATGCTGTGAGGCAAAGCTCTGTGAATTTCAAGTTGATGGACAGAAATACATAGCTTTTGGCAGGTAGAACAATTCTCATATATGCATTTCATTTGTGTGTTTAGCTCTTTGACTGGATATACATAACAGGCCTGTACTATTAAAGTGTTTCCCATGGTATAGCACTGGCATTAACATGTATTAAACATTGTACACTAGGCTAGCTAATTAAATAATAGCTGATGCAAAGAAAAAAATATGAACCCTCTAAAGTACTTTTATTAACCTCTTCCAAACAAGGACAAACTTTACAAGAGTAAAAATGCTGTATTCTCAAATTATAAGAATACTTCACCGAATGACAGATTGTCATTACAAGTTAATAAGGGTCATGACAGGATTTTGTCTTCTTTCTTTCAGAAGAAACCTAGCACTTAACATCCACTTACATGCACAAAGAGAAAGCCTCCCCTTTTATACCATTTTAATCTGTTGCAAATCGTCTCTGCATGGAGAGAGAATGAGCCATAAAAGAGATGGAGAGGGGGGGAAAAGCAGATCTAAGATGCAGTTAGTGATTACAGTTCAGCTCCAAGACTAAATTGCCGCCATACAGCTTAAAAAAGAAAAGGAAAAATACACATGCACAAAAAAGCTTCCAAAAGACCCGAGACCACTTGAAAGTCCTGTTTTACTTTCCTGATCACAGCTTTGTTTTATGTTAATGCAACTCTAACGAGCAAAGCTTTGCTCCACTGTTGTATTTTTATAGCCAGGTCCAATACACCATAACAAAAACAAATCTAACCTAATCTGAAGATTTTCATTTTCCTGTCACATCTCTTCGTCTGTATTTTTAATAAACATTACGATTAACACAAATATTTTACTCTGCAACAACAAAATATGCATACAGTTTAGCTTTTATTAATATAGGAAGTGTATATAGGAAGTGTGATCAGTGAGTGGGATATGCAGTCCTGACACAGGAACTTACTTTAACCATTTGCCGCCCGCCCTGTGGCCGAATGGTGGCTGGCAAATGTCATCAGCGTTCCGGGTGGACGCCATATGGTGTCCTCCCGCACATGCGCAGATTGCACTCCTGCAGAGCCACGCAGCGGTGTGATCTGTCACTGGCCGTGTACCTCGGACATGGCCGATGACAGATCTGAGTATCGGCCCCCGTTGCTGGTACCATGTGACCTGCTGTGACCAATCACAGCAGGTCACATGACAGTTGTATACAATGGATGGCTTCATTCATGCCATCCATTGTATACTAGTGTCTAGCTGTGAATGGTCACAGCTAATCACATGCACATGTCATGTGATTAGCTGTGGCCAAATCACAGCTAAGCACAAAAAAAAAAAAAAACCCTGAATGAATCGATGTCATTCAGGTAAATGCTTGCTTATAGCAAAGTAATTCTTTGCTATAAGCAAATTGTGTAAAAAAAAAAAAAAAATACTGATCACTTCCCCAAAGTAGTACAATGTTACTATGGTAACATTATAATACTTTGGTCATAGTGAAATATGAAAAAAAAATCTTAAAAAAAAGAAAAAAAATGTAATAAAAAATAAAAAAAAATAAAAAATATATATATTTTTTTCATACTATCACCAGTCAGTGTCCCTAATCACCGCCATGCCAGGTATATGATGACGCTGTACTGCACTGGTGACAATATGTAAAAAAAAATAGTGAAACTAATTTTTTTAATTTTTTCATTTTCCGATTATGACAAAAAAAATACAACTTTTTGAATACAACTTCAAAAAACTCATCTTGAATAGAATACATCTTGGCCTAAATTTATGAAGCACAATTATTTATTTTCAAACTTTTATAACAGAAACAAAGAAAAACGTGTTTTTTTCAAAATTTTTGGTCTTTTTTTGTTAATTTAGCAACAAATAAAAACCCCAGTGGTGATTAAATACCACCAAAAGAAAGCTCTAGTTGTGTGAAGAAAATAATAAAATTTTAGTTTGGGTATAATGTTGTATGACCACGCAATTGTTATTCAAAGTGTGAGAGCCCTGAAACCTGAAAACTGGCCTGGGCAGGAAGGTGTAAAATTGCCCGGTACTGAATTGGTTAAGTATGGCTGTGTCACTGTGCTAAGATGGAGAGGTTGAATCTTCATGACTTTGATACCTGAATTTGGTGTGAGACACTCTTAGCAGGCAAGACTTGGCTTAAAGTATAACTAAAACAAAACTTTTATTGTTAGATTTGGATAGAGTGGAGTTGAGTTAGAACCACTGTCAGGTTTTTATTACGGCTTGTGTATTTGTTATGGAGATTCACTCCACCATATGCCACCAGAACAGGAATGGAAGGGAAATCTTCCATTGGGGGCACTTGTTGCTGTGATTGCTATATAACCAGACAGGTGCTGCAGTTAGACTGCCACAAAATACAGACTTGGGTTTGGGAGTGCGAGGCCTCCAAGGACTTTGGGGTACTGTAATATTGACAAAGCTATCTGAGGTTGTTTCTTCTTCAAGGCTTTTTTCCGAAAAAACCCTTGAAATTACGCAAATAGCTTTACTAGGATTCAGACAGGGGAATTAT
Organism: Staurois parvus; assembly: GCF_062004578.1. NCBI lineage: Eukaryota > Metazoa > Chordata > Amphibia > Anura > Ranidae > Staurois > Staurois parvus. The sequence goes on along the minus strand of NW_028317968.1, from coordinate 7,212,907 downwards.
GAAGAATATAGAGTAATTGGAGCATCCAAATAATTTCTGTAAGGTTTATTCTGCCTATGACTGATAATGGAAGCTCACACCATGTGTGCCTCTTCAATCTAACTGCATAAAGCAGGGCAGTAAATTGAGATCAATATATTGCTTATTAGTTGGGGTAATGTGGATAACCAAATAGGTAACCTGATGGATAATTTTAAGATGCTAGAAAGAATCATATAGCTCATCCAGAAGTGGATCAAGAGGGAAAAAACTGACTTCTCCCAGTTAAAAAGTTGAGTAAAATCCAAATTTGTTTAGGAGGTTTATGACGCGAACGTAAGAAGATTTAGTATCAGCGAGGAATAACAAGGCTTTGTCTACTTATAATGCCATCTTCTCTTCTAACATGTCCCTTTTGAACTCAAACACACTGGGGTCTTGTCTAACCCAGGCTGAAAGCAGTTCAATGGCAACCGCATATAGTATTGGGGGCAATGGGCAGCCGTATCTCATTCCTCTATATAAAGCAAAGGGTGCAGCAAGGGACTGGTTTATTCTAATTCTGGCCCTTGGTTTAGTATAGAGAACCTGAACCCACTGAAGGAAGAAGGGGTCAAATCCAAACTTGGATAGTCACCAATAGGCAGGGCCTTTGCAATATCTAATGCCAGAAGGGCTCTCTTGCTGGTATTACCGATGGGGAATTGAATAATGAGGAAAGCATGCAAAATATTATGTACCATCTACTCGAGGAGTATACAACTGGTTTGATTGTACAGTAGTGATCACACTGTTCAAGTGCAAGATCTTGGCCAGGATTTTAACATCTGTCATCAGCAATGAGATGGGGCAATACAAGTACTAGACAAGTGGGACCTTATCCTTTTTTAGCAGCACGACCACAATGGTCTCATACATGGAATAAGGGAGAGAGACAAAACTTAGGGCAGGTTCAAGTTCTTCAAGCGGAAACAAATAGTTAGCAGTAATAGCAACTCGCTGCCTAAGTGACCGCAGAAACTCCACAGTCGTCAACCACAGATATTGAACAGTCACCTAGCAATCACAGTTTGTGAAAATGTGAAATAGAATTTTGGGCTATGGCTCCTCTCAAAGGAGGAGTGCACACTCTAGGTGCTGTATAGGCCCCAGAACCCGATCTCAATGGGGACATGTGCTCAGATAGGGAAGGAGGGACTTATTCCTAGAGGGAGGGCAATTACCACCCAGGCAGGTGGGAACAGTAGGAGAAACCCCAAGGGGAAACCCTCTAGAAAGGGATGAAGATAACAAAGGGGGATGTGGTACATAACCATAGATGTCATATCTGACCCCCTAACCCAGAAAGGTAGCAGAAGGCAACATGTTGTGCTGGCTGGCAGGACATGGCAAGATAAGTTTCCAGGAAAAACAAGAAACACCATGATAGTAGGAACACTGGCCTCCAGACTACCCTGTCCCCAAGTGGAAGGGAAGACCAAGGCAAAAGTACCACTGCTGATGAAAACAGAATAATAAGGAATGGATCTTATCCTGCAGAAGGGGAAAACCTCCTATTTAGAAGACAGAGCACAGGACATCAGCTGACAGCTAAAGTTTGCTGTAGGTAGATGTCACTCAGCTGGTCCAGACGCTGGAGGGATCCTGACTTTAATGTCAGGATCCACCCAGGTGCCTGACCATCAGGTAGCTCAGCCTCTCAGCATGCTGTCTACAGGCTGAGCCAGCCGCTCCCGCCCTGTCCACAGTCCAGTGCTCCACTGGAAGCTGAAGGGCCAGAGAAGAGAACCATTGACTGACCGTCAACAGTTCTCTGTTTACTGAAGACCAAGAACTAAATGATCAGCGGTCTTTGAGGCGGCGGGAAACAGACGCATTGGACTGATGCTGCATCCAGCTAGGTGAATATGATTGATTGTTTTTTTTTAATTCCACTCTTCTTTTTTAAGGTGGATTGCCTCTGATTCCAGAATTGGCAAAAGCCTGTGGAATAGGTCAGACATTGTGTCTGTGAATTTGCATGTAGCACACCTGTGAGGGGAGCTCAACTAATGGGGTTGGAGCAGTGTCAGATTAAACCTTATTGCACTGTCAACTTGAGGAAACTTTTGCGGTTTCTCAGGGCCTACAGCTGACTCAATGCTATCTCTCCTGCGTATTCATGCTCCCAAGCACCTGTAATCCTCCATTGCTAAGTAAGGGTCTCCCCTGTGGGATACTCATGGAATGAATGTGGTTTATGTTCAATGGCTGTTTCCTTTCAAAGTTGGGCAAAAGTTGGTGTGGTAAATGATCAGCATACATTGTAAACAGTAAATGGCAGCTGGGAAAACCTATTACACTTGCAAAAAACTGGAGCCTCATGGAGTGGGTGAAATTATATGAGGGTTGCTAGGGGGCAGACCCAGATACATTTTTGCCAGCTAGCAGCATATAACCGATTGTTTATTAATTGATTCCTGTGTCCTGTACTTTTTGGATAAGGAGTTTGCTTTTCTCCAAAGAGAAAAAACATACATCCCTTTAGACCACATGTAAACAAGCTGAAGCTTTTTGTGAGTAAAAAAGGATAAACCAGAACTATGAACCAAGATCATGTGTACTAACAACTTTTAAGAAGAAGGTTTCCTTCATGTTCTCAAAGTCCTCTTTGGTTAAAAAAAAAAAGTCCCTCTTGGTTAAAGACAGAAAGTCTCAAGCCCACTTAAAGCAAGCTTTTTCAAAAGGAGAAGGGGTCTGTCGTTGGAGAAAACCGTGCACCACTCTTCTTACCCCTTTCTCCCCCTTTTCCCAACATCCTGCAATTCCTGTGGCTGCTTAACTGCTTCCTACTGGCCTAAAGTAATATGACAGTTGGGAAGGAGCCCTGTTATCCTGATGTGGCGCAATCTGTAAATCGATGCTCCCACTGGACAAATCTGATGACACATCAGTGTACTGGGCCACTGCCGGTACCATGTGATTGCTGTGACCAATCACAGCAGTTCACATGGCAATTGTACACAATGAATAGCTTCCATTCTTAGCCATTCATTGTTTACTATTATTTGATTTCTGTGATTGGTCACAGTTATCACATGGTAGAGACAGGGCCAATCACAGCCCATCTGTGCCACATGATTAGTTGTGGCCATTCACAATAGTACACACAGAAGCATTCATAAAAAATGGTTGCTTATAACCATCATTGTGATAAGCAATTATAGTAAATCCTGATCACCTCTCCAGAGTAGTACAATGTTATTATGGTAACAAAAGAAAATAGTGAAAAAAATTTTAAAATAATTTTAAAAAAATACAAAATTGTTTTTTTTTTCTTTTAACATACTGTCACCAGTCAGTGTTCCTGATCACCGCCACACTGGTTATATGATGATGCTATACTGGTGACACATTTTGTTTAATTTCTTTATTTTACAAAATCATGTGTCAAAAGAATGGCAACTTCAAAAATCTTGTAATGCCACTTATTAAATACCTCAGAATGTCTACTTTCCAAAAAGGGGTCATTTGTACTGTCCTGGCATTTTCAGGACTCAATAAATGAGATCCATCAGAATTGATTTTCAAATATATATACCATAGTTTGTAGACTCTACATCAACTAAATAATAAACATGGATCTGGGTTATTTTTACAAAGGAAATGTAGCAGTATACATTCTGCTTAAATGTATGAAGAAAGATTATTTATTTGCAAATGTTTATAACAGAAACAAAGAAAAACTGGTTGTGATTAAATATAACCAAAAGAAAGCTTTTGGCTGAAAAAAATGACAAAAATTTGGCTTGGCGGGAAGGGGGTGAAGTGTCCGGTAAGTGGTTAAAGGATAAGTTCGCCTTATTAAAAACAATAAAAATAAATGCACATCTTTTTGCAGCTAAAAAAATTTGCATTTATTTTTTCCTTTATTTGGAGCCTGTAAAGCATTGCATCCATGCTCAGCAGATTGCGGGTTCAATCTCAGGCTCCTGCAGACTGACAGAGTAGCTGAACGACAAAAAGAATCAATGAACTCATCAGTGCCCTGGTAATTCACTGAGAACTAAAAGCTGCCAGCCACAGTGACTGACGGCAGTTGTAGTTCTCTCATTCACAGAGCTCTTTGAATGAATGACCCAGCCGGTTGGGCGAAGCCCACATGGCCTTGTTTTCTCAAGATTAGACACAGGGTGCAGGGTACGGGGCCACTTGTTTAGTAACATGCTTTATGTTGCATCCTGCATATGGATGTAACATGTAACACATTACGAAAGGTGAATATCCTCATTCTAAAGTTGGTGACTACATAATCTGTAAAAAGGACAGGAAGAGGGGGAAAATCTCCCCAATGGGGTCATAGACAGAATTAAAAAACTGACAGAAATTTGAACTCTATAAAAATAAAAAAACTAAAAAAAATGGCTAAAGTTAAGATTGATATGAGGCCACTTCAGCAGGAACCAGACGAGTTTTGAACTGTGTGAGGCTGTCCTTGTTCAACAGAAGTTGAGCATTAGATCAGTTACTATTGAAAGGGAAAGATGAAAAGCTTTTGTGGCTCACAGAGGGGGGAATTCCTCCATCCACCTTGCTTGAGTGAATGGAGGAATCTATTTGTTTTTTTTTTTTTTCATTTAGTCGGCAACAGTCTATTGGCAGCTTTAGACTTGAGAGCAGTTTCAAACCTCTAAGTTCTGATACCAAATAACCTTTATTGTAGCAGAAAATTAAACACATCACAGGTGCCGAAGTAATAACAGGATAGCTACTAAAAAGCACAAAGTTCCTGACCTCTTTGTTCAACATTGTTTACTTACTGTACATGCTGAAGACATAGGGTACATTATGGCACTGCATTGACACTGTATTGTTGTTTGCCCTTTAAGTTCCTTACACTGTATCTTCTTGTACTGCTACTGTATTCTTCACTTGCAGGGTCAATTTTCTAAAGACAAATAAATGATTCACGTTGCAAGGGAATTTTCCCCTAGCTTAGTGAATGAGGTACAGCCCTGTTGGCTTCTACCAAGCAAGAAAAAAAGTGTTTTTTTTTTAAATACAAGATAGGCTTTTGTTTGCAAAGCAAATGTTCACAACATTCACTATGATAAGGGAAAATTATTTTTGCAACGTAAACAGCTTATATGTGTTTAGTAAAGCCCCCTCTCATGTCTCTACTTCAAGAAGTACTGGTGATATACAGTACTTGATCCTACCCCTGAGAAACATGTGACAAGCCAAACATGGCATTTAGCTACTTAAATAAACAGAAATCTCCATATTTTCATATAGATCAGCCTTTTTCAACCAGGGTGCCAAAATGTCTAACAATTGTTCAAAACTTGTATTCAAGCCAAGGGGTGGAACAAGCCTGCCTTTTAGTTACATAAAGCCACATTGTGCACCATTACAACCTTCAACTGCCGGCGTCCTGACAACCAATGACATCATCAGTTGATAAGGAGCACATCGGTTGCCTGCACAGCACCCTTGTTTGACCATCGCCTGCCCCTCTCCATCAGTGCTGGGGTCACATTAGCTCAGTGATAGAGAAAAACTGAGGGAGAAGAGAAACACTGGAATACTAGTTAGTACCAGTATGTAAAAGTGTATTTGTTTGGAAGAATAAATCGCCACTGTCGTTGGGTGTCCTACATGTATGGATATTGCTGCATTATATAAAACTATTCAAATTTTTTTTACATTTTAGAATGGAGTGCCTCATGACTCCATTTTAATGGGTGCCTCGGAACTGTCCAGAATTTTAGAGGGTGCCTTGACATTCTCTATAATTTTAAAGGGTGCCTTGACCCTTTAAAGGTTGAGAAATACTGATATGGATAATCAAATAGAGGGCTGCAGGACATATAAATGCTGCATCTTAGTACTCTAGTTAATTGTTCCTAGGAAGTACCAAAGTGGAAGATCATATCCAGACCTAGCATAGTTGTGTCTGGGGAAGGAGGGATCTATACACCTGCACCTGATTACTAATCTGAGTAAAGCCAGGGGAGGTTGGCAGGGTTATCAAAGCCTTACTCTATGCAAAATAAAGAACTCCATTATGGATTGAGAATTCCTTTAACTTTGAAAAAAGAGAATATATTAATTATGATATTGAGGTGCCATGCTTACTTATTAATTTGATGTTTCTCCATAATGGTAAACCATACTCTTATTATTACCATTAAAAATCAGTTTTACACAATAAATCCTATTTTAAACTGCCAAGCATTTTCAAATCACTGCCGTTCACTTGTGCATGTCTCTGCACAGTTATAGGGTTAAGCAGCTGCTATGAGATAGGAAAAAAAGTGCCGTGTTTCCTTCCAGCACTGCTCAAAGGTGCTGACCAAGTAGGTGTAAATACATCTGTCTTTTGCCATTTGTACTAATGCATGCCTCCTACACTTCTCAGCACACAGCAGATGGTCTCTGTCCTGTCGAAAAATTACAGTGTACAGACTTCCAATGCTATGTGTTTCTAGAAATATGGGGGCAGATGTTAAATATGTTAAGCACATGCTTTGCCCCCTGGAGGTTTAAGTTAAGGCTGCCGTCTCAATTTGGTTATCTTACGCATGCCAGGATTCATGGTTCTTAGGCGTTCCTTTTAAATCTCTCCAAATAGATCATTTCTACATGCTAAGTTTCATTATAGCAGCCACAAAACATTTCATCACTTAAGTAGCCTTTATTATTATTATGTAGTTAAACAACAACAAAAAGTCATTTAGAGCTTTCCACTCTTATTAGCTGATGTTCTCACTCATGTTATATTTCTGCATTTGTAATTTCAACATTTATATAAAAACATCTTGCAAGTAGGTCATATGCATAGACAAATTTTTATTAGTTACAAAAATACATACAGTATACAGAGTTAAATAAATTAAAATTCTATAATAAAATAATGTATAAAGATCTGAATTTGTATTTATTTTTACTTTGGTTAGTTTTGCTTTTAGGACAAGCTTGGAAATTCACCTCTCAAACAGGTTAAGTTTAGGAATAAAAGTAACTTTTGCCTAATTGACCTGTAAGTAAATATCCAATTCAATAGGTTTTTTTAAAGTAACACTTTGGACTAATATAAATCAGCATGTTGTTTTAAAATAAAGAGCTGTAGAAATTAATAAAGAGGTTAGTTCACCTTTAATGGTCATTTTCCAAAATTTTCATTGGTATTCCAGCATCCCCAGCACATTACATGCCATTCTTCCTTTGTGCAAATAGTTGCTTCTATCTCCCTCCATGCATGTAGGCAATTCACAGCCTTTTTGGACAGGCCAGAGTGGCCGCAGAGGGCGCACATCTAATGTCTGGCTGTTTTGCCTTTAAAGCTGAACAGAGGTTGAACAGCTGTTAAGCATTTTTTTCAGACTATGCATGGCCTACATGTATGAACTGACACAGGAGCATCTATTTGAACAGTGGAGTGGTATGTAATGTTCTGGAGATGCTGGAATGAATAGGGGAGTTTAAGGAAAATGGCCAGTGCAGCCAGAATTAATTTTCCTGGCTCTGACTTCAGAAATCTACTATTTTCCCAGCCAAAACTCTAGTGTCTCTCGGAGCTAAGAACTTGACTTCTGTGTTGAGCCCATAACTACAAGCTCTCCATTTTGGTGTCAACTGAAACCTGGTGTTTATTGCCCACCTGTTCTGCTGCCCATGTCTCTGAAAGGATATAAAAAATATTGTAAGAACTTGTGTGACTTGTGCTCAAACTAAGTCTCCTTCCCATGCAGCTGCAGGTCCTCTTCTCCCGCTACTGATTCCTTAGGAACCTTGCTTAGGATGTAGAGAATAATGTAAGAATTTGTGTGACTTGTGCTCAAACTAAGTTTCCTATCCATGCACCTGCAGGTTCTCTTCTCCTGCTACCCATTCACTAGGAAACTTGGTGCCACCTTTCCATGGACTTTGTTACTGACCTTCCTGCTTCTGATTGCTGTAGATAATTTAGGTAGTGGTAGACCACTTTTCAAAGTTGGCATACTTCTTACCTCTTTCTTTGCTGCCCTTGTCAGCAGCCCCGATGCCTGTCTACACATCAGAAATCTTCAGGCTCCATGACATGCCAACCTCCATCATTTCTAACATCTGGAAAACCTTCTGTAGGCTTCTAGATGTCTCCTTGCAGTTTTCCGTGGCTTATCATCCACAGACTAATAAATAAACTCAGAGGATCAATTATTTCTTGGAACACAAACTTCATGACATGGTGTCTACACACCATGAAGATTGCCTTGAGTAGAATTTGATCACAATAACCATCTAAATGACTGTTCACTGAGGAACCCCTATTCTTTATTGTCTATGGCATGCCTCCACGCCTTTTATTGCTAATAACCTGTTCCCTGGAGACACCCTAAATATGGAGATGCAAAAAGACTTTAACCAAATTTGGTCCCATACTCAAAACAAAATCCAAAACTCTGCTCTCAGACACAAGAAATTTGCAGACTGACATTAGCAGGGGGTTCCACTTTTAGAACCTGGGGATAGAAAAACAACATATCAAGATCCCCTCAATGAACTTTGTCTGCCTCCACATCTCAAGTTACTGAAGGTTTTCTATGTTTCACTACTCAAACTGAATAGATTTTTCTACATTTAATCTCTAGTTACTTCTTCAGGCAATCCATCACAAGAATACAAGGTTCACTAAATCCTGCACCTAAAGATTTCTGGAGTAAACCTTCTGTACACAATTACCTTCTGTGCCCTGAAGAAAGATTCTGGGCTCCAACATCTGATGTGCTCCTCATTAAAACATTCACCCCTAAACTCCCATGATACCTATGACCCCTGAATTCTTGTGCCTTAGGTGATCTTTGCACTCTTGTGCCTCTAAACATCTCTGACCTCCTGTAACCCCTGTATCTTCAGTGATTCTGGGTCTCAAGCAGCTTCGGTAGCCACTGTATGCTTCTATGTCCCAGTAACAATGCAGCCACCCCCCCCCCCCCCCCATTTACTCCAGTGTGCCCTGTGTCTCCAGTGACCAGCACATCATGTCACACAGTGACCCTATGCATCCCATTCCTCCAGTGTCCTCTAGTGACTATAGTGCATCCTGAGCACATCGCTGACACCTATGCCCCTATGTAGCTTTAGGTAAACTCGTTTAATTTCCTGGATTATCTCTCTCAGTGGATTTGGACACATCAGAAAAAGCAGAATCCTGGACACAAAGTCTACCAAGGAATTTGTTACTGCCATTTATTGGCCCACTGGCCACACAGAGCTTCTAACTTTCCCTGTTACTGCTAGACAGATTCTGCTGACTTCATATCCAGCTGACTACTTATGGAGTAAAAATCCCCAATGATAAAAAAGGCAAGAATAAGAACTTTTTTTACTGGAGTTGGTCTTTAATGCATAGCTTTTCACCAAATAGTTTCAAGAATCTGCCTCTGTAATATGTCACAAATAAACTGCAACATAAAAGGAAGATTTTGAAATAAACTTTCTACTATTAAGAATACAAACAGACTGACTTAAAATACAAATGTGTTTGGAATTGGCTGCTTCTGAAATAGAGTTTCAGCCCAGAATAGAGGCAGTTCCAGGATATGGAATCATTCATTTAACTGTGCTGCTGCACCTCATGGGATCAGCCAATTTTAGAGAGTTCCAGTAATTGCTGGAACTGGCTGAATAGCATACAGTGTTTAACAACTCAGCCAGATTAGAGAGTTTTCCAGATTAAAGAGCTGCAATTCCCTAAGACTGTAAACTTTGCACGTTGGCAGGATATTGTTTAGTAACTGATTTGCTCCGTCAACAACTCACCAGCTGAATCACAGTGCTAAGACAAAGGAAGAAAATTAGCACATTACTATGAAAAGTATATTACATAAACAGATACTGAAAAAAGAACTGTCTTCCATTTTGAGATGTTAGATAATATTATTGAATGTGAATAAATCAGCAAAAATTATTGTATAAACATCTTTATTATTTAGAGCTCAAATCCAGGCAGATATCAAAGACACAAAATTAATTCAGCACTGTAATCAATCAGTAAATGCATTTAAAAAATGTAAGCAGAGTGAGTATTTGAATTTGACTTAGTATCAGACTTTTGCAATTTACTGTAAATTTTTTACAGCAGAGCTCATAGAGAGGGCAAAAAAGCAAAGCAACGAGCCAACCAGGTGTGTGGCAGTAAAAGAAGCATGCTGATAGGAGGACAGAGCTAAGTGAAAGAGAGATGAGCTCATTGTTGTGCTGCTTTGTCTTTCACTAGTCAGTCTCAGGGTGGGGAGGTGACCTGTAAGTGAAAGGAAAAGCACAGCAGTGAAAGATAAAATCCCATGCAAGTGATTTAAAGTGGAAGTAAACCTCAAAAAAGAGAAAAAAAGATTTTTCCTTGCAGGGTAATGTCATAATGTGCTAGTATGCATAGCACCCTGTCACTGCTACAGAGGCTTCCATCTTCACCCGTTCTTCCTTCCGGGTTCCCAAAGCCACGATATCACTCCTGTGATTGCGTGCAGGCACTATGGCTATGGCCATGGCACACAGCTCTGTAGGAACAGCTTGGGTATGCTGGAGAGCATGCGCCAGAGATTTCACTGGCTGCCACTCACTAGAATATCTCCTAAACAGGAGATATTAATTTTACCTACAGGTAAGCTTTATTATAAGCTTACCTGTAGGTAAAAGTATAAAAAATGAGTATACTATCACTTTAACACTAAATCACGTACATTGAAGTCATTTGATTTTAAGAAGTTGTACCAGGATGATGCCTGCACCATCCTGGCTGGCTTTTATGTACGTCATCTTAGTGGCTAATTAGCCACTGGATGGCTTTTATAGGCGTCCCCCCTGCTGGCACCTCTTTGATGTAAACAATAAATAATACAATTGAAAAAAAAAAATTAAACCGCCCCCATCCCCCAGTGCTTGCACACAAAGACGAATGCATGCGATGGTTCTACGCGCATAAATAAATGATGATCACATAACACATGTGAGGTATTGCCGCAAATGTCAGAGCGAGATAAATAATTCTAGCACCTCCTCTATAACTCTAAACTGGTAACCTGTAAAAGCTTTTAAAGTGTCGCCATATTGTCGCCATTCCCCGATATGTTAGGTATCTATTTACTCAGAGTAGCACTATCTTTTATATTTTTCCAAAAATGTGGTATTATATTGTGTTTGTGTATGCATTAAAATTAATAAAAGTGAATTTTTTCCCAAAAATTTGCATTAAAAAATGGTAAAACCAACCAATTTATCTAGGGCCTCTGCCAATTTAAAGAAAAAAACTGAAAAAAGTGGGGATCGTGTATGATGAAGCGCGCAGTGCGCCAACTGTCTGCTGAGTCAATAGCTAAAGACTGTCAAATTTTGTGTGGCCTTTAGATTAGCACAACAGTACGTAGAGAGATTCACGGAATGAGTTTCCATGGCCAAGCAGCTGCATCCAAGCCTTACATCTCCAAGCGCAATGCAAAGTGTTGGATGCAGCTGTGTAAAGCACTTTACCACTGGACACTACAGCAGTGGAAACGTGTTCTCTGGAGTGATGAATCACGCTTCTCTGTCTGGTAATCTGATGGATATATCTGGGTTTGGCGCTAGCCAGGAGAACGGTACTTGCCTGACTGCATTGTGCTAAGTGTAAAGTTTGGTGGAGGGGGGATTATGGTGTGGGGCTGTTTTTCAGGGGATGAGCTTGGGTGAGACATGGGTGCGGGGATTGGGATGGAGGAACTTGACTAGCCTGTGCAGAGTCCTGACCTCAACCCGATAGGACACCTTTGAGATGAATTAGGGCAGAAATTGCGAGCCAGGCCTTCCTAAACCTTGTGGACAGCCTTTCTCAGAAAAGTTGAAGCTGTTATAGCTGCAAAAGGTGGGTCAACACAATATTGAACCCTACGGACTAAGACTGGGATGCCATTGGAGTTCATGTGCATGTAAAGGCAAGCATCCCAATACTTTTTGCAATATAGTGAATATATAGTTTGGGGGTTCTATCGAAAACAAAAAAGCGCCAGAAAAAAGGCATGGTCTTTAAGTGGCTAGACAAGGCTGTGCAGTTTGACAGAACTGTAAATCTTAGGACCGGATGGTCACAAAGCTAATCCTTTTGCAAGCAAAACAGCTTTCATAAACTGTATGTATTTCATCAGAGTATGTGGCTGTTTGCCTGAAGTTCAGTTTTAGACACCCATACACAGCGAGATCTTTAGAATATTGTGACTAAAAATACAGTTATCATCTAACATGCATTCAAAGCCACATTAATGTTTCTTCAGATGGCTAGTTTTTAAAGCTTAAAGAAAGTCAACCCAATATTTCATATCTCTGACATATGCCTGCTGTACCATGTACTTGTATGAAAAATTATCCTATTCTCTCTGCATTGCTTTCTTTGTGCAAAATCCCCAGTGTTCCTGCCAGTTCCTCTACTTTCCTATTAAAAACTGATTACACTAGACATGAAAGTACAACATGACCATTTTTCTACCTGTTTCTAGCTTTTATTTATTTAATTTTTTTACTTTAGTAATGGCGGCATTCAGCAACTTATAGAGGGACTGTGATAGTATGGTGGGCAATCTGACACTAACTGACACTTTTTGGGAACTGATTAACTGCCACTGACATCTTTAGTGACACTAACAAAGTGATCAGTGCTAATAATATACACTGACACTGTACTAATGACACTGCCTGGGAAGGGGTTAACATCTAGGGACAATCAAAGGGTTAAGTGTGTGCCTAACAATGTGTTAAGTGTTTACTGTGTGCTGATTTTACTAAGGAATGTGTCTGTTTTCATTCACTCTTTTGCAGGGAAACAAACAGCAGCACATTTCCAGTGTCAGGAAAGAACTCTGTGTTGTTTACAATGACAGAGCTCTGTCCTGTCATCCATTCCACTGATCAGAGGGTCACAGCCATAAATCAATGGCCAGACCCCACTGATTGGCTTGTACTGTAATGAATCACAGCACAGCTGTGAAGGCGGGTGCATGTGTTCGCCCCCTACCTGGAAGAGTCAGATAATGTTACAAGTCCAGCATAGAGTGGCTACCCTGCAGCAGTACATCTGCATGGGGCAGTCCACAAGTGTTTAAATAAGAGTGGAATACCAGGCTCTTAACCTGCAATTTTGGACTGACTCAATGTCTCAATAAAATGCATCTACCACATTGAGTGTAATCACTCCATGTCACACTAGGAATAATGTGAATGGTTTTTGGTATAATGATCATTATTTAGAGTTATGTGACTTCTGATCATAAGGACCAGCATGACAAATAATTGCTATAATTTAACATATTGAGCCTAAGGGCTGCTTGGACGACAACCCCAAATAACTGATGCCATCTTGTGTACCAAACTGGGACTGATTCATTAACTATGTTCCCGCTTTGCCCTCTCTATTCTGCATTTCAAACCTGTTTTATCTCCTGACAGCTCCTCTTCTTTATCTCTGCACTATTTCCTACAAGTGAGCCAAATATGTTCTGCTCCTGATTACTGCTTCTGCTTTTGAACTCCCCTAGACTGTGACAATGACTTATTAGAGATTATACAATGCACTATTTTGCTTGGTACCTATCTCCAGGCAACTGTGGGTGATACCTAAAATAAAACGACTTGGCATGGAAAAAAAATTTCAATATTGAATTGCTGCAGCTCATTCTCAAACAGCTTAATGATAATTTTTTACTTTAAAATTTACAAGGAGTTGTTGGGTGTGTAATTGTACTTTTGCATTCTCATGCATGGACATATTTATGTGATCAATAATTGCCAGAAATCTTCCATTTTAGGTTGAATGTGATTCAAAGAAGCTATGACTACCTTAAATATCCAAGGGATAATCAGGAATAAAATGCAAAAGTAGCTAAAGGATCCCTTTTCAATTATCCCCATGCACCATCCCTTAGAATTTTCAACTCAAAACCGTTCTCAGCTACAGCAAGGCTCCAAGAAAATGGCAAGTGTGCTGCCAAAGCCTAAGATGGGGAGGTAAAAGCTACTCCTACACATGCAAAGTGTTCTCATCATGCACTCATCCAGGTTCCCAGTGTTTGAGCTCAGAACAACCTAACGTTTATGCCTTCCAAACAGGATATATGCCTTATGAAAATCCTTTATTTTCATCAGTTTCCTCACACATGGAGGAGTGAAATGGAAATATTTCATATCCAGTTCTAAAGCTGAATCAGTATTATGGGGAAAACCAGCTCAACTCTAAAATAAAAACTAATTATATTTTGGCTTGGGTATTGGACTACTTCGTGATCGTGTGGAAAATTATTATTTTATTTGCTGTGTGTCTATAACACATTTATTTATAAAGTTACCATTCTTGGCCAGCCGTTACTTGGCTGCTTTGCAAAGGCATATGGACTGGATGAATTTCCTTAAGTCAGATGTAGTCAAACAAGAGTGTCCAAATAAATAATTTTTGTAAAAGCACAGTTTCTGCTGCTCCCATTCAAGTCTCAGATTTTCACCTCTTCTACTTTCCCAACATATTTTTTATAATAAAACAGGGCAGCCAGAGTGCTAAAGGTTGAAACCTTGCCACATGAAAGGCAGCCATTCACAAGCACACAGGGACAAGCGTATTGAAGGCTTATTTGTTCCTTGATCAGTGACATCAACATCACAAGGATAACTTGTCTGATATTGCAGACTTCAACTTGGACAGGGATCACTTGACACTTTCCACAAAACTTATCAAGCACATTGTGTACTTTTTCATACTTAAATTGTTTTAGCTTTGACTAATTGTTGTTCTCTGTTTATGCTAATAGTCTCCTAATAATTTTATAATCTAGCCACCTTCATGAACTGTTCTTTAGGACCTCTGCTTTGAGTCAAGGTGACCATTTTGTTACATTTACATTTATTTTCTTAGACCTACATAACCAAAGAGGGGCTGAACTGTACAGGCCTATATAGTCCAATATTCCTTCGTAGGTGTTTAAGATTCTAACTGGCTTAGTGCTGGCAGTGGCTCAGAGTCCAGCTCATTAAGGCTTCGGACACCAACAACGGTCCAGTAAGAAGCCCAAAAAGCATGCAGCACTTGAAGGGGAAAGAAGTGTGTCCTCAGGGGAGGAGAGTGAGTAGGGGTGGGAAAAAGCCTGTGATGGTGGGGGTATGGCAAAGCAGGAAAAAAAAAGTCAAAGCAACCAAATTAATGGCAGAAGCAACAGAGCCAGGGCCATACAGAGTCAAGAGGAAGCATTAATATTTGCATGCCTAATTGCACTTTTAATCACACTAGCCCAGCATCCACACCATCTAGAAAAACAAGACAATGTACTGCATGCACATTTTTCCCTGGGGAACAGGAAAAAAATATAGAAATGTTTGGTATATATAGGACATTTTGTTACACTGTTTTAATAAATACCCTGCTCATAATTTTGATCCTAAACTTACAAATCAACAAGAATGTATAAAATAAATGATAAAGGTTATTTAATTCAAAATAGAATTTATCAAACTTTACTGTTTAATGACTTCTAATACTATACTTCTTTCTGCACAGCACATGCATCTTTGCAGGTTGCAGAATTTGTCTTATAAATAAAAAAAAATCCCCTGGCTTGCATTTTACAATTGTTTGTGCCTGTCACAGTGATCACATGATTGGGAACTTGGCTGGTTGCTTCCTAATCAATAGTCTCAGATATGTGGTTGCTAGTGGGCACAGGTGAAGTAAGCAATATTGTGAGCAACATCAGCCAGAATACACTCTGTAAACTCAGTCAGTGCTGATATTGAAATTACTTTTTTACACCCATATATTAATTCTGGCAAAAACTGATATAGCAGTTCAGTATCACCTCTTGCTAAATATGCTCCATAGTTATGGCTGGTGACTGTTTAAAGAACAAGGAGAGATCAAAGGCAGGGTGTTCAAGTCAAAGCGGGACTTTTATTTTACAGGTATAAAAAGGAATGCTAGTGTGGCGGTACTGCGGTACTACATATGGTAGTAAGTGGCAAGTGTGTCTTTTTTTTTTTTTTATTTAAATATTTATTAAATTTTTCATATTAATACAAAAACCCAAAAAGGGAGATAATTCTCATACAAATAAACATTTATAACATTTCTACCTTTCCCTTACTGAAAACTCTTTTCTTTCCCATCCCACTACCCCCCCTTCCCGCCCCTCATCCCCCTCCTCCCCCTCTGCAGACTCTAGCCCATTCTAATCTCTTGAGGCTTGTTAATTATTTGCTAACATCCTAGTTCATATTTTCCTATATTTCTCTTTCAATCCTGCTCTTTCCCACTTTTCCCATCTCCTAAAATAAACTCTCATCCTATCTTCCTGCATATGGTATGATCTTTCCATTCTACCTATCTGGTTTACTCTATTAATCCAGTCTTCCTCCTTCGGTACCTCAGATTTCCGCCAAAACTTAGGTATCAGCCCTTTCGCCGCATTCAAGAAGTACCATATACCTGAATCTTTATATTTATTTACAGATGTCTCCACATTGTGTAGGAGGCACGTCGTTGGGTCTAACCCTATGTCAATTTCAGTTATTTCTTCAATCAATTTGACTATTGTCTTCCAAAAAGCCTGGATTTTTGGACATTCCCACCATATGTGAAACACCGTGCCTATCTCTCCACATCCTCTCCAACACATATTTGTATTTTCCCCATTCATTTTGTGCTCTGCACTCGGTGTAATGTGCCATCGTGTCACAAACTTATAGTTAACCTCAACCTCTCTCATACTAACATTGTCGTGTATCAATCTAAACATCTTTCTCTGTCTATCTTCATCAAACCCAACTCCCATATCCCTTTCCCATTTTGTTATAAAAATTAACTTTGTGTTTGTGTCTAATTCTGTGAGTATTCTATACACTTTTGAAATACCGTGCTTCCCATCCCTACGTGTCTCTAACAACCTTTCAAACATATTCCACTCCTGTTTTAATCTCAGGGGTTTCGGTAGATTTCCAATAAAACATTTCAATTGATGATATTTCCACTCATCTATTCTAATAAAAATATCTCCCTTCTTCTCTATTAAATCTTTAAGTGATCTCAATTCCCCCTCCACCAAAACATCTCAGAGCATTCATATATTTCTCCAGCTTGGGTAACAGTACTTCACTAAATTTCTTATAGTACTTAACTGTATAGCCATCCGGGCCTGGGCCTGGGCTTCCCCCCCCCCCGTGCTTTTTAATGCTATTTTAATTTCTTCCTGGGAAATTTCTGCGTCTAGGGAGTTCAACTGTGCTTCACTTAGTTTTGGTAATCCCGCATTTTTTAAGTATGTCATCTTTTTTTCATTAGTTCCCTCTTGAGCTACTTTTAGAGGGCCTTGGGGACTAATATTATATAACTTTTTGTAATACTCCGTAAACACTTTAATAATCTCTTTATTTGAGTGGACCAACTCCCCCTTTGAATTTTTTATCTTTTCTATATAGTTCCTATTTTTCTTTTTATTCAAAGCTCTCATTAGATGTCTTCCTGGTCTGTCTCCCCATCTATATCTCTCGTTCAAAACCCTGTTGTATACTCTTCTCTTCTCCTCATCCATCAACCTCTCTAGCTCATCTTTTTTATCCAATAACTTCTGTCTCGTATCTTTTGTTATTTTCTTCTTATGGATCTGCTCCAAGTCCAATATTTCTTTTAAAAGCCCACTGACCTTCTTTCTTCTTTCCTTTTTCTTCCTTGCTCCTGCCGCAATCAAGATTCCTCTTATGAATACCTTGTGGCTTTCCCAGACTGTAGCTATCGATACTTCCTCTGTTTCGTTCTCCTTAAAGTATACCTTAATCTCTTTCTCGATTTTCTGAACTACATCCTCATCCAGAAGAAGAACCTCATTTAACCTCCACCCTAATCCTCCAGTCCACCTTCTTCCCCATCCCATTTTCATTACGACCGGAGCATGATCCGAGAACGTCCTTGTCTCTATGTCAATTTTAACCAGATGATCTATAAGTTGATGGTCTATTAAGATGTAGTCTAATCTCGAATATATCTCATGTGCATTAGAGAAGAAGGTATAGTCTCTGTCTTTCATATGCATTATTCTCCAGGTGTCCACTAGTTGATATTCATGCATCACTTTTTTCAAAGCTCTCAGAGACCTACTCCTCTCTCTTTGCACGGAAGAGGTATTATCCTTTTGTGGGTCCATACAGAAATTTAGGTCTCCAGCTACTATCAAGTGCCCTTTTTTGAATTCCATTAATTTTTTCAACAGACCCTTCATATACATCTCCGGGTTTTTATTAGGGCAGTATATATTGGCTAAAGTACACTCAATCCCCTGAAGTCTACCTTTTAAGAATAAAAACCTCCCCTCCGGGTCGGTTCTTCTATCCTCCAGCTCAAATCTCATATTCTTTGCCAAGCCTATTGCAACCCCTTTTGCTCTTTTAATTGGAGAATCTGCATAGTACCATGTTGGGTAGTGTTTGGATTTCAATTTCACGTTTGCCTCTATCTCAAAGTGCGTCTCCTGTAAAAATACCACTGACGTAGCCCTATGATGTAACTCATTAAACAACCTAAATCTCTTCCCTGGACAACTCAGCCCGTTCACATTATAGGTTATAAACTGTATTTCTTCCATCATTCCCAATTAACTCCATCTCTCTTCCAGATTGCCTCTTCCTCTTTATCCCTTCTGTCATGCAGAGAATTGACCCAATACCTCCTCCCTTCCCTCCCACCCAACTCCCGTCCCCTCCCCCCTCCCTCCCATTCTCCCAACCCGCCCCCCTCCCTCCCCCCCCCTCCCTCGCCTTTCCCTCCACCCCCCCTCCCGCCCCCCATTTTTTTAGGCCTTCAAATTGCCTATCAATCATTTGTGGGTATAAGACCACCTTTGATTTTTTTTTAAAAACCTTGGGGTTGAACTCCTCCCATGTACAGCTTTCCCACCTCCAACCACCCCCGATTACCCTCGTTCTCTCCACATCCTTCCACTTTTGCGGTGCGGTTGAAAGAGATAGAGAGGAATATAAAAAAAAAAAAAAAACTCCTCCCTACCTTCCCCCTACCTACTGTCTGCCATTCCTCTTCTCCCCCGTTGCCTGTCTCTCCCTCTGTTTCCCACCCAGTAATCCTTATTTTGTGCAATTCCAGTCTATCGCAGAAGTCTCTCAAGTCCTCAGGAAATCTCAGATATGCTGTTACACCATTCTTCCATCCGATTAAACACTCTGGGTTACCCCATCTATATTGAACATTCCGTGTTCTCATCTGCTCTAATAGGGGTTTCAAGGATCTCCTTCTCCACAATGTCTCATACGATAAGTCCGCAAATATCTGAATATTTATATCTCCATACTTAATAGTTGTTCTTCCTTTAGTCCTTTTCCAAATCTCTTCCTTATCTCCATAATTATGCAGCTGAACAATTACATCTCTAGGTTTTGCCTTCTCATTACCATGATGGAACTTTCCTGTTCTATATACTCCATCCAATTTAATTACATCTGTTTCAGGTCTGTCCATAATGGAGTTTGACATTTTACAGACTATTTCTTGAAGTTCTCTCCCTTTCAAATTTTCTGGGATTACTCTTATCCTCAAGTTGCTTCTCCTATTCCTGTTCTCTTGTACTTCTATTTTATACAGCAATTGTTTCTGCGTATTCCTCATCGTAGCAGCCCTTTTTTCTAGGCCTGAAATAAATTGGGTGTGTTTATTAATTTTTTCCTCCATTTCTTCCATTCTCTTTAACAGGTGCCCTAGATCCTGTCGAATATTTGTCATTTCTTGCTTAAAAGTTTTTTCCAAGTTTTTAAACATTTCGGCCATCTCTCTTTTATTCGGCACTTGTAAATCCTTTTCAAGATCTTTCCTCTCTGGGTTTTCTATCGACTGTCGGCTGCTACAATTCAGGCCCAGTGACACTCTGGGGCTATTTTCCAAACTGGTTTCCATTTCCCCTTTTTCATTGCCACTATGGGCCCTTTCTGGAGTCACATTCCCCTGGGAGGTATATTTTTTAATTGTACCCGTCTGGGACCCTTTGAGCCCACTTCCTTTAACGCTTTTATTCTTCATACCTCCTGTGCAAGCTGTACTCTTTACGAGAGGGAAACTTTAGACTGTATATTGGGGCATTAATTTTGGTCAGATCTCTCTAATATCACTTAGCAATTTCTCTTTCTCTCTTCTTTCTTTTATTTTATTTTCACTTTCCAGAACTCCCTGGGAATCCCCCTTCACTCTTTTATAGGCAGCTCATTTCCCACAATCCAGGACACATATATAATTACACATGGGTTCTTCACTCACCCTCCTTCACTTGCTCATCAAATGAGGCGACACAGATCCACAGCCGTCCCTTTGTTTCTCCTGGATTGTGTCTCTGGGGGATTCCTGCAGGGTCTCCTGTTGCTTGGAGCTATGTGTCCTCTTCTGTACAGCAGGTTTAGGGACTCTTCCAGCCTCTCCCCTCTCCTGTCAGGGAACCGGCCGGCGTCTCAGCTACCCAGAGCTCCTTTGCGGCCACCAGCGTGCTCCCGCCGCACTGCTCGGTTTCCCCGGCAACCCGACAGCTGATCTCGGGTCTCTGCAGCGTGATCCCTTCTCGGAGCTCCGTGCCCGCTCCTGCTCCACTCCTCCTTCACCGCGCCGGATTCCCACCTCCAGGAGACCCCATTCAGGTAGGGCACCGCAAGTAAAGTCCTGAGGGTTCTCAGGGTGGTCAGATCGGGGATTGTCAGAGAGCACTCACATTGTGCTCTCCGACGCCGCCATGTTTAGGCTCCGCCCCGCCCTCCGACTGTGCTATCCTAATAGCTGAATCAGTGGCAAGTGTGTCTTATTACTGATGGGTAGTGCACATGTCGTGGGCTAGTCCAGATACTGTTAATCAAGATGGCAGACAACAGTGTTAGTACATGCATGGAACAGCGTGCGCTGATGAAGTTTCTTGTGAACAAAGATGTAAAACCCACGAATATCTACAGAAGACTTCAAGCACAGTACGGTAATAAGATCGCAGTAAGACCTTTGAATAGTGTAAACGTTTCAAAGATGGCCATACGTCAGTCAGTGACAATCCCAGCCATGGTCGTTCCCAGCCCACAACAGTCATTTCTGTGAACATTCAGAACGTGGAACGCTTGATCCTGGATAATCAATGCATAACCTTTCGTGAAATTGAACAAGAGATGAATCTTTCTATGGAAACGGTGAAAATGACAAAGTGAAGCAGGCTGTCCTAGGATGTTTAAGGCGTACTGACAAATCTGTTGATGCTGAAGCTTTCCAGGCATTAGTTAAACACTGGGATCAGTGTACAAATGTAGCAGAGGAGTATGTAGAAAAATAAATGCAGTTTCCACTTCTTGAAATTTGTTCTTTTATTATATAAACTCAAAAGTCCTGGTATGACTTGAACGTCCCTCATATATTTTGTCACACTGGATAAAAGATCTGTTTATGTAAGGCCAACTCCACAATTTGTACCATGTTACATGTAATACCCATATTTAGCAACACCCCAACCGTGTTATTCATTCACCAAGATCTCTTAATACATGAAATAGAAGATGCAGTTTAGACCGTTATGGAATGCCACATTCATAGTCTATTAACACTTCCTCCAGTTCATTAACTGAAAACCTGCACTTCTGCATGGAAAGGGAGCTGAGTGAAGAGTCTGCAGGACAAAAAAGGGAGAAAACAAAGTTCCAAGAGTCTGCAGGAGCCTGGCATTGCAGGACTTTGGATTGCATGTACAATGCTTGGCAGACTCTTGTGAAAACAACCATATTTTTTCCTGCAAAAATATGTGAAATTATTAATTTACTGTGAAGCCTTTAAAACAGATTTGGATATGCTTAGCTAAGGTACTAACTGGGTAAAGACAACAATACTTTGTTGTGGAAAAAACAATCTGAAGTTCTTGAATATTCTATGGATCAACGAATTGTATGTGAGCTCTACTGTTTATGCTAATCATGAATTTGCAGGTTAACACTGGCTTTTACATTCTGTACATGCACTTGCAGATAGTAAACAAGCTGAATTGTAAAGAAACAGCAATATTGCCTGAGGGCACAGCCACAAATCTGAGTATACAGATGTAAACAGTGTAAAGTAATAAAGTAAGAACAAAACAAAGTGGTGAATTTTCTTGATGGACATAATGTCCCAGTACTTTTTCACATAAATTATTAAATAATCCAGGAATACTATGCTATGATTTATACACACATGATCAATTCTGCAAAATTTGTTTTAAGAAATGTTTTTCCAGGGGTGTAGTTTCGGCAGTCTTATTGCATGTAAATAAACCTTTCACTAGTATTTGAAAGAAAAAATATCTATTTTAATGAAAATATATTAGTTACACACCTCCCAACTTCTGAACTTCACAAAGAGGGTCAATTGTTAAAAGAGCAGAAAGGGTTTGGCCAGCCAAAAGTGGGCAAGATCAAGTGGGTGTGGTTTCAAGATACACCTTCAGCAAGTTTGACAAAAATCCCACCTGTCACTGGAAGATTTATCTTAAATAAAGAACAGAAACACAGCCAAGAAAATATTGTTCATTAATAAAATTGTTTATGTATTTATTTAGCTAACTACAACTGTAAATTGCAGCAGCCCAGCAGTTTTTGCAGAGAATACTTTGACAAAAATCAATTGTCCTACAAACACATTTGACATAAAATATTTAGAAAACATCATTTGACATGGAGCATTCTGCTGAATGCCGGGACACCTGTTGTGGCTGCTTTTGGGTTGAAGATTTTTTTTAGGTGGCAAAAATCCTGTGCAATAAAACTGTCACCTAGCTTAATATAATGTATAACATAGCACAGGGCTCAAAATTTCCACTCGCCTGCTCGACTTTGGCAAATGAAAATATGGTGGGCGCAAGTTTTTCCAGACTGCAACAGGTGAAACTGACCCTGAAGGCTGCAGGATGCAGATGAGGAAAAGCCGCTTCCAGCTGCTTAATTGAAAGCCATACAGGGAGATCGATGCTTGTAACTGTCCCCACTGCTACACTGATCATCCCTGACCATCTATCGGATTTATCTTTCTGGGCCCCACTTTGTGCTCCTTGGTGCCCAGCCCCTCCCTCCATCTTCCGCACCAATAGGAGAGAGAGAGGCTGGATCTGCTGTGCCTCCCCCTGTGCTCGCCCGCACTCCATTTCGTGCAACTGCTAAGGGGATGTGTGCACGGGAAATTGCATACAGAGCAGCCAGAAGCTCTGTAATGCTTTTGAGCCAGTGAGCCGGGGGCCATCCATGTGAGTCTAACCTTCCTTCCTTCCTTTCATCCTCACCTACCTTCCTTCCCTCCTTTCTCCCCACCCTTCCTTCCATCCCTCCCATCCTTCATTTTCTTCTTTCTCTTCATCCATTCCCTTCCTTCCTCCCTTCATCCATTCTCTTCCTTCCTTCCTCCATTCCCTTCCTTCCTTTCTTTCTTCCCCCATTCCCTCCCTTTCTTCCTTCCTTCCTGTAGCAATTCCCTCCCTCCCTTCTTTTCTTCCTTCCTCCATCCATTCTCTCTCCTTCCTTCCTTATCTCTCTCCCTCCCCTCCTCCTCTTTCCTATTTTGTCCTCCAGAAATAGATTTCATGAATACAGCCACAAGAGTTTAGTTTTGTGTGGTAGTAGTTTGTGTCATGTGGGGACATCTGATGTAAGGGTGACTGTGAAGGAGACACCTAATGTAAAGGGGACTCTGATGGGGACACTTGATGTAAAGGAAGACTCTGATGGGGCACCTAATGTAAAGGAGGACACCTGATGGGTGTTTATTTAATATTTATTTTTGTAACTTTATTCTGCATAAAACTTTTACCAGTGTAATTTCAGCAGATAATTTACGAGGGGGTGTTTAGGGGTGGAATTAGGGGTGGGGCAAGGTAGGGGTTGGGTGGGGTAACTGGTGGCGAGTAACTCTTAAGGCCTGACTAGTAGCTCAGGAATTTTGAGCCTTGACACAGCGTATACAGTGCAGGGTTGAGGAGTATAATATACATCATAGTGTATACAGTGCAGAGAAAATATCTATAATATGCTAATTGAATTCAATGCAGGGGTTGGCAGTATAACAAACAACAGCAGTATAATGTATGTAGAGTGCAATGGTCAGGAGTATGTTGTATAAAGGCCAGCTTACAGAGCACGATAGTGTCTATCGTGCAGGAGTCAGGAGTGTATAACACACAAGGTGCAGGGCACAAATGTCTGCAACATACAAGGTGCAGGGCTCACAAGTCTATAATATACAGAGTGTTGGGGTCAAGACAGAAGTAGGTAACACACAAGATGCAGGGGTCAGGAGTGCATAATGCACAGAGTGTAGAGATCAGGAGTGGTTACTGCAGAGAGTGCAAAAGTCAGGAGCATGTAATGCATAGAGTGCAAGGTACAGGACTGATTATTGCACAGAGTACAGGGGTCAGGTGTGCATGACACACAGAGTGCAATGTTAAGAGTGATAATGTTACAGAGTGCAGGGCTCAGGAGTGCATATCACACAAAATGCAGGGGTTTGGAGTTTGTAATACACAGAATGCAGGGCTCAGCAATGGTTGTCACACAAAGTGCAGAGGTATGGAGTGCATAACAGTCGGAGTGCCAGTGTCATGAATGTGTAAAGCACAGAATGAAGTGGTCTGGACCAGTTATCACACAGAGTACAGGGCTCAGGTGTGTGTAACACACAGAGTGCAGGGGTCAGGGGTCGTTATTGCAGAGTACCAGGGTCAACAGTGATTGATGCATAGAGTTCAGAGATCAGGAGTGCATAATACGCAGTGCAAAGGTCAGGAGTGAATAACAAAGAGTTCAGGGGTTAGAAGTATGTAATGTACAGGCTAATGTACACAATGCAAACAAAAATTACCCCCGCTTTCCTCCCAAGCGCATATCCCCCATGGTACAGATCTCCCCAGTAGATCCAATTCCACCCCCATTACAGATTTCCTCAAACAGCCCAGGCCCTTTCTCCTAGCCCACCCCAATCCCAGCTTAACTCCTCATTATAAACCTCTCTATACAGCTCCTTCTCAGTACAGTCAGACCATCAGTACAGAGCCCCCCCCCCAATATATATCACCTTCTTTCCCACTTTCTCACCAGTACAGACGCCCCACCCCATTTAAAATGACTCACCAGATTCCATGTAGACCTCACATCCTGCAGAAAATTCTCTTTTTGGCTGTGCTATGTGACCTGATCCGAACAAGAGCTTCAGTATATGCTGAACATACATGGGTTGCGACAGAACATACATATGAGACTAGCATATTTATGTGACCTGAGCCAAGGAAGAGCTTTCCTATGCGTTGCATATAAATTAGTTACAACACATTCATATGCCACTAGCTTATTTATATACAGTTATTCTGACAGCTCATTCATCTGCAAACAACCTGAAAATTTGCATATGACTGAGCAGTGGTACACCATAGCAGGGTTAGAGCCTTTGTGGGACAAAACCTCTGTACATGGGACTCTTAATCAATAGATAATAGACCATGTTAGCACAAATTAGTACAATTTACATGATTTAAGCCAGCCATACATGGATCAAAATTCGGCCGATCTATCAATTAATTCTGTACAACCAGCCTATTGTAAAATTTCCATCTGATCAGTGGCGCCTGTCAAAGAGCAGCAGTGAATGCATTACTCAAAATACCATACACTATTGTGCACTATAGTAACATACACTATATTGCCAAAAGTATTGGGATGCCTGCCTTTACACACACATGAACTTTAATGGCATCCCAGTCTTAGTCTGTAGGGTTCAATATTGAGTTGGCCCACCCTTTGCAGCTATAACAGCTTCAACTATTCTAGGAAGGCTGTCCAAAAGGTTTAAGAGTGTGTCTATGGGAATGTGTTCCCCCACCCCAAACTCGCTCATCCATGTCTTATGGACCTTGCTTTGTGCACTGGTGTGCAGTCATGTTGGAACAGGAAGGGGCTATCCCCAAACTGTTTCCACAAAGTTGG
Source organism: Staurois parvus (assembly GCF_062004578.1). Taxonomy (NCBI): domain Eukaryota; kingdom Metazoa; phylum Chordata; class Amphibia; order Anura; family Ranidae; genus Staurois; species Staurois parvus. The sequence continues at coordinate 7,186,948 of NW_028317968.1, read as the reverse complement.
GAGCATGAAATTGTCCAAAATGACTTGGTAAGCCGACGCCTTAAGAGTTCCCTTCACTGGAACTAAGGGGCCAAGCCCAACCCTTGAAAAGGGGCCAGACAGAGAAGCGTGATTCGTCACTCCAGAGAATACGTCTCCACTGCGCTAGAGTCCAGTGTCGGTGTGCCTTACACCACTGCGTCCATTGCTTTTGCATTGCACTTGCTGATGTAAGGCTTGGATGTAGCTCCTCAGCCATGGAAACCCAGTCCATGAAGCTCTCTATGCACTGGGTTTGTGCTAATCTGAATGCCAAATGAAGTTTGGAGGTCTTTAGCTATTGCCTCTGCAGACAGTTGGCAACTTCTGTGCACTGTGCTCTTCAGCATGCACTGACCCTGCTCATTTTACGTTGCCTACCACTTCCTAGCTGAGTTTCTGTTGTTCCCAGTTGCTTCCACTTTGTTATAATACCACTAACAGTTGACCGTGGAATATTTAGTATATAGTTACATAGTTAGTCTGGCTGAAAAAAGACAAAAGTCCATCCAGTTTGACCATTAAAAGATTTATTGATTGATCCAGAGGAAGGCAAAAAAAAACCCAGCAAAGAATGACCCAATTTACTCCTGCTGGGAAAAAAATTCCTTTCTGATCCCCCGAGGGAAAATCGGATATTCCCTGGATCAACTTTACCTATAATGTTAGTATCCAGTTATATGCTATCTAAGAAATAATCCAGGCCTTTTTTTAAGCAATCCACTGAGCTGGCCAGAACCAACTCTTGAGGGAGTCTATTCAACATTTTCACAGCTCTCACTGTAAAGAAACCTTTCCGTGTTTGGAGATTACATTTATTTTCCTCCAGACATAAAGAGTGCCCCCTTGTCCTCTGTGATGATCTCATGGTGAATAGCTCTACATCGACTTCACTATATGAACCACTGATGTATTTATACAGTGGGGATCGAAAGTTTGGGCACCCCAGCTAAAAATTTGTATTAATGTGCATAAAGAAGCCAAGGAAAGATGGAAAAATCTCCAAAAGGCATCAAATTACAGATTAGACATTCTTATAATATGTCAACAAAAGTTAGATTTTATTTCCATCATTTACACTTTCAAAATAACAGAAAACAAAAAAATGGCATCTGCAAAAGTTTGGGCACCCTGAAGAGTTAATATCTTGTACTGCCCCCTTTGGCAAGTATGACAGCTTGTAAATGCTTTTTGTAGCCAGTCAAGAGTCTTTCAATTCTTGTTTGAGGTATCTTTGCCCATTCTTCCTTACAAAAGTCTTCCAGTTCTTTGAGATTTCTGGGCTGTCTGTCACGCACTGCTCTTTTAAGGTCTATCCATAGATTTTCAATTATGTTGAGGTCAGGAGATTGTGAAGGCCATGGCAAAACCTTCAGTTTATGCCTCTTGATGTAATCCCCCGTGGATTTCGAGGTGTGTTTAGGATCATTATCCATTTGTAGAAGCCATCCTCTCTTTAACTTCAGCTTTTTCACAGATGGCATCAAGTTACCATCCAAAATTTGCTGACATTTTATTGAATCCATTTTTCCTTCTACTCGTGAGATGTTCCCTGTGCCACTGGCTGCAACACAACCCCAAAGCATGATTGATCCAACCCCATGCTTAACAGTTGGACAGAGGTTCTTTTCATTAAATTCTGTGCCCCTTCTTCTCCAAACGTACCTTTGCTCATTCTGGCCAAAAAGTTCAATTTTAACCTCATCGGTCCACAGAACTTGTTTCCAAAATGCATCAGGCTTGTCTATATGTTCATTTGCAAAGTTCAAACAATGATTTTTGTGGTGAGGACGTAGAAGAGGTTTTCTTCTGATGACACTTCCATGAAGACCATATTTGTACAAGTATCTCTTTATAGTGGAATAGTGTACCACAACTCCAGTGTCTGCCAGATCTTTCTGGAGGGATCGTGCAGTCAAACGTGGGTTTTGAATTGTTTTTCTCACAATCCTGCGAGCTGTTCTGTCTGATATTTTTCTTGGTCTTCCAGATGTTGCTTTAACTTCCACTGTTCCTGGTGACTGCCATTTCTTAATTACATTCCGAACAGAGGATATTGACATCTGAAAACGCTTTGCTATCTTCTTATAGCCTTCTCCAGCTTTGTGAGTGTCAAACTATTTTCAGTTTCAGTTTTCTAGACAACTGCTTAGAAGAACCCATGGTGCTGATTGTTGGGGCAAGGTCAGATGAGTCTGGGCATTTAAAACCTTTGAGATTGACATCACCTGGTCTTCCCAAACGATGATTGAGAACAATCCATGACACTGGCAGGTCTCAGCTTTGCAAAGGGGGCAGTGCATGCTATAAATTCTGCAGGGTGCCCAAACTTTTGCAGACGCCATTTTTTTGTTTTCTGTTATTTTGAAAGTGTAAATGATGGAAATAAAATCTAACTTTTGTTGACATATTATAAGAATGTCTAATCTGTAATTTGATGCCTTTTGGAGGTTTTTCCATCTTTCCTTGGCTTCTTTATGCACATTAATACAAATTTTTAGCTGGGGTGCCCAAACTTTCGATCCCCACTGTACATGTTGATCATATCTCCCCTTAATCTCCTCTTCTCAAAAGAGAATACATTCAGTTCCTCTAATCTTTCCTCATAGCTGAGCTTCTCCATGCCTCTTATCAGTTTGGTTGCCCTTCTCTGTACTTTCTCCAGTTCCCCAATGTTCTTTTGTGAATTGGTGCCTAAAACTGAACTGCATATTCCAGATGAGGTCTTACTAATGATTTGTACAGGGGTAATATGATATCTCTCTCTGGAGTCTATTTTAATACAAGAGAAGATTTTGCTCGCTTTAGAAACCACAGCTTGGCATTGCATGCCATTATTAAGCTTGTGATCTACCAGAACTCCCAGATCCTTCTCCACCATTGATTCCCCCAGTTGTACCCCCCCCAGTATGTATGATGCATGCCTATTCTTAGCCCCCATGTGCGAAACTTTACACAGTGGCTTAGTGGTTAGCACGTCTGCCTTGCAGTAAATGGGTCATGGGTTCGATTCCCGACCATGGCGCCTCCTGCATGGAGTTTGCATTTTTCCCTGTGCTTCCGTGGTTTTCTCCGGGTGCTCCAGTTTCCTCCCACATTCCAAAGACATGCTGGTAGGTTAATTGGATCATGTCTAAATTGGCCCTAATATGTATATGTATGAATGTAAGTTAGGGACCTTAGATTGTACACCCCTTGAGGGTTAGGGACTGATGTGAATGTTCAATATATATATATGTGTAAAGCGCTGTGTAAATTGACAGCGCTATATAAGTACCTAAAATAAATAAATTTATCTTTAAACCTCATTTGCCACATAGATACTCAATTAAACAGTGCATTGAGGTCGGCTTGTAAGTTGAAGACATCCTGTAAGGACGTTATTGCACTGCACAGCTTTGTGTCATCTGCAAAGACTGAAATGGTATTTTTAATCCCAAACCGTATATCGTTTACAAATGTATTAAAAAGTAAGGGTCCCAACACTGAACCTTGCGGTACACCACTGACAACCCTAGACCATTCAGAGTATGAATCGTTAACTATTACTCTTTGAATACGATATTTTAGCCAGTTTTCTACCCATTTATATACAGATTTTCCAAGCCCGTAGCCTTTACCTTACACATTAGTCATGTGTGGGGAACTGTGCCAAATGCTTTTGAAAAATCCAAGTATAGCACGTCCACCGCCACCCCTCTGTCCAAGGTTATGCTCACCCCCTCATAAAAAGAAATCAAATTTGTTTGACAACTTCTGTCTTTCATGAATCCATGCTGTCTGTTGCTTAAAATATTTATTTCCAGCAATAATAGTAGCAAGGAAATTTCATGGATGGACTTATTGTACAGGTGGCAACCTATCACAGTACCACACTTGAATTCACTGAGCTCCTGAGAGTGACCCATCCTTTCAAAATGTTTGTAGAAGCAGTCTGCATGCCTAGGTGTTTGATTTTATACACTTGTGGCCATGGAGGTGATTGGAACACCTGAATCCAATGATTTGGAGGGGTGTTCCAATACTTTTGGCAATATAGTGTATGTATCACTGCACCACATGAAGCCAGTCTCGCAGAAAGTATATATATGATTCATGCATTTTCTCTGTCTGTAAATTTAGCACCAGAACTAATATTTTAGTTTAGAGTATAGGTACTGTTTTAGGTGTACTAATATGTAGTAACTATGTCACACATTAATACACACTGGAACTAAATCTTTACCAACTCATAATGGCTCTGCTTTGAAAGGAAAATAGCATTCAGAGCCAGCTATGGCACTGTTTTCATCCATTAGCCTGCACTGAACTCTGATAGCAAATGTATCATAGGAAGTTATGTACTACCTATCTAGCACACACTTTGGTTAAACATATTGATTTTAGCATTATATATGTCTGAGTACATTATATTTAGAACTAAACAAGACATACATTTATTAACTTTTATGCACCTGGAAAGAGGTGCCTAAACAGCAATATATTGAAATCCATATGTGCCCTTGACAGAAGTATATAGTGTATGACCAAACTTATCAAGAACTGGTCAAAGTATCCCTTTATGCTATGTTAAAGTTAACTTGAAAAGCAACTCAGTCATATTTGATTGAACATACATAAAAAAAGAAATTTTGATGGACTGAGGGACATTTGCTTAAACTGTTTGAACTGCCATTTTGTTTTTATTTAGTGAAGCCGAATGATAAAATTAAGTGCAGTAGTGCCTGTATAATGCAGATGTCAACTGCTGGGTTCAGTTCATTCACAATTACCTCTTTTTGTTTGGTCTAGTTTTGTTTTAAATCAGTTCTACATACAGTACTCTGATGTATCATACCACAGCATGATCCGTTAGGACTCTAAATGTTTGCTGGGTTTGATGGATGGTATGTAGACACAAACAAGAAAAACATACAAGGGAAAAACTACCTAGTGTAGATATCAAAACCTAGACTATATATGTAAACCAGGTAATTCATAAATTAATTAAGCTGAATTACCAAAAACAGAACTAGGGATTTCAATTGTCATCCTGTTACAAATGGCTTGGCACTTTATGATCATGTTTGCTACAGATGTCTAGGTTTCAAAAGCAGCAAACAGTAATGTTTTATTTTTATTAGTGGTTAATATGATTTAGAATTAGAAAAAAAACACAAACATTCATACCCTAAAAAATATTTTGTCTGTGACATGTTAGGTGATTTAGGTCTTGTGAACAACCATAAGGCTATAAACTGGTGACTGAAAAGAGCCTATGAAGTCTAATAGCCTATTTTGAAACATAGTGTATTTAAAGAAGAACTCCAATTCATTTTTTTTTTTTACTATGCAATGTGGTTGTGTCCCCACTGCATGGTTCAGCTGCTCCTTTTTTCTAGGGGTAGGACTAAGCCCATACTCACCTGACCCGCCGATCCTACAGAAAACCATGTGGCGGACTGTTCCTGTCTGTGGAGCACACATTGAGCGTGCTGACATCAGGAACAGTACATTTACAAGACCACTGGACCGCGCGGGGGGGGGGGGGGGGCAGGAGCCGAAAGGCCCACTGCATAGGCAAACATTTTATTCCCCAAACTTCTGCTTTCAGAAGGAGGTATAGAAAAATAAAGGCTGTACCTCTTCCAGCGATTAAGCTTTATTTATTTATTAATTATATTTTCAAAATGTTTAACGTACATTTTGCTCAGAGACTTCTGTACACTGCCATTGCTGTCGTCGTTCTTAAAATGTTAGTTATCTGATTTTCATTCTGGTCCTCTGCCTTCAGTGCATTCAGAGCCACTAACACAAAACAGGTACAAGGAAGAACAGCTTTATTTACTAGTTTACTCTGAGCTCCCTAGTTGCACATTTGTTATGGGTCAGAGACTTTGAAGTATTGAAGACCAAGATCACTGAGCAACTATTATTTGTATAATTTTAGAAGGAGTTCAACAATGTCTGCCTACAAATCTCTGTTAAATACCCCAGGCCACTATTCCTTATTGTTTGTCTGTTCGTTACCAGGACATTATTAGCAGATTAATTTAAAGATTAATAAGTCTGGCTCATCCGCTATTCAATACACTGAAATATCACTGTAAGTAACAATTAATACTTTCATATTCAAATGTTTTTATGGTTCTTATAAAAAAATTAGGATAGGGCTACATATGAATGTCACTCTACCTAGCTGCAAACAAATTTCTATTCTTAGATAATTGATACTGCAGCAGACCTGTGGCATGTCTGCATAGGCACGAGATACCCCCACACATACGCAGACACACTGCAGGTCTTTTCCAGGTCATTTTCTGTGCATGTAATCTTGCAATTGGGCAGACATGCCACGGGTCTCTGCTCCCTGCACTGGATTCACGTCATGTCTACACATGTACAAGGTTTTACGCTGAACACTGGAGCCTAATTCAGCCTCATCTAGGTGAGGATTCAGGAAATTAAATACAAAAGATAATACAAAGAAAAAAAATCATAATCGTTAAACATTTTTCCCAATTGTTTAAGAAGCAATGAGGAAGGGGTGGAAGTGAATGCTAAGATGGGTGAAAGTTTGCTATAATTGAGGAAGGGTTAAGCTGGCCATACATTAAATGAATTTCAGCCATTTCTTGATGAACTGACCAAAATTTGAGCCATGGGTGGCCCTGTTGGCACCCACCCACTCAACATCCTTTAATCTGAAAATCAAAGGCGATGGGCAGAAAATGTTCGGCCAAACAGCAGCTGTATCCGATCAGATGCGCCCACTATTCAGATATTCTGACATTTCTTAGTACCAAGTTTTTATTAAGTTTATTCTGAGTTAAAAAGTTTTACAAATTATAAGCAATGGTCATATACAAGGATTACAGAGGACTTGGCTTTAGTCAAGGGTAAGGTTACATGCCTGAGACATTATTAGCCAAAATATGATTGTAGAATCTACAGAATATATGCGCATCCATGGATATGACACATGATGGCCTGATCAACTGCATGCACAGGATGGGGGATGCGGCCTGCACCACCTCACATGGGCCCTATGCTCATCCAGACCTCCCATACATATAAGGCATCAACATTCCATCATTTGTTGGTGGTAACCCAACTGCCATGTCATTTTTGTCTTGGAAAAAAAATGCCAAATGTACAAATTAGTAGGAGCCATAAGACAAGAATAGAAGAAAGAGAAAAAAAAGGGTGGATTAGCAACAGGATAGGGGAAAAAAGGACTTCAGGGCAGGGGCATTCCTGGAGTATCCAGAAAACATACAAAATGGAGAGATGTCATATAGTCAATAATCAGTGATCCAAACCATTTGAGCTAAATGTTTTGGAATCAGTCCATGGAGTTACCACCATTTTTTAATTGGTTAGATACCAGGTTACCCATGAATTAGGCTATGGTTGGTTGTGAAGACCACCATGTTTTAGCAAGTTTTTGCTTAGCTGCTACCAAGATAACAAAGTAATTTAATTTGGCCCAAGAATCAATACATACATTTTGGAGGGCCTCATATGGATTTTTGTGTATGCCCTGGCCTACACAGAAAGCGCACCAGCCAAATGCATTATCCTATGGTAAATGTATTAAAATAATGGTAAAGTCATACTTACAGTGTATTTAAAATCATATATTAGGTTAAAGCCACTGGGTACAGTGATTGATGAGACCCAATGAACCCTAGGACGCCTGAAAGATGCTGTCCAAGAACCAAGACAAAGGTTTGCATGTTTCAAGGGAAACCCTCTACCTCAAACCTCTTCCTCAGAGATATTAAAGCCAGTACTTTTTTGTGCAGTGAGATGCAATTTGAGCCCATACAAAATTATTGGGCTCAAATTGCACTGCAAAGAATTGCATGAATTTTGAAAAGGAATGCGGTGTGATTCCTGTCCGCATCACATGAGTTTTCCTGCACCGCTCCTGTGAGAAACTGCATGTGGTTCCAGCTTAAATCACATCACATCCCTGTTCAAATCACATGCAATTCTTTGCAGTGCAATTTGAGCCCATTCACATTGTACCGCACCACACAAAAAAGTAGATAGCAGTAATTGACATCACTACTTGTTTTTAAAAATCTGGTGCATTCCTGGTTTTCAGAGTATTTAATGTTACCCCATATTCCATATCAATAACGTTTATTGAATAAAACATACTGTATCTGGTTATTCAAAAGAAGGAGCTGGAAGAATAACAGCATGAAAGCTGAAATAAACAGAAACTACACGCCCTTTTTAAATTCTTTATTCCCTTTATTTTCAAAAAGAAGAAGGTTTACACAATACACAAAATACACAAAAAAGGTAACACTTACTGTACCTTCTTTAAAAGGGTATACAAAACAAGATTGCACAGAGCCAGTAAGTTTTGCATAGATAATGGGTTCAATCATAGAGAACATGAACTGAGAGTAAAAAACAATAAGTGATCAAAATGGAGAAGGTAAAAAGTGACCAAAACAGGGAGAGAAAAGAAAGAGGGGCATGGCATATCCGTGCCATTCTTTCATAGCTGTGATGTGACTCCCACGTGCATGAATGATGTCATTGCGGCCTGGCGATTCAAACCTCCAGAGCCTGCAAACCCGAAAGGAAGACCAGTTAAAGATGGAAACCCTATTAGAGGTGACAGCACCCCCTGAAGGGCTTCATGATATGTGCTAGTATGCGGTGCATAATAACACATTTTAACATTGTTTTTGTTTTTTGCTTTTTTTCTTTTCAGATTTCCTACCACTTTAAGGGGGTAATGCAGAGGGAATAACAGGGATCAGGAGCAAAGAAAAACCTTGGATGGTAGGTTAGATAAGGAGCAGAGTCAAGTGTCCACAAACATGAGGGCTTTACCTCCCTCTGAAAATGTGAAGTCTAGCCAGTAAAATCAGGTCTTCTTGATGGTTTCATATTTATTTTGGGAGGAAAGCATAAGGTCCTACATACTGCAAATGTTTTCAACTTTAAGTAAACAAAGTGAGATCGAAGAGGGATTGGTGTCTTTCCATTTCAGAGGAATGCACGATTTAGCAGCATGCAAGAGATCGTGGAGGATAGATTTCACATACGTTTTTGCTGGAACTGAGTGATGAAGTAGAAAGAAGGCCGGGTAATCCAGATGAGTAAAATCCATGAATTTCTGGAAGATCTCTTATAGCTTGGTCTAGAAAGGTGTCAGTTTGGGCAAAATATGTGGGGGAGAGAGCCCATCTCCAAGTGGCAACATCAGCAGGTATTAGGAATATTGGAGTTGCATTTGTGCTGGATAGAAGGGGTTCTGTACCACCTTGATAGGATTTTATTATAAGTTTCTTGGAGCCCGGAGCTTAGAGGGTTGTAGGAAGAAATGCAGTATCCTTTGACTTTGTGAAGGAGGAAAGGTTAATTGTAGATCCTGCTCCTATTGTGAAAGGAAAGGAGTCTTGTAATGTTCCTGCAGTTGGGAAAACAGCATGTAGGTTATGAAAAGGGAGTGTCTGAGTGGACCCATATCGTAGCATAGGGTCTCAAATGAAAGGATGGTCAAAGCAGAGAAGAGAAGGATCGGTACTCATGCAGTCAGGTACTGCAATCGGGGTACATTCCAGAAAGCCAAACAGGTCTGGCAGCAGATCTGGAGAATGTAGGACAAAACGATTGTAGCCTTTTCTGATGAGCAGCTGAAAGGGGTAGACCCCATGCATACGAGGCACTGCTCCAGGTGGTTAATTTCAGGAGGGGTTTGATGAGGTGGCGCATCTATAGTGTGCAGCGAGTCAAGTCAGGCAGAAGGGCGATTCCTGCTCCATCAAAGTTGCGGGATTCCTTGCACCAAGCCTATACGATCAGCCCAGGAGACCAGACCCAACTGTACACTCTGCTCAGCTCTAGAAATGAGGACAGAGGTTTGTCTAGATAGGAGTTCAGTATACCTGCTACTTTATTAGTCAGCTCTGAACCGGGTGCTGCCTCTGGTATACCCTACAGATTAATGTTATTTCAATGGCTGTGGTTCTCTAGGTCATCCAGGTGCAGCTACAGTATGTTTGAAGAGCTCTCTTGCTCTGCTAATCTTGATCAGAGAAGTCTTTTTCCAGTGAGAAGAGTGCCGAGTGGGAAGAAACCTTATCCGTGAAAGAGTGGAGTTCCTGACAGAGCTCAAAGAGATCACTCTGGAGTGCGGTCTGGATTAGCGCTGCAAAGGATGCTAGCTCATCTCTGGTCAGCAGTAAGAGCAGGATGCAAGCAAGTTCAGCCCCCAACAAAGTTTGTGAGAAACTCACTGTAGGCAGGTCAGTTCTCTGGGTAAAGGATTTGTTCTTGAAGTTGAAGGAGTCCCCAGTCATAGTAGGGGCACAAACAGTAGGAGGCAGATGTGTAAAAGAAGCATTTCTCAGCATGGGAGAAGAAATATTTTCTTCAGTTAGGAGTAGAGATCTCTGTACACGTGTCTGCAGCCATGTTAGAAGCCCCGACAGGGGAGGCTATGGGGCAGAGGAAGTAAACTGCATAAAAAATAGATCTAGAAATGACTCTTTTGATCCAGCTTCTGCTTTAGCTCTATTCCCATATGTGGCCATGGTGTTGAAACTGAAGAGAGTCCTAGAAGTCGGGAGTACCAGTCAAGTGGTGCAGAGCTCAGGCACTTAGCTTTTTCAAGCCACTATTGACAGGGCATGCCCCTGCCACTCACTCCTTTTTAAACCATATCTTTCAATCCAAATTTATATTTGCAATGTGTCCTTTTTGCTGTAAATTAATATAATTTAAATATGTGCAATTCTCAAACATAAAGCCAATTTAAACACAACATTCTATATTTGCTAACACATGCAAAACAAGTACAAAAGGTATCACACTACTTAGCAAAAGAAATGGAAATATTTCAAATAATACGAAGGTAGAAAACCATGAGTGTCAATACTGTTAAACTTAACATACTGTTCCCTATGTTAATCAGTAGATATGTGCAGTCAGAATCTTTACCTGTATGGAGTAATTTTACTAAAATCCTATTTAACTACCATTCTATTACATAAATGTTTTTGCATGCCATGTCTGGTAATATTATGTAGATTAAACATTTTTTTTAAATGATGGAATATGGGCATATTAATACATTTTTATCAAAATGCAAAATATGGCAACTAAAGCTTTACATTTAAATTACCACCAGCATACCTTTTCTACTCTATGTAATATTTTTAAACTGTAACATACAGTATGTGTGCATTAAGATTCTGCTTAGGTGCATTATTTGAAAAGATGACAAACAGTGCATAAGCACGACATGTCTCACTTACCCTGTGCGTTTTGTGATGGTTCCCAGCGTCATTGGTTGCTTTATTTGCACTAGAGGCAGGACCACAGTCAAACTAGGAAGTGGTGACAAACGTGGGTTCCCTGGGTTGTTGTTCGTGAAATTGTTGTAATTGTCTTGGCTATTAAGTTTACCTGCAAAAACAAAAAGAAAGCAAAAATGTCAGAATAGTACTACAACAACTGTCAGAATAGTACTACAACAACTGAACGGGCTACACATCACCTGACTGCTCCGGATTTTTTTTCCTTAACTTGGTGACAGCATCTATTTAAAGACCAAAACTGCACTTTTTAGGGAGATTTCATAGTGCAATAATTATATTATTTTTGAATATACTTTACATCTATCACCAAAAACAAAATGTAAACCAAGAAAAAGTTTTCCGACAGCTCTTGTATACATTCACCCTATCTATCAAGCTACTAGCACCCCTGTGATTCACTCCACTTATAAAAAGAAAAAAATATATTTATAAAATGTGCAGCGGAGATCTGAATCCAATCTAACCAAATAACATACAAGTCTAATGAGAATTGAACAGGTATTTGTGATATATAGTGTGTCATAACAACCAAATCACTGTAAAAATTTTAATAAGACTTTACAAAAATTTGTGCTGATTAACATCTGTCCTCCAATAATCCTCTACATATTAACACATGGTGTAGTGAAATAAAGTAAAAAAACACATACTGTAATACAAAAATCTTCTGTGTCACCATACAAAGTGAGATCAAATCAGGACTGATATCTTTAATCAACAGTGCTGTGCGCCTTTCAACACTCAGTGTCACAATGAGCTCACCATAGATGTCAGGTCTCTATAGGAGGTCAATAACAGTGTCATCAGTGCTCCAGGGACTAAACTGTAATGCCCCGCTCCTGCTGGCTCCCAGCACATTCCTCCACGATGTGAAATGATTACAGAACTCTCCTCAGAGAAACATCAAGCAGACAAATATATTGCTCTCCGCCAGAAACAATTTATTAAAATATGGTTAAGAACAATAACAAACTATTCATGGGAGATGGTGCATTTCCCTTCGCTCATGCAAAGACGACACATCAACCTCCAGTCACTGTCTCTCCTGTCTGTGCCACATTGCCTCTCATAGCCTATCTCCTCTAAGAGTAATGACAAGTTAACCGGATATAGCGTGATGACGTCATACAACAAAACCTCACTGGGTTGAATCAAATTACGATCTTTATATACAACTGTGAAAAGGTGGATAAACATGGCCATTCCATGTCTATTCAAAATTTGATGTTCTAAACTTTGGTCTGTGTAGGGCTTCACAAAAGGCCATAACTAGCTGGGTCAGAAGCATTGTTTATTTGGGGAAAGGTATCTGTGCACTGGGGCCATTCTTTCTCTTTTATCAGAACTGTTAACAATGTGTGTGCAGTTTCCACTTGTTGTAAATTACAGCTGAAATCAAAGCAGATTACTAAATACATAATTGAAATTAATATAGGAGCTGAATTATAAATGCTTTTGAGGTACTTTTGTGATTCTGCCAACCTGCAAATCTAGAACTGGTTCTGAGCGCTGCCCCTCCCTCTCATAGTCTGAGTCATCCTGTCCAGGGGACGATGATAGGCTGATATCAAGACAGATTTCGGTAATTATGTGAACTGCAATTAAATTTTAACTACACAACAGAATAACATTTTGTTTGTAGATCTGCAGAAAGTTAAATTTAACACTGAGGAATAATAGACATTTCTCAACCACTAGTTATCACCTATAGCCAGTTCTTTGTGCCCCTACACCAGCAGATCTTTAATAGTAATGGCAGAACATAAAAAAATCTGTTCAATGCCAAAATAACCACTGCATTGCTCGACTCCCTGACTTAGTTTATATGAAACTGGCATATTCACAGTAAAATAATTGTTCCTGTCAAATTCCAACTGATTATTAGCTCTTCTGACAATCCATAGCACTCAAAAACAATATCAAGGACACCACTACAATATTCACTTATTGCATATGATGCTCATACCTGTTACATCACCGATGATTCCTGAGCAGTGTGTTGGGATCCCTTGCAAGTTTTATCTAATCTGATACCAAATGTTTTACCTGAATAAATTTATAAAAGTACATATATCTGTAGAAAAGCAGCCAAACCATATGACATAGTAAAGATTGTCCCCTTACTCAACCTCTCACAAAAATGAAAAAAAAATAAATAAAATTTAGGCTTATACAGACATTCCTGGTTAAATAGGATTACTTTGTGTCTTAAAAGCAATAGAAAAATCTAAAGATTAAACAAGGATGTTGTCCATATGAAGAACCCTCACTCTTTCTATTGTTAGTCACTCATGACCTTTTTAGCCCCCAGACAGAAGAGGAAATGAGCTAGAAATTACACAGGCTGTAGGAAAATAAAAGCTCAGGAAAGAAAGAAACTATGAAAAAGAAGAACGAAAAAGAACTGAACAAGCTTCTTTGCAATAAAATCAAAGCACTTTAAATAGTCAAAAACAGTGAGCTAAAGAGTTTAGATCATTAACTTGTTTGGGGGTTTTCAACAATGCTGTGAGATGATGGCTTTTGTACCTAATCAAAGAGGAGCCATATTGGGAATTAAGTTCCTAAATAACTGATGCATTCTTCAGTACATATTACAGAAATCCCAGGCCTGATCCTCACAATCCAGACTTCAAGAGGGTTCTTAAAATTTCAAAACAGCTACACCCCCAGTGCAGTCACCTTTTTACAAGGAAGAATAACAGCATAGAAATGGATTTCTTGCAGGAAGCTGCCTGAAATGCCATAATGGTACTTGGAATGGAAAGAAAACAGCCAAAGGAGGAAAGCAGAAAAGATCTCTTAATGAATTTGGAACTAAGAAGTTCTTTCATAGTTCTAGTTGAAAAAGAATAGTAAAAGTAATAAAGAAAAAAGGCTTCTTAACCCTTTCCCCAATGGTCACGGAAAATATTTGTCAAGATGCACTGCACATCATGAAGACCAAAACCCACATCTTACTTCCAAGAACACGTGCTCCAAGCCTATTCAATCTAGCTCTCTAATTAGGCTGTTCCTAGCAGTAAAGGATTATGAAGCAAAGACTTATGAAGCAATGTGGTTATCAACTGGTAAGAAATTTAGTACAATATACAAAATTTTGTAAGGCTGATTATTCACTGCCACATATTGATAAGCAATTTTTCATGTAACCATTGAGAATGGGAAATACATGTGTTAACAATCAAGCAATATCAGCCCCATGAGAGCTTGAAATTCATAATATTGCTTACAGCGAATTTCCAACAATTTGAAAAATCTTTGAGATAAATTTGCAGTTGTGTACTTTTATTTAATAGAAAGTGTAATAAAAGAAGAATTAACCATTCATGGTGAATAAGCTGCATCAAACACAGCTGAAATAAGGAAAATAATCAGTTCAAAACTGGATAATCCACAATTTATAATAACAATAGATGCATGTAAAGTGGATCTAAAATAACCGCAAATGAATTTAGACACAATTTGCTACTAGCACTAAAAAATGGAGTCTTATTTGACTCTTGGGTGAATATTTGAATTGACTTAAAGGGTACATACGCATAAGAGTTTTTGGTCAATTTTGTTTTAATTGTTTATATATTTTATACGCTTTTAAACTGAAATTTTATTTAGAATTGTGATTATTATACACAGACAAATACCTTTCAAGTCTTTTACAATTAATTACTATAAAACAAAGGATTCCCATAGCATTATAAGCAGGCTACAGAAAGCAGCACAGAAAACAAATTTCCTTTAAGGCACAGCTATCACCCACTGAAACAGGGCTCAGTCCTGTTAACTGACTCATCCAGTTAAGTGTATACAGAACATTACAAACGTCAAAGCACCAAAAACAACACTTAGGAGCATATTTATAAAGTAGATAGTCTGACATTCATTTGCAGAGAAATCTTCCATGTGCATGTGTTTTAAATGATTTTGACTGATTCACCACCAGATGGTGGACCAGGGGTATGGTGGACTACTGTTGGACTAGGGGTGCAAACATTTGCACAGGTAATGTTAGAAAGGAACACAAAAACGTCTGATAAAGGACAGGCTAACATTTAAAACTAATCTCTAGGGGAAAAAAAAAAATTTCCCCATCCACTGACCTGTACCTCCATCTAAATATTTTATTAAAAAAAATGGCTAGAAGCACAATATAGTAACCCAAAACTCAGTTCACATGACAGGTCAGGTCCTCACAGGGTCCTGAAGCCTTCAAGCAACATACCACATTGAGAGGGGGAGCCCACACATGGTCAGTTGATCAGAAGAGCACTGAAAAGAATATCAAGTGACCAACTGCAGCTTGTGGAAGAGGCATCATGAAGAATCAAGTGATAGTGTTTAGGTAAGTTTTTAGGGCTTCATAGGCTTTTTTTAAACATGGATTGGATAGGTGTGGATGGGGTGGAAACAGGTTTTTTTTTTCTTTTATCTAAAAGTGTGCTTTAAATTACCATTTAGAGATGACAAAAAAAGCAGCATACTCAGGTGAAACAATCAGAGAGCGTTTATGTGACTGAAGATTGATGAAGCAGTGGAATGACCAGGACAGAGTTCATGTTTGTGATGAAGAGAAGTGTTCCACATGAAAAATGTTGTAGCAGCATAATTAGTGTTTAAATACCTAGGTGTTGGTCTACATTACTTACACATAAGTATGTGTAACTCCTAACAAAACATACAGAGTGCCTACACTTCCGAGTAAAAAGTTAACTATTTTAATAATTACGGCATGTTGGAGCTGCACATATTTGTTAATGATTTAGGCACAGGTGAAGGTTTAATAGCTTTCTCATCACTTGCATGTAATGCATTTAAAGGATTCATTTGTTCTAGGACACCAGGAGCAAAAAGCATATAGTGAGTGCTGCACATGAGACACAAGAACAGGCTTCAGAAATTCTTCTGAAATTGCAACAATTCTGCAATTACTCCCATAACCAGAGGATGATTGCAGGTAATTGCAATAGTTCCACTGTTATTATAACATAGTACAGGAAATCACAGGAAATTTGTTAGCCCACAGAAAGTTTATTTCAGGTAAATAGAGTTTTTATGTTAGCATAAAAACAGGTTGAGAGTGCAGGATATTGTGTGTGTTGATTTGCCAGGTATATGGAATACTGGCAGTAATAGATATAATTCACTGCAGGAAACATTTCTATATTTCCAATAAAGCTTATAAAAGTCACACAGATAAACAGCAAACTGCATTGAACATCTCATTTTGGCAAACAAATGCAGTGTTTGTTATCATTCTCAAACCAAGTGGAAGAAAGGGGGGGGGGGCAAACTAAAATATCCGAGACTACATCTGGGAAGATCACCTACGTTTGAGCAAATACCTGAGCCCAAATGCTGGAAAAACCTACAGGTCCTATGATTCTAAGCCAGCTGAGAAGCATATAAAAACTCGGGGTGCAATGCTAATCCCAAAAAATACATGTGTGTAAAGTCCAGTATGGTATCTATTTTCAGAACACATGAATATTGGGGAAGGGGATTTACTAAAAATGGTGCCCTCACAATCTGGTGCAGCTGTGCATGGTAGTCAATCAGCTTCTAACTTAACAGCTTGTTCAGTTAAGCTTTGACAATAAAACCTGGAAGCTAATTGCTTTCTATGCAGAGTTGCACCAGATTTGGCACTCTTCAGTTTTAGTATATAACTCCAATGTCTTCTTTACACCAACCTTTTTAGCCTCTAAACAGTAACATTTAACTACTTTCCAAACAGCGTATGTGTACAGTGCTGTGAAAAGGCATTTGCTCCCTTCCTGATTTTTTGTGTGTGCATATTTGTCACACTTAATAGATTTGGTTCATATATCTCCGCAATCAAAGTTGCATGCACTGAGCATGACTCCCAGACTAAATGGCTGGAAGACCAGGAGGCCGAGGCCGCGTTTGCGGCATCGTCCACCCCTGAAAACTATTCTCACACATCGAATGCAATTTGCAGATGCATTACACTACCCTTACTCAATCAGACGCCAGGCCTTGGCAGGAGAAACCGTTCGCTCCTAGCCAATCTTGTAGCCGATCCCTGTTACCAAACTGTAAAGACTGATACTGGTGTAATACTTACATCTCCTGTAGGCATTCTCAAAGAATTCAAATTATGCTACAGCACTTTATATAACCAATCTCCACATATTCCCTCCAACTTACTTTACACTGAACTGGCAAAACTCTTTTTGCCCACCCTTTCCTCTGATGAAAGGGAGAGCCTAGAGGCTCCTTTGACACCATTTTAAATTGAGTTGGCCATCTCCTCCTTCCCAAATAACAAAACGCCAGGACTTGATGGCCTTCTTGTGGAGTGGTAAAAAGAAAATGCCCCAGTGTTGGCCCCTAAGCTTCAATTACTGTTCTCCAAATGTCTAGAAGTGCATGGACTGCTGTTATCTATGTATCAGGCACATGTGGTTCTTATCACAAAGCCTAAAAAAGACCGAACCCATTGTACCTCATATAGACCCCTTTCTCCTCCCCAGTTATGATCTTATGATTCTCACCAAGGTTCTGGTGTCGAGGATAATGAAAATCCTTCCTTCTTTAATTGTTTGATTGGCTGCTTTTGAGGCCCTTTCACTGCCCATCTAACACAAGGGATGTTTTTCATCCCTTGTGATAGCATTAAAGTTAAAAAAAAATAAATAAACAATGTAAAAAAATGTTTTGCCCCTGTCCCCCATGCCCAAATGCGTACAGGCACAAAGGTCCTGCACACATATGCAAATGATGATCGCATTATGCATGTGAGGTATTGCTGCAAACATCAGAGTTACAGAAATAATTCTATCATCAGACCTCCTGTTTAATACTTTAAAACTGGTAACCTGGAAAGACTTTTAAACCATCACCTATGGATAATTTAATACACCATAGTTTGTTGCCATTCCACCGGCGTGCACAGTTTTAAAGTCACATTATAGAGAACTTCAGAGGAATCAACTAGTCAAGTAGAGCTGGTCAGTGATCTCAGCACATTGCTGGAAGGAGTTTCAGCAATATCATTGGGTGAACTAAACGGCTGCAGTGATTACACTGAGACCAGAGAGTGGAGTCAATGTACAGGTGCCATTGCATGTGGTATTACACGTCCTGTTGATGTATTATGAGCTTATAACATACTACTGGAGTACATAAATTTGTGACACTTTTGGGTGAAGTGCCATTTAAAAAAATGTTTTACTAATTTTGGTTCAGAAATGTTATGGCAATTTATTTTTTGTTTAGAAATGCTTTAGTAATTTTTTGTTGCATACACTGTATATTCAAATTTTTGTTTAATCACTATAAGAAGTGGAGCACTACAGTCTTGAGGTATATTTGATTTACTTTTTGCTGTTAGCTAGCTCTACTAACAGGTTATTGGTGGTGTTGGAAAGCTGTGCGAGGAACTACTTTTTATATCCTTCCCATATCAATGCTAACCTAAGAGCTATGTTGGTTGTTGAAAATTATTCACCTATGCACCTCTGTATAACACCCCAAGTTGACAGACAGAACAGTTCAAAAAAGTGGTTGATGAGGATGGAAAAGACTGAAACCTGCTGTTACCAAATTTAATGTTTGTAATAAGGGAAGTGCCATAGTCCTTCAAAGGGTTTTCCCCATTTTAAACTTCATACAGTAGATGTCCCAGGGACTATTAGATATAGCCTATGAATTATAGGAGCAAAAGGCCACACCTTACAAAATCAAACACATCGCTGAGATGCAGAATTGGATAGCATCTGTCATGCACATAGTTCAGGAACACATTTTATAACCTGTCTGCTAAAATCAGAAGTACCAGGCAAAGTTTTAATGCCAACATTAGACGGCAGATTTATGCAAAAGGGCAAGGCCACTATGAGATCAGAGGAAAAAAAAAATCAGTGATGTGAACTACTAAGTATGCTAACCTGGAAAGAGAAAGCCCATCCAAATATATCATGTTAGTCTAATAAAATCCTGGAAGAATTGTGAGGTTCTTTCAGCAAAAAGCGACCCTAAAGTATCACCACTGAAAGTTAAACCAGAGGTCAGGAATTTGGAGAACAGGAGGTGACAGAGTTCTTGAAGAACTGGATTGATTGGTTGAAAGCCCTATACAGAACGAAGACACTATTCAGCTGATCACTGTTCAGCTGATATTTTGGTAGAGCTGCTGTCTCCTCCACCAGCTTTAATTCAGCTTGCTGGCAATGCATTACTGAAAGATGCTAGCAGTAAAACCTATTGAAGATAAAGCAAAACAGTTGAAAGACTTCTGCATGTTTTCCCAGTGATAGGCCTAAAACAGGTGTCTTTACTGCCTAACCCTTCGTCCTGTCCTTGGTGCAGTTTACCAGTGGTCCCCACTTTCTCTGAATGCAGAAAACGAATATTAAGTATGTTGAGTGAACAGGTACAGTGTTTGCTGGATAGCATTAGTAGCTCAATGTTCACACAACATTAAACCAATTCTTATGTGAAAACATTCATAAATAGTGTTACACTAAATCAAACCTATATAAATGTATAGACTAAGATACATTTTGAGGTGTAGGATCTGAAAACATAACATGAGTTCTGAAATGTAATGAACTAACTTACCCTCCCCCCATCCACTTGATTTCCTCTCACTTCTTTTTCCCCTATTCAAACATGGAAACACCGGGCCTTGTGTTGTTATAACTTTTGTATTTCAACATTTGAGATTCTGGATGCACATAAACAGTCGCAAGACGCTGTTTATTACACAGTATACATATATTACCTTGTTTATTGACTCCTTACATTTTGTAAAACTGATTGCAAAATCTTTGTAACTGAACAAATGCTGAAATTTTTGTTAAAATATAATAAACATTAATGAAATGATATGTAATAGACTATAACATCATCAGTGTAGCAAAGGTAAGTGTTGCAAGAACTAATTGATGTAATGTATATGAATATAATATAAACTGAAAATACTTGAGCAATAACAATATTATGTTTCTAACATATTTAAAGGGAAAATAAAATCACATGAATACTAAAAACAGAAATAAAAAGTAAAGATGATTTTGAAGGTGCAGAATAACTAACCTCTTTCATGTTCAAACCTGTACTAGATGTCAGTAATAATGGGAATTGTTACTACAGGCAATACAAACATTTTCTTTTACTTTCACAGAACAGTTTGTGCACAGGTTGTTATTTTTTCCAGGAAACTAGGAATATAACTGACATTTTGTCTTACAATACATTTCAATTTTCACCTCTCTCTTCATTCTGATCCCAGAAACTGCTGCCACTCACTGACACTGGTTGTCTGTAATAGTATGGAAAATGTCTTCTAATGAAGATATATCTTAATGGTGATCTCTAAACTGGATGGACATGACACACAGGAAATACATTCTGTTAAAAGGTTTATTAGACATAAATGATGGTCGTTTTTTTCCAGAGACTCTTTTCCACCGTCTGCTATGGCTAGCTAAACTCTGTGGGGAGTTCTGATTGTTCTTCGCCTATTGATTCAACAAGAGATCAATACATGGACAGCAAGCCCACATCCCTTTGACAGCAAACCTCACTAAGGCAAATTAAACATTACAACTTACAGGCTTTACACAGGCAGATTTAAGCCTGCTCTCTACCGTACTGTGAGCCTAATAAAATTTGCATTGTGCTGATTGACGTAATGGGGTCTATATATAAAGATCAGAAATATAATAGCTTTTTGTTTTGCTGCACTTTACAAATAATTTGCTGCATATTCTTTGTCATTTTTAGATGTATTTATAAAGAGATGAAATTGTGTGTGCAAAATCAAACTTCATTAAAAAAACAGTGTCCAAAAATGCACAGCAATTAGGCCAGAGTCAGCAGACTTTTGTTCACTTCAGAACTACTTCTCTCCCCGAATAAGTCTACAGGAACACAGAATCAGCTTGAAGCAGGTCAAATGCAGGTCAGAAAGATGTCAAAAGACATACACTCCTGTTGATGAATTGTGAATGATCTCAGAAGCATCTCAACCTGATGTCATATGCAAGGTCAACATAGGTCCTAAGAGTTATGTCCCTAGCAAATACTTTCTTTATAATTAAGCAGTGCTTGACATTATATTCATCTTTTCTTTTTATTTAAAATGTCTCCAACGGATATATGGTCAAAACACCAAGTATACAGGTTGGTATCCAAAAAAGCTGGAAGGCCATGGATCATGCAGCCCATGCTATGCTCATAATAGACCATATGGACTTCAGAAACCAGCTGGGTGCTTTAGAGCATGGATCAATGCCCACTTGTCAAAATACAAATCTGCTGATGATGGACTCTTCAGTGCTGCCTATGCCCTAAAAGCGGTAAAAGTTCACATGATTTAAGTACTGTATCCTGCCTCTTCTGACATGAACTAATTTGTTGTCTATGCCCTAGTAAACTGGTAAAGAGACAATTTTGATATATCTCACCAAAGGTCTCATCCTCCACAACAGCACTTTACTCATCAGCACCTCAACACTTTCTTTGGATCCCCCTACTGAACCACTTGCTGAAAGGCATAATTATAGTATAATCTTGGCAGGACACCCACATGCTCAATGGCTCTCCAACAACGCCTGGTATGCCAGATGAGTATCAAAAGGAACGGGGGGATCTGTGTTATTACATAAGAAAAAATATAATGCTCTGCATGTGTAAGCTAAAAGGGGTATGATAAAAAACACATCACATCAATGTGATAAAATACTATTAATATCCTTCTATATACATAGAATTATCAATAAAACAGTGCAATTTAAAATTGTAGGTGCACAAAGTATGTGCACAAAGTGCATATGAAGCCTGAAGAACTGGAAACTATTATGTTATATATTATATTTAATATATTATATATTATTATATTTATTTACTTTTCATATAAATGATATATAACCAGTTGTACAGCACTTATCTTATTTAAAATTCTCTACTTTATAGTGAATAAAACAAATAAAAATAATAAGAGTTGTGTAAATCACTAAATTACTGTATATAATGTATATTGCTGGACCAATGTAACCATGTATAACGTGCCACTTAATTATTCTTCAAGGTTTTCTTTTTAATTTTGATTAAGGTATAGTTTTAAAGGAAATGTGTACTCAAAGAATCATGTGGATTGCCAAGGCTCTTTTCTTCTGAAAGTTACTATTTGCCTGTCGGTCATGCTGATCCATTGCCTTTACCACTTCCTAAGATACTGATCCAACATCGGTATGCAGAACAGGAGTGTAAGTTTCAATCTGACACATCCTATAGCATGCTTATTCCAGGTCCATAACTCAAAGTATTAATGCCATGGACTGCCAGTCAACTATCATTTGCAGAAGCAAATCAGCAATGGCATTCCTTAAGGCTCCATTTACATTTGTGAATGGGGTCATTAGCAATTAGATGTGAGAGACCTAGAGGGAGTTGGAGGCGATTAGCTGCATGCAAAAGCCCCATTGAAAACATAGGGAGACTCAAAGCTCCCGCAGCTACATGAACGACCACTCACATGTGATCTCTGAAGCAAGGATTACTTGGGAATGTTCGGCCACCTTAGCTTTTACATGTGAGCTGTCAGTCTCCTATCTTTTTCAGTGGGGCTTCTGTCTACAGCTAATCGCCAAACCCCATTGTTCTCCACAAATATCACAAATCAGCAAAATTGAATAACAACTCTTTTAAGTGATTAACAATGAACAACTAAATAAATTTCTGAACTTTGGAATAAACAAAAAAATATATATATAATACTATTTTGCAATGGCGTCTTAGTACAACATACTACAAACTGCTAGATACTATTTTTGTATCTAATGGCGTGCTAACAACTGGCTTATGGATTTTACCTTTTATAGCAATATGTTATGTTACACACTGCTAGGTACACAAATATGCTTCTGTGTTGGCCCCATGAGAATTTTATCTGCAAGCAAATCATTTTTTTACCAGCTGTATAAAGAATATAGTGAAGAAAGCTACTATATTGTTCTCATTTTCAATCTTTTACATTATCGTTGTTACTTTGCTAATTAGTGTTGCATATACCTAAACAGGAATACAATTAGGCAAGCTAATTAGCCAAATTTTAATAATGGCCTAAAATATTTTATTCACACAGATCTTTGAGGCTCCATGCACACTAGCTTAAAAAACTTCACTTCTACAAGAGTTTTGTGCTTTGCCTGTAGAAGTAGCACAGTGTTATCCTATATGTCCATGCACATTAGGACATTTAGAGGCATATTTTAAGCTCAACGCTTGGAGGCAAGGAAAAAAACCCTTCTGCTTTGCATTTTTATTTTTTCTGGCAGAAAACACGCTAAACAGTCCTATACGCACCGAAAAATTCTACAAAAACACTCTATATGTGCGGAGAGTTTTTTCTGCCAAGGGAACTGGCATTTTTTTAAGCCCAGTGTGCATGAACCCTAAATTTGTTTTACACATTTGTAATGAACAATGGGTTGCAGAGACAAAAAGCACAAATCAGCTGTCATTAGTCTGCTACAGAATACTGATTTATGATTGGTTGCCATAAATAACTGCATGCCAATGATTTTTGCAGTGCTATTTATTACATTGTAATAATTAAATCATATGTAGAAATAATCATGTGACCTCTGTTAAACTGATAAGCTGGCCCTTAACATGCATCCTGAAGTGCCACAGCCCCCCTTGAATTTTAAAACCCAGAGATGGGTAACCAGAGCTTGCAGGGTCACTCTCTAGTCTGCCTCCTACTGAGCTAGTTCTTTACCTTTTTAATAAATGATTTCTTTTTAAGCTCAGTGTTTAGGGTTCTAAAAAGGGGATAAAAATGTAATGGACTACAGTCACAAAATCATATGGTAACTGCATTGTGTTAGTGCACATAACAATAGTATTAAGTATATTGATTGCTTTTATTCTTTTGCATGCTTTTCTTTATATTTTTTTCATATAAGCATGCCAAACAAGCTGTACAAAAAGTACCATGACAGTAGAAAGAACAAAGTAAGAAGCAGTTTGATATGGTAGTCCAGCTGCATTCAATTGGTTTCTACCAAACTGTGTGTCTGGACTACAGGCACTGGTCTTGGAATGGATTATAGTAAACATCTATCCACTCTGTAACATCCATGACACAGTCTGTAAATTTAATGCTGCCATTTGTGAAATTGTTAGCCAACTCAAAAAAGATGCAATAACTGGACATATATAAAGTAAGTGTTATACATATGGTAGGAGGGAAGCACATTTTAGAGTGTATTAAAAGGGGCAATAAATCTTGTGGGTTATTTTTATGATCTGCCTACCTCCAAGTCACTATTTGTGGCTGCCTTTCTGAGATTCACTTAGCCTGTTTGCCATCTCTCAAGTCAACCTCACAGTGACAGATGTATGAGATGGCCCTGCTTTCTTTATTGCAGGGGAAAAGAAGTGACATTTTCAAAGAGTAAAAGCCAAACAAAAAAATTACCACATAAGAAAAATAAAATAATCACGTGGTTTAGTCAGGCATGAAAAAACCCCCCATTTATACAGGAAGATATAAGCGATTACAATATATAGGAAGAATAAGTATATCCTTTATATTGCATAGGTACCTAGAGAATGGTGGGTTGGAACAAAACACTGAGATCATTTCAAGCTGCATACATGTCCTTTAATGAGGTTCAGTATATGTAGGAGCCAGTATCTCTCAGGCATTATATAAAGTGGTCTGGGTGTTAATGGAGTTTCCAATTACACGTGCTTCTTCTAATGAAATAAAGGTATGGACTCTCCAGTCTGGAAGATGGATCCTGAGAGTTGCTGGGTAGCTGAGAATAAACCACATTCACTTATTTCTCACAAGAGCTGGATGGCTAAGATGAAAGCTTTCCCTATTTTTGGGGATCTCTGTCAAGAATAGCATATGTTTATGGGCAACCACCTTACGTGGTGTTGTGTCCTGTATGCCCTGAGAATTTCTCAGTCTACAACGCTTACCATAATTGAGTAATGAGGTCTCCTTCCCTTTTCAGGCAGTAATTCCTTTAAAGTGTCCATGGAACTTAACCATATAAGGAATGATATAGCATCATAAGTTTGCCAATATAGCTTTTAGGCAGGCCCACAATTCTCATATTTTGCCTGGACAAGTTTTCCAAGTCCTTCAAATGGTCAAATGACACAATACATATTTGTTAGCCACACAATACTGTGATTGCAGGATAGCACACAAATCTTCCAGTGTGCTGCCTCTCTTGGATATCGATTCATTAACCTTGATGTCTGCATTTAGATTGTTTATGAAGAGGAAAATGGGTTTTAGATGATGCAGAAAAGTTTTTTTTATCTTCATCTGTGCTGTATGTCATGACCTTTTCTTTTGCCATCTTGAGTACAGGCTGAGTTCTTGATTTTTAGACTTGGTTTGTGGGAAATATCTCTATGTTGACACTCTTTCGGTTGCCTGACATTTGGAGATATCAGCCTTGAATGCTAAGTTGTGCTAGGACTGAGCTCATGCTTAGTGTAACTAAAGCCAGAACTGTAAGTCACCTACAGAGGATTTGCACATTCTCCTAAGGATATCAGAAGCTGATCAGTGATTGTGGTATATACACAAAGGTGAAATATCCATTTTGGTAATTAAAAACTCGCTTTAGGTATGTTTGTTTCATTTACAGCTGCCATTAAACAAATGGCTGCCTGACTACCACCACCCTCAATGTTAACCTCTTTCCTATATTGGAAGTTTTTATAGTCTCTGAACCACTCCACTTCAATCTACCGTAGGAAAGAACCTGATCTTTATGAGGCAATTATAGAATTATTTACTTACCTGTAAAATCCTTTTCTTGGAGTATCTTACAGCACATTGGATCTCAGTCTTAGACAACAGAGTTATATGCTGCTTTCAAGTGACTGGACACAGGAAAGTCAAAAATCATATTTCATTAAATGTACATTACAGAAGACAAGTTCTTAGCTTCAGATGACTGTGATGTCTAAAAGCAACATAACTGAGGAGTGGGCAATGCAGAAACGAATGCTAACAGGCTCATAAAACCAAACAAACGGTTTGAAACTCAGAGAACATCCCAAAGATGGCATCAGAAAAAGCCTGAATGTTCACCAAAAAAAAATGTAACAAATGTGTTGACAGAAGACCAGGTGGTGGCCTTTCGAATCTGGAAAACAAAAGACTGATGCTTAGAAACCCATGCAGCACTGACATATCGGAAAGGAAATAGGAAAGGGAGGAACCTTATACTTCAGAATGTAGGCTCAAGTGATGATCTTCCTAATTCATCCAGCAATGGAGGAACAAGAGGCAGGATGTTGCCTAGAGGGACCCTCAGGAATGACAGAGAGAACTTGATTGTGTAAAAAAAAGTCATAGCTAAGAGGTAAACTTGAACAGAATGTACCACTCAGACAGTGAAGATAAATCTCCTTGCAATATTTCAAGGCAGGACATAAAGAGGAACGCACAATGTTCTGGATAAGTTGTAAGGAGGAAACCACCTTGTGAAGAAAAAGAGGCCTCAATCTAAAAAACAACATTATCCCTGTGTACACTAGGAAATGATCCTTACAGGATAAAGTCTGCTAACTCTGAGACATGTCATATAGAGGTGACAGCGACCAAAAAAAGCAACCTTGTGAATGAGGAAAGACAGCGGGATATCACTTTCACTGTCTGCCTTTTTGGTTCTGAAGAACCAAAAAAATGAGTTGAAGTTGAGGAATCACTGTGGAGCTTACTGGGAGAGCAATATGAACAACACCCTGCACAAAGGCTTTCACCAAAAAAACAGATGCAAACAGTTTCTGGAAAAGAATAGCTAGGGCTAAAATTTGACATCTGGAGGACCCATAACAACTTGATAAAAAAAAATTATGTTCATCAGCAAAAAACACACATTCCACAATTATAATTATGCTACTTAAATTAGGCTGTGCTGTAAATTGCCTCCAGCATTATTCCAGTTCCTTCTTGCCTGAGGCTACCATTTTGCTGAAGCACAGAGCCCCTGAGCAGCAGTAAATATTTAGGCTGTCAGCAGATTGGCCTCTAGTAGCTCTGATTTTCAGCACAGTGCTGGGCATAGAGAACTGAGGCTTTTGCAAAGCAGGAAGAGACCATCCATTGCTTGATTTTAAACAGTATGAGCACTTATTTTTAATATTCTACATAGCTATACCTACAACTGGGGCCAGCGTGAAGTGATCTATAGAGACTTAGCTTTCTGACTGAAGTTCCACTTTAAGGCTAAACACTGATTCAAACCAGTTTGAGGAAAAGACTAAATCTGTCCCATTGAGTATTTTCTGGGTGCTTAGCCTCACACTTGTCAAAGACAGCCAAATACGCCACTCAGGGACAGATAAAAGCAAGCAGCCCTCAGTGTATCTCCCTCTCTCTCCTGGTGAGTGTGAATTTGAAGGCTATTTGTATACTGTCACTTTAAAAATTGTATTTAATTCTTTTCCACTGTCTTTTTTTTCCATTCTGGGGAAATAAAGCAAAATAATGAAGCTAATTGGAGGACCATTTTTTTGAAGAAACCAGTTGAAAGGAGCCATTGAATGCCTGCTCTATCCTTTACTCTCTAACCCAGCTCTTTAAACTTTCTGTCTCCACCGGCACCTAAACTTTCCCAACTTGCACTTGTTACCCCCTTACTGAAAAAACCCCACAAAGAACACTACCTGTTTGCACAACGTAAGACTTAGTGCTCCTGTTTACCTGTAAGCTTCTTTCAGGCCTTGTCCACAACCCTATGAGTTGCTACCTCACTGATACCAACTTTCTTGACCCCCTGCAGTCTGGATTCTGCCCTTCTAAAAGTCACCAATGACCCACTAACTGCTAAAAGCAATGGCCATTACTCAATACTCATAGTCGTAGACCTTTCCACTGCCTTTGACACAGTTGACACACTCCTACTCAATAAACTCAACTCTCCTGGCTTCTGCATCTGTGCACTATCCTAGTTCTCCTTCTACATATCTCAGCGTGCCTTTAGTATCAAATACAACTCTATCTCCTCCATTCGCTTTTTCTATTGAGGTACCCCAAGATTCTGTCCTTGGGCCCCTCTTATTCTCTTTCTACACCTCTTCCCTGGGCTGTTTGATAACTTCCCATGGTTTCCATTACCACTTCTATGCCGACGACATCCAGATCTATCTCTCTACTCCCCAGCTCCCCTCCAGTGTCTTCACGTATCATAAATTTACTTGGCTAGTGATCAATATGGATGTCAACCCATTTTCTCAAAATCAAAAGTCTAAAACTGAGCTTATAATATTTAATCCTCCCTGACCCCACACTAATGACTTCAGCTTTGAAATTAATAGCACAATTATTGAGTCCTCCACACGTCAGGGTGCTAGGTGTAATCCTAGACTCTGACCTCTCCTTTGGGTCCCACATCCAAACACTGGCTAAATATTGTCACCTTAAAGTATGAATAAAGGCAAAACTTTTTTTTTTAGTTTTGGATATAGTGGAGATGGAATAGAACACCTGTTTTTATTGCTGTCTTTGCCCCCCCCCCCCCCCCCGTTAGGGAGATTCTCCCTCTCTAGTTTGTCTAGGATTATCATCAAAAGTTAAAAGTAAAGGAAACCCCAAATTTTGAGTTGTCTGTTTGTTGAGGGGAAATTATCAAATGGGGACACTAGTCCTGGGGGTCCCCCAAGGAATTCCCTTAATTTGCAGAGATTTCCTCACTTCCTGTTTTGGCTATAAGACAGGAAGTTAATTCACCCCTATGGGACACAGATGGCTAAAAATAAACAGACAGGGATTAGAACCCTCCCTTAATCTATTCAAGATGAAAAAAAAAAGTTTTGCCTATAGTTCTACTTTAACCTCCACAACTTTTCCAGAATTTGCCCTGTTTTAACTAACACCACAACAAAAGAAAGTAGGTACTCCCTGGTAATCACCTTGACTACTGCAATTCCCTCCTCACTGGCCTACTATCACGTACCTGGTGATGGAGGCCAATGGAGAGAGGGCTTTCCTTGCGGCTAAGTTCCGGACTCCCCTGAGAGTGGGACAGCGGGAGTCTGGCCCAAAGTTGCACAGGTTGCTTGTAGGTTTGCTGATTGGTGGTCCACTCAGAAGCACAACTGGTGCACGGAGATAGGTCTGCAGACAGGAGGCGCCTGTGCGTGGTATGTAAGCCTTTCCGGGATTTAGATGTTTACTGGGTAGTCGGTTCAAGCCAAGGTCAGGTATCAGGTGGGACCCAGAGCAGACGTAGTCAGATGGGATAGCCGAGGTCATACACAGAGAAGCAAGAGAGAGAGTATCCGTAAGCCAAGCCGAGGTAAGATCAGGGGTAAAGCAGAGTAGACAGGTCCAGGAACAAGCAGAGTCGGTAACAAGAAATCACAGGTCAGAATCACAGGAAACAGGAACAGGGAACGGGAGCTAGAGATCATCCAGCAACTTGAGGAAGTGATGAACCTCCTTATAAAGGCCATCTGGCACCAAACTGAGGTTGATGTGTACTTCTGCAGCCATGCAGAGTACTGGCAGAAATGCCAGATCTTCCAGAACTTCTGCCGTGGGCAGGACCCTGACACCTACCTTTACACAGGCTATCCCCCCTTCAATCTATCATGAATGCTGCTGCTGGACTTATACACCTTACTAAACAATCCTTGGCTGCTGCCTTTCTGTGCTAATCCCTTCAGTGGCTTCCGCTAGCCAAACGTAAACATTTCAAAATACTAACCACCACATACAAAGGCATCCATTCCCCCCACTACATCCCCAAACTCATCTGCAGATATCGCTCAAATCATTCCCTCCGCTCCTCCCAAGACATCATCTTGTTACCTCCTCCCATGCTCACCTCCAGGACTTCTCCAGAACCTCTCTCATCCACTGGAACTCCCTACCACAGTATATAAGGTTAGCTCCTACACTGTCCATTTTTAGATGATCCTTGAAAACTTGTTTATTCAGGGAAGGCTACCCCACTTACACCTACAAAACTGTACTTTGACAACCTCCATCAGATCATCCCCCACAACTATTACCTTTTGTACCACCTCCCCCTCCCCCTCAGTTAGATTATAAGCTCCATGGGAGGGCCCTCCTTTTATTATAAATATTTTATTGATTTTCAATATATCACATTACACCATGAAAATTCCAAAATAGAAAAGAACAATTAGTCCCCAAATTCAGGGTATACATGAATGCATTAGGAGAAGGGATGAAGACGAGGGAGGAGTCATTGCAAGCACATATTACACTCATATTAAAAGAGGGGACAGATGGGACCCAATGTGCTAGTTATCGGCCTATCTCACTGTTAAATACAGATACTAAATTATTGGCAAAGGTCCTAGAAACTAGATTGAAAGATCTAATGCCAGAGTGGATTCATTTGGACCAAGTGGGATTTGTCCCCAGGAGGGAGGGAAGAGATAATGGGTTAAGGTCATTGTTCCTTATACAGAAAAGTAAGAGAGGAAAACCCCCTGTACTGGTCTTGTCAGTTGATGCAGAGAAGGCTTTTGATAGGGTGGATTGAAGCTTTATGCTAGACACGTTGGAGATCCTGGGAATTGGGCCCAAGATGAGAGAGTGGATAAGAAAGCTTTACAGCCAACCTTCACCTGCAGTAAAAGGTCAATGGTTCGCTATCAGAGTTTTTAAAAATGTATAACAGGACAAGACAAGGGTGTCTGTTCTCACCTCTGTTGTTTGTTCTATCCTTAGAACCCCTCTTAGCAACAGTAAGAAACAGTATAGAAATAAAAGGGGTCCTGATAGGGGAGATAGAACACAAAGTGGTAGCGTATGTGGATGATATGCTGTTCTCTGTGGCTAACCCTAGGTTGACATTACCTAACTTAGTGAAAATAATAAAATACTATGGAGAGATGTCAAACCTAAAAATTAACCCGGTACAATCAGAGATATTAAATATTAACGTCCTGATAATGGAGTAAAAAAGTTTCCAAAAAAGAATTTCACTTTTCATGGAGGGAAAGAGAATTAAAACACCTAGGGATTAAACTGACCTCGTCCATAAAGAACTTATACAAAATAAATTATATCCCACTAATAAACGAGATAAAGGAGGAACTGAGAAGATTATCGTTTAGACCATCTTCTTGGATAGGACGAATAAACTTGATAAAAATGATAATCGTTCCAAAAATCCTATATAAATTTCATGTTGCCTATACAATTTCCGGGAGCCTATTTTAAAATAATTTAAAAAATGATATTGAGATATATTTGGGGAAATAAAAAACCAAGAATAAGCTATGAAGAGTTATGTAGGGACAAGGATAAGGGGGGTTTAAGTGTGCCTGATTTTAAGAGATACTATTATGCAGTGTTACTTTCACGTATTTTTGATTGGACATATAATACACTAAGAAAAAGTTGGGTGAATATAGAAAACACATTAAGTGGGACACAACTGGATAAGATAGTATGGATTCCACATCAATACCGTATATTAGGAGAAAGTACAAGCACTTACACATGAATTGCAATTAGGGTATGGGATATGATTCATAAACAAATGGGATGGGAGTTTAATTCTATGTTTATGTCATTGGTAGATACATATTTCTTCCCTCCAGGGAGGAAAGATATCTCAGGTAAATGGATAAGAAAAGGGAATGCACAGTTAAAGGATATAATAGATGGGGGGAAAATTTGCTCCTTTCAGGACTTAAAGAAAAAGGAGGAGTTGTTTTCCTCATTAAACAAATGGAGATATCTCCAGTTAAAACATTTTGTTAGCTCGCTCCCTAAGCCTTTAAGACCAATGACGGATTTAAATTTACTAGAACTTTTTAATAAAATTAAAAACATGGAAACATGGTACTTCCCGGATTTATAAAATTCTTACCGGAATGATGGGGGTTGCCCCGCCTTTGTACATGGAAAAATGGGAAAGGGAACTTGGAATAACATTCGATGAGCAACAGAAAAAGAAAATGTTTAGATTAGCACACAGAGCGGTAGGTATGAGGGTGGTGGAAATTAATTACAAGTGTTTGGCTGGGTGGTACATTACGCCAAGTGTGGCACATAAACAACAAATAGATAAATCACCTTTATGTTGGAGAGGATGTGGGACAAAAAGCACAATGGCACATATATGGTGGGAGTGCCATAAAATTCAGGAGTATTGGGAAGAAATAATTTATTTAATTCAGGAGATAACGGGGGTCCGAGGTCCCGAAAGATCCAGGCACATGCTTATTTCATAAAACTGAAACTTCAGTAGAAAAATATAAGAACTCGCTGGTATTTCATCTGATAAATGTGGCAAAGGTGTTAATACCTGCAAGAGCAGGAAATGCCAAAAAGAAAAGACTGGATAAGTAGGGTTGACTATATACATAAGACGGAGGAACTCTATCATTAGGAAAAAGAATGGAGAGATTCAGAGAAAAGTGGGAGAAATGAGATAAGTTCAAAGAAAAATAGAGAGGAGATAAGAAAGGAAGAAAGAGAAGGGAGCCTTGAGAGGGAAGAGAAAAGAGGAGCGAAGAGATAAGAGGGGAATAAAATTAGGGAGCAGAATGGGGAAATGGGGGTGGAAGTGGAGGGGTGGGGTTTTTCTTTAGAATAAAGAGGAATAAGGGAATTGTGTAATGTTGAATATTATGGAATTTTAATGGGAGGGCCCTTCTATTCCTTCTGTATTGAACTGTATTGTAATCATACTGTCTGCCTTTATACTGTAAAGCACTTTGCAAACTGTTGGTGCTATATAAAGCCTGTATAATAATAATATAAAAATCACCTTTATTTTATCTTACATATTAACTCCAATGCATTTTGCCAAAATTATGGAGTACTGCCGAAGTCTCATGATTTTTGCTGAAATATTGAGGAAATGAAAACTCTCAATTGAAAAAATGATGGTGGGTGGGGGACCTTGTTATGGCCATACGTAGGCACTATCTCCCTAACTGAATACAAAGTAACAAAATTAAATTTACAGTGTGCCCAAAAAGGGAACACCAGGAAGTGGAGATTTTTTTTATGTGAACCCCAAAAAAGATAAACTGTCTTTTTGATATTTTCATATCACATAAAAAAATCCCCACTTCCCGGTGTTTTCATTTTTGGGCACACTGGAAACTCAATTTTGTTGCTTTGAATACTCTCAATTTCACTTATCCCTATTAACATTTTGGAAAAAGTTCATCAATGTAGCCCTAAAAACCTGTTGCATAGAAACTAAGAAAAAGTTAAATGCCCTGACACACCTAAACAGTTTGCATTTTATTGTACCTGTACTACAATATTTACAGCAAGAAAATGAATGTATATTGTGGTCTTTTCCTTCCTCCAATTTTTGCTTTATGTTTTTTTTATAGACAAAACAGTATACCCTCTCTCATCAGAGTATACATAATGATCTATTATTCTGACCATCTCAGAGCATATTTTCAAAAGCAAGCACAAAGATGCAAACAGAGATAGAACAAAAGACTACTTGTGAGAAGTATCCTGTTTAGCAGAAACAAATCAGCACAAATCACTAGTAAAATGATGTATAGGCTTTACTGAACATTGCTAGTGCTACTTAGACCCCAACTCTCTCATTCCACTCAATGACTCTGAAAATGGATGGCTGAGCATAAAATAGAACTTACACGTGGGGAAACTAAATGGGCAGACTTGGCAAGGTTAGAACCATTTACATAAAGCGTACAGGAAGTTAGTTTCTATTGATGTACTGTTAACATCCCAACTTCCAGAAAATAAAAGTGCAGAGGTCTGAAAGGTAGTTCATAGAAAAACGTATCCCACTGGATCAAGTAAAAAATTAAATGTGCAATTTTAAGATACTAATGCTATTGCTGCAGCAAAAATGTAAATATATACAGAGAGAGATTCAAAAGTTTGAGAGTTTTATATTTGGAAAACCTATTCACTAGATAAGAAATCCAGAAATAATAACGGAAAATGTTCATCTGTCCTCATTTCTATTCATTCAGCAACTGCAAAGGTGTGTATTCAAGACTGCTAAGCACAGCCATCTGAGACTATAAGGAATGGCATGCAGCCAAGACATATTTGGAAACATCCACAATGGCGGATTACTTTTTAACTCTGGATTTTAAATTATTTTTAACCTCTTCTTTCACTGGACAATCACACATGAAATGACTTATAATGAATTATCTACTGTTAGTCAAAAAGAATTTGTAGTTTTCAATGCCTTCAGCATTTTTTCTGTTTACTGAAACCACAGTGGGTTTACAGGTTTGATTTTACTATGTAGATTGTTTAAACAGAATATCTAAAGGGGCACAGTTATCAAAGTATGAATTTGATACTTTGTATTGGGATAATTTTTCACATGTAGCTTTAGGGATACTGTAATGGGTTAAAGGGGAAATGGGGAGTGGGGTGGAGTTGTTAAGCTCAAAGTTGGGCTTTAAACCATTGGTATAAGCAAAATACTCCATAGTGTTGCTACACATTTCAGACAAACATTGCATGGAACTATTTAAGTAACACATCATGGAATACAATTATTATAAAACATAATAAATAGTATCAAAATATTACTGCATGAGACTTTTAATAACCTAGACAGCATAAAATCAAATTTAAATTCCCCATTTTTCTTCTCAACTTTTTTTTTTAATGGTCTCAAAATTTGGTGGCAGGTTTTTGGTTAAGCTGTTCCCACTTAAAAATTACTAATTTAAAAAAATCACAAATAACTTAAAACTGCCAAAAACAAATGGTCCACAAAATATTAATTTCCTATTTAAGCTTTTGTGATGCATTGTTATCATTAACCCTTCTTTTACTATTAAACCAAAATGGCCAATTGAGACAAACAGTTCTGAGTCCAATCGTCCACTGCTGGTTAAGATTGAGTAGGTGCTGGACTGCTGAAATATTTAATTGGCATATTGGGTTTTCTAAGCAGTCTTTGTGACTTTGCCCGCACCTGCTGGCTAAAACAAAAATGGGAGAAAATCCCTGTGGTGCCTTACTCCCCAGCTATGTCAGGAGACAACTACAGTGAGCAGTGTGCACAGTACCAGATTCCCCTCTTTCATCTCTCATTAACAGTTCAATTACCAATAAGATGCACTGTAGCAGCAACGCTTGTGATATGGTTTTTAACTCATTGCTAAATAATTTCAGCAGGCCAAACGTCACTTCTTGATTAATTGCTCTAAAATCTATACGGTACTTTACATTGCAACTCACTTGCTACTTTATTTTAGTTACAGTGCACTATAATGCACTCTTCCTTTTGAAACAATGTGATGTGAATAGAAACGTTTCCTTTGTGTACTCCTTTAGTGCAATATTATTATGCATTCCACTTCTTTCTGCTAAAGACCAGCAGGATTGCAAGTTCTATAACCATCAGTTGTAACCTTTCTTTCTAATACAGCTTTACATACTTTGTAATTTAAAGGAGTCAGAAAAGGAAGCACCATCAGACTAGGGAGAATCTGTGCCTTCTGACCCTGTGGAATGCCTCTAAAAGCGGTTCTGTCCTTTGCAAGTCTTCTGTGAGATTAGAAGTTGAAAACAGACAATGCAATAAGAAAAAAATGCAGCATCTCATTAGTGCTGAGCAAGCAGTTTAATGGGACAGTTAGCACATCTTTCACATCCATAAAAATAACATCACACGGTCTAAGGAACACTCAGCGGGGG
This sequence comes from Staurois parvus, assembly GCF_062004578.1. Lineage (NCBI taxonomy): Eukaryota > Metazoa > Chordata > Amphibia > Anura > Ranidae > Staurois > Staurois parvus. Next base: position 7,150,936 of record NW_028317968.1, on the reverse strand, counting down.
GAGTGAAACCGGAAAGAAAACAGTTCTTTATTTTTCTTCTCACAAGCCTCAATTGGGATACATCTTGTGAAGTATTTGCAGATGCTTTTAATCTAAACCTGACTTGTGAATCACTCCAGAGAGACAATAATTTAATATCTTCTGAACATGAGTGAAAATAAAGTAGGGGGAAAATAAATGTTGCTTAAAAAGTACAGACATGAAAGGATTTTCAGTAAACCTACTATGTGGCAATTTACACATTGCATTTTCTTTTTTTTCCTTCAAAAAGTTCCAGAATTTTCTTTATTGGAGTATGTCTGTGAAGGTTCTTATTTATCCAGGTTATGGTATAGTTAGTAGTAGTAGTTAGTCACAATCAACTGGCCTTGTTCTGTAATATAAAAGACCTTTTACAGCTCATCCAAAGTACCTTCTTCAGTTCAGTTCTCTTACAATATGTTGAGCAGATGAAAGGAGCAGCATATAGGTAAGTTATCTTTGCCATTGAATGACACTGTCTGCCACATCTGGATAATGAGCAAGGGACAGCTCACTACTGTGAATAATACTCATTAGGTACAGTGCTGAGGTCTTGAAAACCTCAGAGTAATTTAATATACAAAACGTAGAGAAAAAAAATACAAAATAATGCAAGCAGAAACAGGTGCGGTTGCAATATATTTATAATCAGATTTTGTGTTTTGCCTGGAGATCCCGTTAGAGTGGACCTTCCACTCCAAATTCTTTCAAAAAAGATGTGTAATGGTAATCAAAAGTGTAGTTTACATGTTAAAAAGGAAGCTAGGTGCACAAGGTCTTGGCCTACCACACTACAGTATATATGTGTTTGCATCTCTATGTATGGAAGGCACTGAATATGTCACTAGTGCCTAAGTTAAAGGCCTGGTAGGAAGGTTGCTTAAAAGAGAAGTACGCCCAAAGCTCTTTTTGACATAATTCTCATGTGGGTCACAGAAGTGCACTTACTTGTGCTGTCCTGTCAGCTGATGTCACAAAGTCGCTCCATACTCTGGAAGGATCCTAACAATAATGTCTGGATCCACCCAGATGCCTTACAGGCAGCTGGCTCTGTCTCTCAGCACTGACAGCCTGAGCCAGATGCTCCCCTCTCCAGCCCAGCACTCCAGTGAGTCACTAATCTCTGCTCAATGAAGATCTCTGCTCAGTGAAGACTGAGAACCGAGTGATCAGAGGTCACGTAATTGCTATGTTCTCGTTTTTAGAGCCAGCAGGGAACAACTTGCAGCAGAAGGTAGGTAAGTATGTATGTTTGTTATTTTTATAATCCTGCACTTCTTCCTTAAACACGTAAATGGTTTATTATTACACCTTGCAATTCTGGCTACTTTTATGCAGCTTTTCTGAAAGGGTGGGAGGTTTAGCATGACAAAGAAAAAAGATCAAATACAGTCATGGCCAAAAATATTGGCACCCCTGCATTTCTGTCAGATAATGCACCACTTTGCCCAGAACATTGTTGCAATTACAAATGTTTAGGCATTCTCATGTTTATTTTTTTTGTTTATATTGGTATGATGCAAAAAAATGGAGAAACAAAAAGTCAAATCTGACACATTACACGCAAAATACCAAAAATGGACTGGGCAAAACTATTGGCACCCTCAATTTAATGTTTGGTAGCACACTCCTTGGAAAAAATATCTGAAATCAATTGCTTGCTATAAAAATCAATAATTTACTTACACCTCTCTGCTGGAGTTCTGGACCACTCTTCTTTTACCAAGTGCTCCAGGTCTCTCAGATTGGAAGGGTTCCTTTTCCTAACTGCAGTTTTGAGATCTCTCCACAGGTGCTCTATGGGACTGAGATCTGGACTCATTGCTGGCCAGTTCAGTACTCTCCAGTGCTTTGTCTGAAACCATTTCTGGGTTCTTATTGACTTGTGCTTTGGGTCATTGTCCTGCTGCAAGACCCATCACCTCTGATGGAGACCCAACTTTTTTGACACTGGACCCAACATTGCACCCCAGAATTCTTTGGTAATCTTCAGATTTCATAACGCCATGCACACGGTCAAGACATCCAAAGCAACCCCAAAACATCAGTGAAACTCCACCATGTTCGATTGTAAAGACCGCATCCCTCTCTTTAAAGGCCTCATTTCTTTTTCTGAAAACAGTAGAATGATGGGCTTTACCAAAAAGTGAAAAGGATTTTGGCTTCCTTAGGTAAGCTTTGGAAAATCCAATCTGGCTTTTTATGTTTCTGTGTCAGCAGTGGGGTCCTCCTGGGTCTCCTACCATAGCACCCCTTTTCATTCAGACTGCGACGTACAGTATGAGCTGACACAGTTGTACCTTGTGCCTGAAGATCAGCTTAAATTTGTCTGGAAGTTGATCAAGGTTCTTTATCCACCATTTGAACAATCCTTCCTTGCGATCTTTGATCAATTTTTCTCTTTCGTCCATGTCCAGAGAGATTAGTTAGTACCATGGGCTGTAAACCTCTTGACAACTTGGTGCACAATGGATACAGGAACATTAAGATCTCTGGAAACTGACTTGTAACCTTGAGATTGTCCATGCTTTTCCGTAATTTTTGTTCTCAAATCCTTAGACAATTCTTTGCTGCTCTTTCTCTTCTTCATGCTCCATGTGGCACACAGAGATGCACAACAGAAAGGTTGAGTAAATTTTTAACCATTTTAACTGATTGTCGGTGTGATTTCTATATTGTCAGCACTTGTTAATTGATACAGGTGAGTTTATTACAAATTAGAGGAGCATCACAAACTTGGAATGCAATTATTTCTTACAATTTTGAGAAGGTGCCAATAATTTTGTCCAGTTCATTTTTGGGGTTTTGCATGGAATGTGTCAGATTTGCCTTTTTGTTTCTCCACTTTTCATGTCATACCAATACAAACAAAAGAAATAAACATAAGAATGCCTAAACATTTGTAATTGCAATAATGTTCTGGGTGAAGTTGTTCATTATCTGAGAGAAATGCAGGAGTGCCAATATTTTTGGCCATGACTTTATGGGCTGAAAGGTACATTTTAAATCACCGCTTTCGTGAAAAATATTGTTTTTGATAAGTATATGCAGCCTAAACTTGTGAGAAGAAGCCTTCCCCAGCAGTGTTATAGTTTGTTTCAACCCCTGTCACTTTTGCTGAAAAGCTTGGTCTGTAAATAAAAATGGAGAAAAATAGAAAAGGAACACGACACTAATAGGAATTAATATGGCATTTTCATACATTACATGTATTAACCTCTTCCATACAGGGCACTTTGACCCCCTTCCTGCCCAGGCCAATTTTCAGGTTTCAGCGCTCTCACACTTTGAATTACAATTACGCAGTCATAAAACATTGTACCCAAACTAAAATTTTATCACTTTCTTCACACAACTAGAGCTTTCTTTTGGTGGTATTTAATCAACACTGGGGTTTTTATTTTTTGCTAAATTAACAAAAAAAGACCAAAAATTTTGAAAAAAACACGTTTTCTTTTTTTCTGTTATAAAAGTTTGCAAATAAATAATTGTTCTTCATAAATTTAAGCCAATATGTATTCTGCTACATGTCTTTGGTGAAAATAACCCAAATTAGGATGTATTTTTTAGTTTGTAGGAAAGTTATAGCATTCACAAACTATGGGATATATCTGAATATTGATCAATCCTGAAGTACTGACAGCCAATCTAATTTCTTGAGGTCCAAGAATGTCAGAACAGTACAGATATCCCCCAAATGACCCCTTTTTGCAGAGTAGACAGTTTGACGTATTTCATAGGAGGCATGGTGAGTTTTTTGAAGTTGTATTTTTTTGTCATAATTTTTCGGAAAATTAAAAAAAAAAATTTTTTCTGCTTAGCTGTGATTTGGCCATGGCTAATCACATGACACAGATGGGCTGTGATTGGCCCAGCTTGTGCATGTGATCGCTGTAACCATTCACAGCTAGACACACTAGTATACAATGGATGGCATGAATGAAGCCATCCATTGTATACAACTGTCATGTGACCTGCTGTGATTGGTCACAGCAGGTCACATGGTACCGGCAACAGGGACGGTACTCAGATCTGTCATGAACCATGTGCTAGGTACACGGCTGGTGACAGATCGCGCCACTGCGCGGCTCTGCAGGCACGCAAACTGCGCATGCCCGAAAGGACGCCATATGGCGTCCACCCGGAAAGCCATAGGCCGGGCGGGAAGAGGTTAAGCACATACCGTTAGCATATTACAATACTGCAATTCATTGTAAAGGTCTTTTAAATGCTTCTTAACAGGTGCAAGACAACATATCAGTAATGGACCCACGAATGAAAGAACAAGCACTTCTGACTGTGGGCTAAGAAAAGACATGGATGTACTGATCTGCACCAGGTTTTGGTGTATAACATCCCACTCAACTATAATGCTCCGCATGTCCATTTGTGGGGGGGTAGTTACAAGTTTGCATAAGCCTTATGCTGTCTTTTTCCAGCAGCCCTTCAAGGGTTCCTCTTTGGAGGGATTGATCCTTGTATCTTTCTAGAGGCCTTGACCCAAGGCCTAGGATACAATGACCTCTAAGCTTACATCTACACAAGGTAAATGCCCCAGAGCGAAGAGAAAGAACAGAAAGTCGTTCAGGTTTTTAATATTTCTCCCAGCATTCCTTAGTAGGTTCCCTGAGCTCGCTGATTGGCCAAGCAAAATCCATAACACAGAATCATATCTGTCAAGCACACCCTTCTGGAGCAAACAAGACAGATAAAATATACTCTGTGTAACACTCCTATTGAGGTAAAGTAAGGTTGAGCTATAGGTAACTGCTAGCTACAGAATTCACAAAAAAAAAGCAAAAATGCTACATCCCAACAAAAAATGCATTAAAACCCCAAACCTTCCTGTCTCAATTCAACTTTAATCTTTAACACTTGCCCCACTACAGTATTATTAGGCAGCAAATGCACACTACAAACTCCCCAGCACTCTGACAACCCACAAAGAAGGCTAAATTAAAAACTGTTCCAAATACTTAAAGTGGTTGTATATTTGCAAGGTTTTTTACTTTTCTACATTCTGTGCATGAGGGTAGAAGAACCCTCTGTGTGCAGCAGCCCCTCTATCTCCCCCTAATATTTACCTGAGCCCCATCGCGATCCAGCGATGTGCATGAGAGCCTCAGCTCTTTGGGGACTCTCTTCATTGGCTGAGACAGAAGAGGGAGCCATTGGCTCCCACTGCTGTCAATCACAGCAATGAGGAAAGAGGGAGGGCAGGGAAGAGTTGCGCTTTGTGTCTGAATGGATATGCACAGCAGCGGCTCAGGACTCCTAGAGGGCAAACTGTGCGCTACTGGGCATCATATAGATAGAAAAGAGGCAGTGGGGTACTGGGTGCTGTAAATGCTCTGTTTTCCAGTGTCCAGCACATAGAGAGACTGCAGGGGTTAATTTTCACTGCCATGATCACCAATGCAGGAGAGAGTTAATCTTTATTACCATGATTACCAAACTGGAGGGGGGGGGGGGTAACTTTTACTGTCATGATCAACAAAACAGGAGAGGGGGTTAACATCAACTGCCATGACCACTAATTCAGGGGGATGGGTGTTAACTTTCACTGACAAACAATGCAGGCAGGGTTAAATCTCATTGTTCAGGGTTATTATTCCATCCACTGACACCAGTGCTGGGGGGGGGGGGTTATTCTGTCCACTGACACCAATGTTGGGGATTATTATTGCATCCAGTGGCACCAAAACTGGAGGGAGGGGTTATTTTTGTGTACTATGTTAGGAGTTATTATTGCATCCACTAACGCCAGTGCTGGAGGTTATTACTGCACTCGCTGACCCCAATGCTGGAGTTATTGTACTCCAACTTCTTCAGTGTGCATTGTAATACACTGCAAAAAATGCAGCAGGACTGAACATTTGGGACACTGAGGTGCAAAAATGTGCTGCTATTGTGTGGCCCTCTGGAATCGTTGGGGGCTGCACTTGAGGCACTCTACAATTTTCAAGTTGACCACCACTGGTGCACATTCATTGCAATATACTCTATGTTTTATGTTGGCCACTGCAAACTGTCACCTTGCTGTATCATAGACAGTATTACTGTTCTCTGATTAGTGTGAAATTCAAACTACCAGAGAGAATAGAATCTGATTGGTGTCTGTCAGAAATCTCTAAATAGTAACTTTAAACAGACACAGCTCAATGCCTACAGTGGGCACTTTGAAACAGTGTTTTTGTCCTGTATGTGACTATTCATTCTATTATTAACATTATTAATTCAAACTTACATTTACAAAAACATTAATTGCCAAAAAACAATATATCTGTAGGTGTTTGCACAGGAACTATATGGTGTGGCACATGTCTAATATTCCTACTGCATGTAAAATGGGTTGTTTCAACAATAATCATCCAGTTACTGATAACAGTTACGGTACTTTCTGGCAATCCATCAGCACCCGGACTTAGGTCATGAGAAGTGTCAAAGATGCATTTCCTTCAGATGGGAATAAGCAATTGATTTCAAGAGCTCCAGCAAACCTATGTATGTCAAAACATCCCGCTCAGCACTTTGTAGATAAAACATGCAGCACTTGCAAACATCAAAACCGGATTCTGTGTTTCCTCAGTTTGTGGCCAGTATCAGAATCTATGTGCTTGTTTTTTCACATTTGTTCATACGGTTTGGTGAGGCTCTAATCAGTCTTCAAGAAATAACTAATTGTCTAACAAAAACTTGTCATTGACTCAAAAGGCTGGCGAATCTTCTATTTATATTACACATTTATAAAGATATTTAATAATACTATTAAAGATATTAATGTAAATTATATAGAAGCTCACAAAAAATGTTATTAAAAATCACTTCATCAGTCAGATTACTTCAAGACAAAGTCTACCTTCTTGCCATGGGTTACTGCACTACAGCCTCAAAGCAAGGGAGGGTTTTTACTTTTTCCAACAGTTAGATTTAAATAAGGATAATAAAGCATTGGGTCTACACTTACATTTACCTAGTCCAGGGATTGTGTCCAATATATGAAAATTTTGGGACAATCCAATTAAACCTGTATTCCATTTAAAACTTTATAAAGAAAAAGACCTCGTGCCACAAGGTGTTTACTATTATTTTTTCCAGGGAATATACCTTTGCTCACTTTTTTTACTTTGATTTCCCTTTCTTTACTAAATGTCTTTATTGCTTGGCTGCTGGGACTGAGCTCTGCCCCCCTGCCATGTAGGTTTTAGTGATGAAATCAGATCCTCAATAATGATGAGAAACAAGCTCTCAGGGGGATTAAACAAAGGGGGAGTTTGCATAATAAAAGTAAATGCAAAAACCTTGCAGTGCCTTCTCTTAGCTATTTTAAGAAGTGAAAATGACTGACAGGTTTGCTTTATGTATTATGTACAGGAAGATTGGCCATTGACAGGGTAGATAACTTCAATCACACTGGGACTTGCCACTGTTACTCACGTGACTCATTTGACTGAAGCATCTCATGTCAGTGGTCTTCTACTTCCTCTCCTGATCAACACGTTGAAAAAGTTCTGTTGCTAGAAGTGGGCCATAAGATAAGAGTCCCAATCTTCAACTGAGCTTTGTATTAGTTGATGAACGGAAGGTGGGATTAAGTTGCATAAAGTTAGCCTAAAATATAGCAGTAAAAGTGACCAAAATATAAGGATAGCTTCACTTTCAGGATGTTAAGTAACTTACTAAACTCTCTTAGTGCCTGGGAAAATACTTACCTTATGTTCCCTATCACTCCTGGGATTACTGTTAGTCCCTGCTCAGTACCACACAGCTTCTGCAAAGAAAACATCTTAGTCAGGTCCTTATACTACATAGTCCTACTACATCCTATGGAGGAGCTGTACTCATGTTGGCCTCCAGCTATCCAGTGGAGCATGGGTCATACATGAATGGGGCTTCAGCACATGTGCATAGTAGAAAATGGACTCAGGAGGAAAGGTTTACTTTGCAAAGGCTAGGCAGCACATGGCAGGACAACATAGTAAATATTGTGGGAGATGACTTTCACATCACTAATGTTTTCTGTAATGACATGGAAGTTGTTACAAGTAACCAGTGAGAGCTGCAATGGACCAAGGAGATCAACACTCTTGGACTCTTGCAGACGTTTGAGAAAATATTGTACTGAACAGTGTACTAATCTAGAGGTGTGTGCAGAAGGAAAGATAACTATTCACACTTATTTTACAGGTATGTCTGTTTGGGGAACCTTTTCATGACAGAGCTGCATTAAAGTGATTGTAAACACAAATATAAAAAAAATTACTTTTTGCCATAAATGTATACATTTTAATGTAAACATACATACAGCTGTGAGTGTATCTCAGAAAAATGCTCCCTCAGCTTGTCTCAGCCCTTCAAAAACTGCTGGTCTGTGGGCGTGGCTTAGGACCAGAGAAGAGTAGGCAGAGTGGTGATGTCACACAATCATTCAGTTATACACACCCTCCAGCCTCGGCTCAAGAATGTGTACAGCTATCTGACATCTCTATGTCTGCGAGCATGTCTCATGAGTGCAGAGGAAAAACAGGTGCCAGTGACTATGTCAGCTATGCTTACAGCACAGGATCTGTGCTAATCAGGAGAAAGCTTATAGGAAGCGGTTAATGTTAAAAATCCTAGGAATCCTGGAGCCTATGAGGACCAGGAAACATTCTCATGTAAAACTCTGTAAACAGCAATTCACAAGCTAGGTGCTGTGAATAGAGCAGGACAATAATCAGCTGTCAGCAGACTTACCTAGATAAGTACAGCATTACTTAAGTGATGCCGATCTATGTCATAAATCACTGGTTCTGATTTCTTGATTTTGTGAAGGCAGAGACCAGCAGGGAGAGGACACCCGCTCCCCCACCCCATTGAAGTGTATTACATGGAGGCTCCTGCTCATCTCATCTTCAGCACAACCTGCCACTCACACGAGAAGGGGAGTGGTGACACCATTTTTCTGCTTGTGTCGGATTTATTCTGTTCAGAATAGCAGTGGGGATTTCTGGAAAAGGGGATTGATTCAAGATACCACACTAAGCTCAAATGCTTAGTAAAGGTAAAATATATTCATCTGTAAGATTAGATTGATTTATGTTTTTTTAGGTTTACAACCACTTTAAGGTAAGCACAGTGCACTGTGTTGAAGCAGGGAAAGTTATATAGCCAAAAGTATTGGAACACCTGCCTTTTCACGCACATGAACTTTAATGGCATCCCAGTCTTAGTCCGTAGGGTTCAATATTGAATTGGCCCACCCTTTGTAGCTTCAACTCTTCTGGGAAGGCTGTCCATAAGGTTTAGGAGTGTGTCTATAGGAATGTTTGACCAGTCTTCCAGAAGCGCATTTGTGACGTCAGGCACTGAAGTCGGACGAGAAGGCCTGGATCACAGTCTCCACTCTAATTCATCCTAAAGGTGTTGAGGTCAGGACTCTGTGCAGGCCAGTCAAGTTCCACCAGTCAAGTTCCTCCACCCCAAACTCGCTCATCCGTGTTTTATGGACCTTGCTTTGTGCACTGGTGCGCAGTCATGTTGGAACAGGAAGGGGCCATCCCCAAAGTATGAAATTGTCCAAAATGTCTGGGTATGCTGACATCTTAAGAGTTTCCTTCACTGGAACCAACAGGCCAAGCCCAAGCCCTAAAAAACAACCCCACACCATAATCCCCCCTTCACCAAACTTTACACTTGGCACAATGCAGTCAGGCAAGTACCATTCTCTTGGCAATTACCAAACCCAGACGCATCCATCAGATTGCCAGACAGAGAAGCATGATTCATCACTCCAGAGAACACGTCTCCACTGCTCTAGAGTCCAGTGGCTACGAACTTTACATTCAACAATTTGCATTGCACTTGGTGATGAAAGGCTTAGATGCAGCTGCTCGGCCATGGAAACCCATTCCATGAAGCTCTCTATGCACTGTTGTTGTGCTAATCTGAAGGCCAAACGTAATTTGGAGGTCTTTAGCTATTGACGTTGCAGTCAGTTGGCGACTTCTGCGCACTGGCCTACCACTTCATGGCTAAGTTGCTGTTGTTCCCAGTTGCTTCCACTTTGTTATAATAGCACTAACAGTTGACCGTGAAATATTTAGTAGCAAGGAAATTTCATGGATGGACGCATTGCACAGGTGGCAACCTATCACGGTACCATGCTTGAATTCACTGAGCTCCTGAGAGCGACCCATTCTTTCACAAATGTTTGTAGAAGCAGTCTGCATGCCTAGGTGCTCGATTTTATATACCTGTGGCCATGGAGGTGATTGGAACGCCTGAAATCAATGATTTGGAGGGGAGTCCCAATACCTTTGGCAAAATAGTGTATGTGTTTCTGTGAGTCTGTCACTTGTGGCACAATAACCAAAGAGTATTTTATGATTATTATGTGTGCAGTGGAAACAGCGAGTGGGATTGGATTCTATTTAATCATACCCATTTAATCCATATTCACTTTTTCAGCGCTGCATGTGGTCTTCACCAACATGTCCCTCTTTTTCAAGTTCTAAAGTTGGAAATGCTACGGTATGACTATACTGTAACACAAAGTTGTGTTATTAGTTTGGCTGTGCTGTCTGGCAGAGCTCTTTCAAACGCAGACAGATTTATACATCAAAAATCAATAGTAATTTTTGTTTAACCACTTGCTCTCCAGAGTATTTACCTCCCTTCCTGACCAGGCCATTTATTGCGATACGGTGCTGCGTTAATTTAACTGACAATTGCGTGATCATGCAACGCTGTACATAAATGATATTTATGTCCTTTTTCCCCACAAATAGAGCTTTCTTTTGGTGGTATTTCATCACCTCTGAATTTTCTATTTTTGCGATATAACAAAAAAATACCGTCAATTTTGAAAAAAAAACAGCAATATTTTTAACTTTTTGCTATAAAACATATTCGATAAAAATTTTTTAAAAAATCAAGTTTCTTCATAAGTTTAGGCCAAAATATATTCTGCTACATGTCTTTGCTAAAAAAAATCCCAATACATGTAAATTAATTGGTTTATGTGAAAGTTATAGTGTCTACAAATGGAGGTATATACAGTCAGGTCCATAAATATTGGGACATTGACACAATTTTAACATTTTTGGCTCTATACACCACCACAATGGATTTGAAATGAAACAAACAAGATGTGCTTTAACTGCAGACTGTCAGCTTTAATTTGAGGGTATCTACATCCAAATCAGGTGAACGGTGTAGGAATTGCAATAGTTTGCATATGTGCCTCCCACTTGTTAAGGGACCAAAAGTAATGGGACAGAATAATAATCATAAATCAAACTTTCACTTTTTAATACTTGGTTGCAAATCCTTTGCAGTCAATTACAGCCTGAAGTTTGGAACGCATAGACATCACCAGACGCTGGGTTTCATCCCTGGTGACGCTCTGCCAGGCCTCTACTGCAACTGTCTTCAGTTCCTGCTTGTTCTTGGGGCATTTTCCCTTCAGTTTTGTCTTCAGCAAGTGAAATGCATGCTCAATCGGATTCAGGTCAGGTGATTGACTTGGCCATTGCATAACATTCCACTTCTTTCCCTTAAAAAACTCTTTGGTTGCTTTTGCAGTATGCTTTGGGTCATTGTCCATCTGCACTGTGAAGCGGCGTCCAATGAGTTCTGAAGCATTTGGCTGAATATGAGCAGATAATATTGCCCACAACACTTCAGAATTCATCCTGCTTCTTTTGTCAGCAGTCACATCATCAATAAATACAAGAGAACCTGTTCCATTGGCAGCCATACATGCCCACGCCATGACACTACCACCACCATGCTTCGCTGATGAGGTGGAATGCTTAGGATCATGAGCAGTTCCTTTCCTTCTCCATACTCTTCTCTTCCCATCACTCTGGTACAAGTTGATCTTGGTCTCATCTGTCCATAGGATGTTGTTCCAGAACTGTGAAGGCTTTTTTAGATGTCATTTGGCAAACTCTAATCTGGCCTTCCTGTTTTTGAGGCTCACCAATGGTTTACATCTTGTGGTGAACCCTCTGTATTCACTCTGGTGAAGTCTTCTCTTGATTGTTGACTTTGACACACATACACCTACCTCCTGGAGAGTGTTCTTGATCTGGCCAACTGTTGTGAAGGGTGTTTTCTTCACCAGGGAAAGAATTCTTCGGTCATCCACCACAGTTGTTTTCCGTGGTCTTCTGGGTCTTTTGGTGTTGCTGAGCTCACCGGTGCGTTCCTTCTTTTTAAGAATGTTCCAAACAGTTGTTTTGGCCACGCCTAATGTTTTTGCTATCTCTCTGATGGGTTTGTTTTGTTTTTTCAGCCTAATGATGGCTTGCTTCACTGATAGTGACAGCTCTTTGGATCTCATCTTGAGAGTTGACAGCAACAGATTCCAAATGCAAATAGCACACTTGAAATGAACTCTGGACCTTTTATCTGCTCATTGTAATTGGGATAATGAGGGAATAACACACACCTGGCCATGGAACAGCTGAGAAGCCAATTGTCCCATTACTTTTGATCCCTTAACAAGTGGGATGCACATATGCAAACTGTTGTAATTCCTACACCGTTCACCTGATTTGGATGTAAATATCCTCAAATTAAAGCTGACAGTCTGCAGTTAAAGCACATCTTGTTCATTTCATTTCAAATCCATTGTGGTGGTGTATAGAGCCAAAAATGTTAGAATTGTGTCGATGTCCCAATATTTATGGACCTGACTGTATACTGGAATTTTAATTTTTTTAATACTAGTAAAGGAAGCAATCAGCAACTTATATATCACAAGATGCAGCGCTATAAACTATAACATATATGCATGAATCAAAAAAATCAGTCATAAATGACTGAACAGTTGACAGTTCATGTAATATAATAGGTGACTTTAGTGCTCTCTTCTACTTTATATCCTCCTGGTGGTCAGACGTTTGTGCAAAATAGTGCTGAAGGGGTGCACACTCACCAGAACGCACAGGTATATGAGCGTTTAGTATAGATTCCCCTTTAGGATCATCGACTGGACACGATGTGATATTAGGACCACCACTTTCCAGAACTCCTAGATGTTCCTGTAAACTCCCTTGTTGGGTGACCTGCGAACTTCTCCTTAGGATCGGTATACGATTCGTACCCCGCAAAGAGATGGGTGGCTAGAATGGGTACTCCCCAAGGGAGTCAGAACAAAACGCATCCATAGTGTAGTAGGTCATTTAAAAAATTTATTAAAAGCTCAACAATCCGTGTACACGGTGGTATATAAACAATATGGACTAACCGTCCAGTGATAAAGATGACCGCCGGAGCTCCACGATGCTCCGGCGGTATGACGTCACGGCGTTCCTGGCTCCTCCTACGCGTTTCGTGCACACGCACGTCGTCTGGGGGGATATATAGAGTGGCATATCCCCCCAGACGACGTGCGTGTGCACGAAACGCGTAGGAGGAGCCAGGAACGCCGTGACGTCATACCGCCGGAGCATCGTGGAGCTCCGGCGGTCATCTTTATCACTGGACGGTTAGTCCATATTGTTTATATACCACCGTGTACACGGATTGTTGAGCTTTTAATAAATTTTTTAAATGACCTACTACACTATGGATGCGTTTTGTTCTGACTCCCTTGGGGAGTACCCATTCTAGCCACCCATCTCTTTGCGGGGTACGAATCGTATACCGATCCTAAGGAGAAGTCCGCAGGTCACCCAACAAGGGAGTTTACAGGAACATCTAGGAGTTCTGGAAAGTGGTGGTCCTAATATCACATCGTGTCCAGTCGATGATCCTAAAGGGGAATCTATACTAAACGCTCATATACCTGTGCGTTCTGGAGTGTGCACCCCTTCAGCACTATTTTGCACAAACGTCTGACCACCAGGAGGATATAGAAGTAGAAGAGAGCACTAAAGTCACCTATTATATTACATGAACTGTCAACTGTTCAGTCATTTATGACTGATTTTTTTGATTCATGCATATATGTTATAGTTTATAGCGCTGCATCTTGTGATATATATTGTTTTGAGGGTGTATGGTACCTTATGTTCAGCTGCTATTTCATAGATGCGCTCGTATTTATCCTTTTAATCAGCAACTTATAGCGGGACTGCGGCGGGCATTCTGACACTGGATGGGAACTGATTAACTGCTAATGACATCTCCAGTGACACTAATACAGTGATCAGTGCTAATAAAAACCACTGACACTGTACTAATGCCACTGGGCAAGAAGGGGTTAACATCTGGGGCAAAAGGGTTAACTGTGTGCTGTGTGTGTTTTACTAGGGAGACATGCTGTTTTGTATTCCTCTGCTGTGCATTTTCACAGATCTTACTTTAAAGAAGCATTTCTGTATGCAGAGGTTAAACCTCTTTTCCATCAGATGCACAGAGTGCCACCTAGTCCTTAGTAAAGTCCTTAAAGTGAACAATTTTGCACCAGGTTCATTATAAGAACCATTTATGTATTTAAACATCCCCCTTAAATGCTCCTCCTCTAAGAAGAAAACATTTGGTTCATCTAATCATCCTTCATAGTTGAGCTCATATGTGCCTATGTACCTCCTTCATGACCAAGCCATTTTTTTTCTATTTAGTACTGCGCTATTTTACTTGGTAATTCCACAGCCATGCAATGACGTATGCAAACAAAATTTACATAATTTTTTACCAAGAAATAGAGCTTTATTTCGGTGGTATTTGACGGTGGTATTTGACCACCACTTCATAAATTTTGGCAAGAATGTATTCTGCTATTCTAGCAAAAAAAAAAATCCCAATAAGTGTATATTAATTAGTTTACATAAAATTATAGCATCTACAAACTATGGTATAAATACTGGAATTTTTTTTCTTATTTTTTATACATCTAATGACAGCGATCAGTAATGTATAGTGGGACTGTGATAGTGCAGCAGGCAATCTGACAATAACTGATGCTCAGGGGAACTGACTAACTGCCACTGACATCCCCAGTGACATTAATACAATGATCAGTTCTAAATATATTCACTGTCACTGTATTAATGACACTGTCTGGGAAGGGGATAACATCTAGGGTAATCAAGGTGTTAAATATGTGCCTAAAAATGTTTAGTGTGTTCTGTGTGCCTTTTTAGTAAGCAATATGCCAGTTTTTACTCCCTGCTTCACCAACACTGAACCGTCATTCCCTGAGCCCATCAGAGGGCCCCGGCCATAAATCATTGGCCGGGACCTGCTGATCGGCTTGTGCTGCACAGAATGACAGCACAGTCTTCTTGCTCCACGCACATGTGCCAGCGGACCCAGAAGAAAGCAGCGATGAACCGGTACATGGCTGTGACTGTACGAGCCGATCTGTTGCAGTAAATGTACTGCAGTGGGTCGGCAAGTGGTTAAAAATGTCATCCCCCTTTCTGCTACCTATGCTGCCAAACCTGCGTAAAAAAAATGTTTATACTTATCTATTTTTGATCTGCTATGGTCTAGTCATGTGATCCGCAGGTCCGACTTACCTGTGTCAGTCAGCAGCAACTGCAGGGGAGAGGAGGGAGTACCAACAAAGACTAGGTTGTGGGAGCCTATGAGTGATGTCATGGCTCCCTGAACTCCCAGCCATTGTCAAGGACTCCCTCCTTTCCCATGTACAGTGGGGATCGAAGGTTTGGGCACCCCAGCTAAAAATTTGTATTAATGTGCATAAAGAAGCCAAGGAAAGATGGAAGAATCTCCAAAGGGCATCAGATTACAGATTAGACATTCTTATAATACAGTATGTCAACAAAAGTTAGATTTTATTTCCATCATTTACACTTTCAAAATAACAGAAAACAAAAAAATGGCGTCTGCAAAAGTTTGGGCACCCTGCAGAGTTAATATCTTGTAATGCCCCCTTTGGCAAGTATCACAGCTTGTAAACGCTTTTTGTAGCCAGCCAAGAGTCTTTCAATTCTTGTTTGAGGTATCTTTGCCCATTCTTCCTTACAAAAGTCTTCCAGTTCTTTGAGATTTCTGGGCTGTCTGTCACGCACTGCTCTTTTAAGGTCTATCCATAGATTTTCAATTATGTTGAGGTCAGGAGATTGTGAAGGCCATGGCAAAACCTTCAGTTTACGCCTCTTGATGTAATCCCCCGTGGATTTCGAGGTGTGTTTCGGATCATTATCCATTTGTAGAAGCCATCCTCTCTTTAACTTCAGCTTTTTCACAGATGGCATCAAGTTACCATCCAAAATTTGCTGAAATTTTATTGAATCCATTTTTCCTTCTACTCGTGAGATGTTCCCTGTGCCACTGGCTGCAACACAACCCCAAAGCATGATTGATCCAACCCCATGCTTAACAGTTGGACAGAGGTTCTCTTCATTAAATTCTGTGCCCCTTCTTCTCCAAACGTACCTTTGCTCATTCCGGCAAAAAAGTTCAATTTTAACCTCATCGGTACACATAACTTGTTTCCAAAATGCATCAGGCTTGTCTATATGTTCATTTGCAAAGTTCAAATGATGATTTTTGTGGTGAGGACGTAGAAGAGGTTTTCTGATGACTCTTCCATGAAGACCATATTTGTACAAGTATCTCTTTATAGTGGAATAGTGTACCACAACTCCAGTGTCTGCCAGATCTTTCTGGAGGGATCGTGCAGTCAAACGTGGGTTTTGAATTGTTTTTCTCACAATCCTGCGAGCTGTTCTGTCTGATATTTTTCTTGGTCTTCCAGATCTTGCTTTAACTTCCACTATTCCTGATGACTGCCATTTCTTAATTACATTCCGAACAGAGGATATTGACATCTGAAAACGCTTTGCTATCTTCTTATAGCCTTCTCCAGCTTTTTGAGCGTCAACTATTTTCAGTTTCAGTTTTCTAGACAACTGCTTAGAAGAACCCATGGTGCTGATTGTTGGGGCAAGGTCAGATGAGTCTGGGCATTTAAAACCTTTGAGATTGACATCACCTGGTCTTCCCAGACGATGATTGTGTCAGGGCAGGAGCCGAGGAACGGACAGGCAGGCCTAACAATGTAACGCACTGGCTGACGACAACCACCACCCACAGACCGAAGTCCCTCAGGGCGCGGAGTCTAAGTCCCAGGCTGCCCTTCACCAGGGCCCCTGATGGTGGGGATGGACTTGACGCAGCCAGGAACCAGGTCGCGGCCCCCGAAACACCTCAGCCGCGGTAATGGCCGCCGCCAATGGCGTGTAGCTGGTGGAAGAGACAAAAGAGTAGTCAGACAGGCCGGGGTCAACAACAACAGGACAAAACAGTACAGGACAGCAGACGAGAATCACAGGTCACGAGCCGGGTTCAGCAACAGAGGGTCAGATCAAAGGAGAATACAAAGAATAGTCGAGTCACAAGCCGAATCAGATACCAGGAGAGTCACGAGAGTCAGAACAGAGTAATAGCAACACAAAGACACAAGACATAAGTGCAAAGAGCATGTGCGGGCCACAGGCTTATATGTCATCAGCCACGCCCCTCTGGGGGTGGACCTCAGAGACCTGAAGGCATAAAAGGATTCCCACCATGCACAGCAGAATCCAAGATGGACGCCAGCACATGGAGTAACATAACCTCAGGGAAAAGGTAGGACCTTGACAGTACCTCCTCCTCAAGGGCCCCTCCCCTCCGCGGCTCAACAAAAGGTTTCTGAGGAAAGCGGGTATGAAAAGCGCGGAGGAGGGCAGGAGCATGGACATCCGCGGAAGGAACCCAGGAACGCTCCTCAGGACCATAACCGCGCCAATGAACCAGGAACTGTAATCGACCGCGCACCAATCGAGAATCCAGGATCCGGCTCACCTCATACTCCTCATGACCGTCAACCGGGACAGGACGGGGCTGAGGCAGAGAGGTAGTGAAGCGATTGCAGACCAGAGGTTTCAACAGGGAAACATGAAAGATATTGGAGATCCGTATCCCAGACGGAAGGGCAAGGGCATAGGCCACCAGATTCACTTTGCGGAGAATGCGGAAAGGACCGACAAAACGGGGAGCTAGTTTGGGTGTGGGCACCCGAAGATTGAGGTTGCGAGTAGACAACCACACCCGATCGCCGACCTGGTATGAAGGAGCGGGCAACCGTCTGCGATCAGCCTGGAACTTCTGGCACTGAGCTGAGTCCCTCAAGGCCCTCTGGATCTGCCCCCATGAAGAACGCAGGGCAGCAAGATGGTTCTCCACAGCCGGAATGTCCTGTGGTGAGAACCTCTCAGGTAATACCGCGGGTTGGAACCCATAGTTGGCCATGAAGGGAGACATCCCGGAGGAGGAGTTGACCGCCGAGTTCCTGGCAAACTCTGCCCAAGGCAGGAGATCGGCCCAATCGTCCTGATGGTCTGAAATATAACACCGAAGGAATTGTTCTAAGGCCTGATTGGAACGCTCCGCAGCCCCATTGGACTGCGGGTGGTAGGCTGAGGAAAAGGAGAGACTAATACCCAACTGGGAGCAGAAGGCGCCCCAGAATCTGGACACGAACTGACTCCCGCGGTCCGAGACAATCACCTTAGGCAACCCATGCAGGCGAAAAATCTCCCTGGAAAAGACCGTGGCCAGTTCTTGCGCTGTTGGTAATTTCCTGAGTGGAATGCAATGGCACATCTTGGAAAACCGATCGACGATCATGAGGATGACCGTACGACCCCGAGACACCGGGAGGTCTACAATAAAGTCCATACCTAGGTGTGACCAAGGACGCTCCCCATTGGGAATGGGTTGCAGAAGACCCAAAGGGAGATGCCGTGGAGACTTATTCTGGGCACAGATCGAACATGCCGCTATATAAGAGGCAATGTCGGCACGGAGGGTTGGCCACCAGAATAAGCGAGAGACGACCCAACACAGCTGGTTCTTCCCCGGATGCCCGGCAGTTTTGGCGTTATGGTAGGTACGCAGCAGGCGGGTGCGCAATCCCTCGGGTACAAAACATCTACCCTCCGGTCTCCCGGGAGGAGCATCAGATTGGGCCGCCAAAATCTGCTCCCCAAGAGGAGAGGTCAGACTGGTGCGAACGGCAGCCAGGATCTGATCTGGAGGAATAACTGAGATTGGCTCAGAGTCTTCCCTGGACAACTCAGAGTATTGCCGTGATAACGCATCAGCCCTGACATTCTTGGAACCAGGCAAATATGAAACCACATAGTTGAAGCGTGACAAGAACAGAGCCCATCTGGCCTGGCGGGGTGTCAATCTTTTGGCCTCCAAAAGATAAGTCAGGTTCTTATGATCGGTAAGAATGAGGACCGGAACCGCGGAGCCCTCGAGCAGGTGCCTCCATTCCTTCAGAGCCAGAATGATTGCCAACAACTCCCTATCTCCAATCTGGTAGTTGCACTCTGCAGAGGAAAGCTTCCTGGAGTAGAACCCACAGGGAAGTAGGGGTCCATCGGGCGACCGACGTTGAGACAGGAGAGCGCCTACTCCCGTCTCGGATGCATCAACCTCAAGGACGAAGGGCAATCCAGGATTGGGATGAGACAGTATCGGAGCCGACGCGAAGGTGGATTTCAGAGCCTCGAAAGCTACGATGGCCTCGGGTGGCCACTCGTGAGGATTACTGCCCTTCTTGGTTAGGTCTGAGAGAGGCTTTGCCAGCGTGGAGAAGTTCCGGATGAACTTCCGATAGTAGTTGGCAAAACCCAAAAAGCGCTGAATGGGCCGAAGACCATTGGGACGAGGCCACTGCAGAACCGCTGAAACCTTCTGAGGGTCCATGGAGAATCCCTCCGCAGAAATGATGTAGCCTAAAAAGGCAACTTGGGATCGATGGAATTCGCACTTCTCAAGTTTACAAAAAAGTTCGTTCTCACGTAATCGTTGCAGCACCTGCTTGACATCCTGGATATGGGACTCCATGGAGGCAGAGTAAACCAGGATGTCATCCAAGTAAACTACCACGCAGTGCTGCAACAAGCCACGAAGGACATCATTTATGAATTCCTGAAAAACTGCGGGCGCGTTACACAACCCGAAGGGCATCACCAGGTATTCGTAGTGACCGGTTCTGGTGTTAAACGCGGTCTTCCACTCATCCCCCTGTTTGATCCGTACGAGGTTGTACGCCGCCCTAAGGTCAAGTTTGGTAAAGACTGTTGCCCCCTTAAGGCGGTCGAACAACTCAGTAATCAAGGGAATCGGGTAGGCATTCTTAGTGGTGATTCGATTAAGACCCCTATAATCAATGCAAGGCCTCAATTCACCACCCTTCTTCTTTACAAAGAAAAAGCCCGCTCCTGCTGGGGAAGTAGACTTACGAATGTGCCCCCGGGAAAGCGCATCCTCAACGTACTCCTCCATGGCCTTATTCTCCGCAACCGAGAGAGGATACACCCTGCCACGCGGAGGAGTGGCACCGGGTTGCAAGGATATGGCGCAGTCGTAAGGACGATGAGCAGGTAAGGCACCAGCGCGTACCTTATCAAACACGTCCTGGTACTCCCCATAATCAGTGGGCAACGCAGAGTCCGAGGAGGCCCACAACACCTTAACCGGCCCACGGATGCACCCGGCCCCACACTGTGGAGACCACGAGAGAATCTCGGCTGTTTGCCAATTGAAGGTTGGATTGTGCATCTGGAGCCAGGGATACCCCAAAACCACCGAATAGTGCGTAGAAGAAATCACCTGGAAACAGGCCAACTCCCTGTGAACAGCCCCAATAGCTACTTCAACTGGCATAGTCTCGTGGGTAACCTGCGGTGGTTGCAGGGGCCTGCCATCTATCGCCTCGAGAACCAATGGGGTAACTCGAGCCTGCAGGGGAATGGAGTGCTGGGCAGCAAACGAGCTGTCCATAAACAACCCGCCGGCCCCAGAATCTACCAACGCCTGAGCCGTCACCGAGCCCTCCGCCCAAGAGAGGACAACGGTGATCAGTGGCTTATCTCTGCGGAACGCCGGGGACGAGGAGACTCCACCCAAGATCTGTCCCCGACAGGATCTCAGGTGTGAGCGTTTCCCGGACGGACCGGACAGGACTGCCGAAAGTGCCCACCAAGACCACAGTACAGGCAGCGACCCTCCCGACGCCGAGCGGCCCGCTCTCCCTCGGAAAGGTGAGCAAACCCCAGCTGCATGGGCTCACCACCAGACAATCTATCCCCAGGAGGCGTGGGAGGAGAGGGAGGAACGGGTGGGACAGAAAACGCAGGTGCCAATCGATTGGAAGGCCTCCGCAGGCGTTCCTTGAGTGAAGGCCTCTCCCTGAGCCTGGTGTCAATCAGGATCAGGAAAGAGATGAGCTCCTCCAACACCACAGGCAGTTCCTTAGCTGCAATCTCGTCCTTCAATGTGTCAGAAAGACCATGGGAAAACGCAGCCACCAGAGCCTCATTGTTCCAACCGACCTCTGCCGCCAGGGTACGAAACTCTATGGCGTACTCGGCCACGGTCCGTGAAACCTGATGCATGGTCATGAGCAGCTTGGCCGCCGAGGCGGAACGAGCCGGTACGATGAATACCCTACGGAAGGCATCGACAAAACCGGAAAAATCTTGAATCACCGGGTCGTTCCTCTCCCATAAGGGATTTGCCCAGGCCAAGGCCTTGTCTGAGAGTAGTGAAATTAGGAACCCAACCTTTGACTTCTCAGACAGGAAGGCGTGGGGTATTAATTCAAAATAAATACCCACCTGGTTGAGGAACCCACGACACTGACTCGGCTCACCCCCAAAGCGCTGTGGAAGAGGGGCAGAACCAGTCATACCTATGGGTGCTGCTGATGCAGCCGCCGAGGTGGTAGACGCAATAGGCGGAGAAGCAGCGGGAGAGACCACCGGAGTGACTACCGGCCTAATAGCACCAGGAGCAAGGTGTGCAGTGCGTGCAAGCAGAGTTTGCAATGCCTGAGCGAACTGATCCAACAGGTGATCCTGTTGATCGAGTCTGGCGACTAGCGTTGGGAGCGAAGGCGTGCCTGCACCGTCAGGGTTCATGGCACTTGTGTAATGTCAGGGCAGGAGCCGAGGAACGGACAGGCAGGCCTTACAATGTAACGCACTGGCTGACGACAACCACCACCCACAGACCGAAGTCCCTCAGGGCGCGGAGTCTAAGTCCCAGGCTGCCCTTCACCAGGGCCCCTGATGGTGGGGATGGACTTGACGCAGCCAGGAACCAGGTCGCGGCCCCCGAGACACCTCAGCTGCGGTAATGGCCGCCGCCAATGGCGTGTAGCTGGTGGAAGAGACAAAAGAGTAGTCAGACAGGCCGGGGTCAACAACAACAGGACAAAACAGTACAGGACAGCAGACGAGAATCACAGGTCACGAGCCGGGTTCAGCAACAGAGGGTCAGATCAAAGGAGAATACAAAGAATAGTCGAGTCACAAGCCGAATCAGATACCAGGAGAGTCACGAGAGTCAGAACAGAGTAATAGCAACACAAAGACACAAGACACAAGTGCAAAGAGCATGTGCGGGCCACAGGCTTATATGTCATCAGCCACGCCCCTCTGGGGGGTGGACCTCAGAGACCTGAAGGCATAAAAGGATTCCCACCATGCACAGCATAATCCAAGATGGACGCCAGCACATGGAGTAACATAACCTCAGGGAAAAGGTAGGACCTTGACAGATTGAGAACAATCCATGACACTGGCAGGTCTCAGCTAGGCAAAGGGGGCAGTGCATGCTATAAATTCTGCAGGGTGCCCAAACTTTTGCAGACGCCATTTTTTTATTTTCTGTTATTTTGAAAGTGTAAATGATGGAAATAAAATCTAACTTTTGTTGACATATTATAAGAATGTCTAATCTGTAATTTGATGCCTTTTGGAGATTTTTCCATATTTCCTTGGCTTCTTTATGCACATTAATACAAATTTTTAGCTGGGGTGCCCAAACGTTCGATCCCCACTGTAGCTGATGCTCACTGACATGCGGGATCACATAATCAAACTGGAGAGCAGTAAAAAAGGTACATATACACATCTTTTTTACACAGGTTAGACCAGTGTTTCTCAACCTCTTTTCAGTCAAAGCACCC
This sequence comes from Staurois parvus, assembly GCF_062004578.1. Lineage (NCBI taxonomy): Eukaryota > Metazoa > Chordata > Amphibia > Anura > Ranidae > Staurois > Staurois parvus. The sequence continues at coordinate 7,127,982 of NW_028317968.1, read as the reverse complement.
TTTAAAATTATCTCAACGCACCCATTCTAAAAAGTGAAAAATAAAATAGTTTTACATATCACAGCAACACATAGGATATCCAACCTTAGAGGTGATTTATTCTTCCAAAGCAAATACACCTTTGCACACTGGTACTGACAAGTATTGCAATGTTTCTGTTCTTCCTCAATTTCTCTTCCTTACTCAGTTAATGTGACCCAAGTGCTGACGAAGAGGGGCAAACAAGGATGCTATGCAGGTGCCCAATGTCCTCTTTATCAACCAGTGACGTAATTGGCTTTTAGGACGCCTACGGCTAGAACATTGTGATGGTGCTCAATGGGAACCCCTGGCTTTGTATCAATAAAAGGCAGGCTTGATCCACTTTTTTGTCTTGTAGGCAATTTACTGGCATTTTGCCAAGGCACTCCCAAAGAAACCTGAAGGCACCCTAGTTGAAGAAAGTTGGGTCAGGCAGTATATGTACCAAAAGGGAGTACTGGCTAGTTTTTAAGACTAGTTAGTATTAGGCTGGATTTCTGCTAAGAATTATCATTTAGGGACAAAACTTTATTTTTTTTAGTTTTGGACAGAGTGGAGAGGAATTAGAACATGTCAAGTTGTTATTGCCATGTGTGTCCTCGTTGGGTAGATTCAATTTCTCTATTGTTCCATTTACTGTTATCGCTAAAAGTGAAAGTAAAAGAAAATCCCAAATTTTGAGTAGTACCCAGAACAGGAATATAAGGGAAATCTTCCAAAATATTCCAATAGCAAGACTAGTTCTGCTGACCCTTGAGACAACCAGGGATTCCCTCATTTTCGAGGGATTTCCTCTCACTTCCTGTTGTTGTGGGACAGGAAGAGAAGGTAAATCTCCGCAGTGGGACACAGCTGGCAAAAACTTTATCTACAATAATAATAAAGTTTTGACTATAGTTCTACTATGATCTACAAAGACTCCCAAATCCTTCTCAATTACTGACTTCCCCAACTGTACTCCCCCTAGAATGTATCATGCATGTTTGTTTAGCCCCCAAATTAATGACTTTAAATCTAATTTGCCTCAAAGTTTTCCAATCAAACTGTGGATTCGGGTCTGTTTCTAAGTTAGAAATTATGGGCTTTATTCCATAGCTTGATGTCATCTGCAAACACTGAAAGTGTACTTTTAATCCTAAACTCTGTATCTTTTATAAATAGGTTAAAATGTAAGTCCCAAAACTGAACCGTGGAATACACCACTAATAACCTTAGACCATTCAGATTATATAGTAAATCATAAATCACTACTCTCTGATTATGATCCCTTTTTTAGACTGCATTTTTAAGCCTATAGACTTTAACATGCACATTAGCAATGCATATAAAACAATTTTGCAAAATCAAAGTATACTATAACCACAGCCACTACTTTTTGCTTACTTCCTCATAAAAAGAATGCAAATTTGTTTGACAACTTTGTTCTTTCATGAATCCATGCTATATCTTCTAATATTGTTTTCTACCAAAAACTCTTCTATGTGCTCTTTATCAAATGCTCAAGTATCTTCCCCACTATATAAGTTAAACTAACAGGTCTGTACTGACTTTGATCCCTTTTTAAATATAGGCACCAGTTTGGCCTTGCACTAACCATGCCAGTCAACAAGAAGTCTCTAAAAATTAGAAGCAATAGCTCTGAAAGTAAAGATCTTAGCTTTTTGGGTACACATGGGTGTAAGCCATCATGTCTAGGTACTTTATTCACTTTTGTTTGTCTCTTTCTGTACCATATCAGTTTTGAGCCATTGTGGTTCATTTGAGACTGTGGCAATACTTGACTTGTGTACTCTTTGAAGAAGGTTGGAGTATCTAGCTGCTTGTCCCCAATACTAAATTCAAGTAAACATTACCCCCTTGGGACTTTAATGCAGCTGCCAAAACATCACACACGTATTTATAAAAATAATCATATATGCTTTATTGTACAAAGATACATTAAAAATGCATTGCATGCTAAAATCATATTGCTAACTCTGATAAGCTGTTCTAATGATACAATCCCTTAAATGGTTGAAGTAACACAACATTCCCCAAAAGCCCCAGAGGCCCCGAGGGACTTTGGGGAATGTTGTGTTACCTCAATCCTTTAAGGGATTATATAATTAGAACAGCTTATCAGAGTTATCAATATGATTTTAGTATGTAATTAATTTTTTAATGTATCTTTGTACAATGAAGCATATATTAATTTTTTATAAATACTTTTCTGATGTATTGTCAGCTGCATTAATGTCCTAGGGGGGTAATTTTTTCTTAGACTTGTCCACTATTTGTCTCTTTTGTCACCAACACTGAGTTGTCTTGTAAAGGGCCTACATTCTCAGAGCACATCTTTTCTACTATCAATAAATGTAAAGATTTTTTGAGGGGATTCATCCTACTGTCTTTCGCAACTTGTCATTCTTTTTGAATTTTTGCATTCTTGATCTCCTACTAACATATTTTTCTATATACTTTGTAGCTTGCAAATCATGAAAGTATTCCAAGAGTTTCACTGGCCAGAATTAACCCAGTTTTATGCTATATTAAGCCAAATACAATTATACTTTTTGAGATATGAGAATCTACATTTCATGTTCCCAGTTGATGGTGTATTTAGATAAAGAAAAGCAGGAGTTTAGTTTAGTTAGGAAATAGTGCCTGGGGCTCCTTAAAGCAGGTAGTTTCAAATGATGTGGGGAACAGAGGAGCATTGGTATGTTTAAATAAAGAAGATATGTAGTGTTTGATTTGCACATAAGAGAAAATGTCTGCTGCAGGGACAGCGTGTGCATCTTTGAGAGGTTAAAAAGACTCTAGGCCTGACAGTCTCAGAAAGTCATATATGCCCACCAAAAAAGGTGAAAAGGGGTAAGTACAGGGATATTATTTGCCAAATATTTGACACTATCCAATACATTAAAGTGTCCTTTAAAGTGTGTTTGTAAAGGATTATTTTAATAAACATGTCATACTTACCTGCTCTGTGCAATGGTTTTGCACAGAGCAGCCCTTATCCTTCTCGACTTACACACTGGAGCTCTGAGTTCCTCCCCCTTGCCGAGTGCCACCATAGCAAGCCACTTGATATGGGGCACTGGTGCATTCTCACTCCCAAGCTGGCTCTCTGTGTTCATAAGACACAGACAGCGCAGCTCAGCCAATGATGAGGGAGAGAACCGGGAGAGCCGCTGCTCTCGTGCACATAGCTGGATCGAGATGAGACTTAAGTAAATGCTAGGGAGAGCTGAGGGGGGAGCTCCACACTGAAGAACCACTTTATCTGCAGGTGTGGAAAGGTGTGCGATTACACTTCTTCCCGCAGCCCACATTAGTGTGAACCTAGCCCTATAGTTTAATTAATCCCCCCTCCCCATGTGGACATTGTATTATGATAGCAGCACCCGTCACTGCCTGAATACACTTCTAAAAAATAAAAAAAAAATATTAATTGCTCTCAGGCTTCAGTAATCAGTGCTTTTTTTTAAAGTGTCAGGCAGTAAAGCAATCATGTCTAGTTGTTTTCTAAAGTGTTATTAAACCCAGGACCCTGCATGCACTATACCTGGTCTCCCACAGTACACAGAACATGGAAGTGCAATTATTTTAGTAAATATAAATTGCTAAATACCTTTTCTCATCAGCAGCTAGAGCAGTCTTGTGACTTCTATCTGTCTCCAGCAGAGCACTGGTTAAAGCTTGTAGGAGGAGTTTTTTTTCTGCTCTAGGAGGATTCAGAACCCCTGACCTCTGTCTGGACAGTGCTGATTGGCCCTGTGCTAATCACATGCACTCTCCCAAGAAAAAAAAAAAAACCCTCTCTAGCAATACACACCAAACTGAGCATGTGCATGCCTACGGTTCAGTCTGGAGATAAGAGGTGGTCACTTGAAAAAGGGGAGGAAAAGAGAAGAAAGGATCAAACAGTCTTTTTACACAATGCAGAGGATTAACCCCTTAGGTTTCACAATGAGTATAACAAGCATGCTTTACTGCATATATAAACTGATTTTTCTGTTGTGTGTTTAGTAACACTTTAAGTTTAAGTGCTTTAATAGCGATCTGTACATCTGACAAAGTAATTTCCATGTCAAGTAGGGACCAGAAGGCTGCAGGAACGTGTAAAAAAGCGACAGCATAATTGAGGGCTTTGGCCTGTTGTATGATGAAGAGTTTGTGGGAAGAATAAAGATGCGATAGCTGTTTTGGAAACATGTGAATATTCTTAATAAGGTTACTGGTTAACTGGCCAGCACCTGTTTTAGGCTTTTGTACCAGGGTGAGGATTTTAGGAGTGGGGTAGATTTAAATTGTGCGGAGAGGTTAACAGAGACTTGGTCCAGTTCTAAAGACTGTATAGACTTTGTTTCTGCCACTTAAAAGACCTTAAATGGTGGACTTATGGACTCTTCACAAGAGAATCAGGAAGGCAACAAAGGGGTGTAAACAGTGAAAAATTCATATAATGAAGTCTGAGGAACGAAACATATAGAAGGAGCACTTAATGGCAGATCATTAAGAATCCAGTTATGGAACAGGTTTCTAAGTATTTGAGATTCCAAGGAGATTTAAATCAAACCATCTGACCAAGGAATAGGGAAAATGACTCCAGAAAAGACAGGAAGGTGGAAACAAAGTGGTGGTCGAAATGAGAAAAGATCTTATGGTTTATCCAATAAAGGCTGGCACTGTTTGTACGCTGTAGTGTGAGGCACAATAGGGGCGGAAGATGAGGCTTTTTTATTGTCAAGACGGTGAAGCAAAGTCAAATTAGAATGTCCACAAAGTCTCTCCCAACTCTGTCACATTTACGAAGTGGTTCCATACCTCTGAAGATGTGCGTGCGCACGTAACGCGTAAGGAGGAGCCTGGACGTCGAGACGCTACGCCGCCGGAGCCACGTGGAGGCCCGGCGGCCATTATTCTGAGTGTCAGGGTTAGTTTGTCTTGCTGACACATCTTTATGATACCTGCCTACTTTGAATTGGATATCATTATTTTAATAAAGCTGCTTTTTATAACCTACTACACTATGGGTGTCCTTCCCTAAAACTCCCTTGAGGAGCTTTTGCTTGCAGAATCTTGATCTTGGAATTCTACACCTAATCGAGAGAAGGAGGATCTGTTGCTGCATCCACAGAGGAGGGATTCACCATTCCTGTAACCGGACCAGCTTTACTCCCCTCTGGATTGAAGATCCATGAGCTCTAGATGCACACTGCGTTTATGTGTCTTACTTCTGGTGAGTGCGTTTTTCAGCCGTTTCCACACGGATCACCAATTCTGAATCCTCATTTGTCACTGGACACGTGTATATGACCAAGACTTTTAGTGGACTTATATCTGTCTTATTGTCACTACTTTTAGCGCTGCACTATTTTTATGTTATTTCATTTAAGTTTTATTGGTTGCTTAGAGTGCTTAGCCGCTTTCAGGATTAGCGCTCACTGCTGTTTTTTTCTATTCGAGTATTTAAAACTAGGGTGCTTTGAGTTCCTCTAGGTGGGGGCACATACAAAGTAAAGATAATGTTACCTATTTATTGGAGAATCATTTATGTCCAGCAAAACAATTATAGAATAACTAGTATTGGTTAGCATTTCCTACAACAGTACATATCAGAAGAAAAAGTCAATAGGAAGCTCATAGCCTCTTTATACCACAGGGAAGTTTAGAAACATTTGGTGTCCCTGGTCTGCTTTCACTTACTCAATAGATTACAAGTTCTTGTTGGTACCCTTGGACACTGGTTAAGGTAAGATCGTTTTCTGCATCTGTGCTGGTGACAGAGCTGTAACAACCAGTTAAAAAAACTGTCTGGGTGCAAGCATAATGTATTTTTTGGAAGATACTCATTTTGGGGACTAACAAACAACCCAGTCCTTTACTGTTTTAATACCTATAGCCCTCTTCCTTAGTCCTCAACCCTAATTCCTCCCCCCTTTTTCCCCATTCTGCCCTTTTTACAACTCTTTTCTGTTATTTATTCTTCTCATTTATCTTTATATCACTTTTCTTTGTCCTCTATTTCTGTACCTTTGTGTTGGTCATGTTTTGCCCTTATGTGCCGGTTACGAACATGTCTAGTATTTCTTTGGATGTATGTGTTTATATTACTATATTATTATATTACTATATTGTTTATATTATTGTATTATCCTCGGTTGTACCTGAGGATTTGTATTTGTATTTCTTGTCTTTTTTCATGTTGACCTGTATTTTGTGTCCTTAATGAAAAAAAAAAAGTCAATAACCTGTGCTTCTTCTAACACAGTTGGCTTCTGTATGTCTAACCTGTCAGTGCCATAGCACCACATTATCAAGGTTGCCACAATATATACTATTGCTTTAAATCTCATGCAAGCTAATGATAACAAAAACTTGCTCAAGAGGTTCATGTCAATAAGAACAACTGAGTACTCACCAACTCATCCAAGACAAACAAAAATTATATATACTGTATATTTTAAATACATATTTCTGTAAATGTAATATGAATGCAGTAACACCGAGGGCCCAGGGTCAGTAGGGGGCCCCATGAGATGCCCCTGGTACCTTTTTCATAGGTTTTTTTGAGTTTGGGCAAGAACACAGGGGCCCCATGATCCCCTATTGCCTGGGGGGCCCATGAGTTGTCAGTCCGCCCCTGCACCCCAGACATTTTTGTAAATATTTTATTATATCTTTCATGTGACAACACTGAAGAAATGACACTTTGCTACAATGTGAAGTAGTGAGTGTACAGCTTGTATAACAGTGTAAATTTGCTGTCCCCTCAAAATAACACACAGCCATTAATGTCTAACTCACTGGCAACAAAAGTGAGTATACCCCTAAGTGAAAATGTCCAAATTGGGCCCAATTAGCCATTTTCCCTCTCCCGTGTCATGTGATTCGTTAATGTTACAAGGTCTCAGGTGTGAATGGGGAGCAGGTGTGTCTCATACTGGTCACTGGAGGTTCAACATGGCACCTCATAGCAAAGAACTCTCCGAGGATCTGAAAAAAAGAATTGTTGCTCTACATAAAGATGGCCTAGGCTATAAGAAGATTGCCAAGACACTGAAACTGAGCTGCAGCACGGTGGCCAAGAACATACAGCGGTTTAACAGGACAGGTTCCACACAGAACGGGCCTCACCATGGTCGACCAAAGAAGTTGAGTGCACGTGCTCAGCGTCATATCCAGAGGTTGTCTTTGGGAAATAGACGTATGAGTGCTGCCAGCATTGCTGCAGAGGTTGTAGGGATGGGGGGTCAGCCTGTCATTGCTCAGACCATACGCCACACACTGCATCAAATTGTTCTGCATGGCTGTTGTCCCGGAAGGAAGCCTCTTCTAAAGATGATGCACAAGAAAGCCCGCAAACAGTTTACTGAAGACAAGCAGACTAAGGATATGGATTACTGGAACCATTTCCTGGGGTCTGATGAGACCAAGACAAACTTATTTGGTTCAGATGGTGTCAAGTGTGTGCGGTGGCAACCAGGTGTGGAGTACAAAGACAAGTGTGTCTTACCTACAGTCAAGCATGGTGGTGGGAGTTTCATGGTCTGGGGCTGCATGAGTGCTGTTGCCACTGGGGAGCTATGGTTCATTGAGGGAACCATGTATGCCAAAATGTACTGTGACATCCTGAAGCAGAGCATAATCCCCTCCCTTCATAGACTGGGCCACAGGGCAGTATTCCCACATGATAACGACCCCAAACACACCTCCAAGACAACCACTGCCTTGCTAAAGAAGCTGAGGGTAAAGGTGATGGACTGGCCAAGCATAACTCCAGACCTAAGCCCTATTGAGCATCTGTGGGCCATCCTCAAATGGAAGGTGGAGGAGCGCAAGATTGCTAACATCCACCAGCTCCTTGATGTCGTCATGGAGGAGTAGAAGAGGACTCCAGTGGCAACCTGTGAAGCTCTGGTGAACTCCATGCACAATAGTTTTAAGGCAGTAATGGAAATAATGGTGGCCACACAAAATATTGACACTTTGGGCCCAATTTGGACATTTTCACTTAGGGGTGTACTCACCTTTGTTGCCAGCGGTTTAGACATTAATGGCTGTGTGTTGAGTTATTTTGAGGGGACAGCAAATTTACACTGTTATACAAGCTGTACGCTCACTACTTTACATTGTAGCAAAGTGTCATTTCTTCAGTGTTGTCACATGAGAAGATATAATAAAATATTTACGAAAATATGAGGGGTATACTGTATATATATATATATATATACACAGTTGTGTTCAAAATAATAGCAGTGTGTTGAAAAAAGTGAATAAAGCTCAAATTCCTTCTACTAGCTTTTATTTCCATACACACAAATGCATTGGGAACACTACACATTCTGTTCCAAATCAAAACATGAAGAAAAATATCAAATTTGTGTTGTTCCTCTAAAAAAATTGAAGAAAAGTGAATATTAGACTGTTCAGAATAATAGCAGTGTTTGTATTCTTCTTTACAAACTCAAACATTCACTATATAAACTGAAAAATGTTTGAAGATTTTGCTTTCCTTTGAATCACTTAATGAATATTTAGTTGTATAAGCACTGTTTCTGAGAACTGCTGTACATCTGTGTTGCATGGAGTCAACCAACTTCTGGCACCTGTGAACAGGTATTCCAGCCCAGGATGATTGGACTACATTCCACAGTTCTTCTCTATTTCTTGGTTTTGCCTCAGAAACTGCATTTTGATGTCACCCCACAAGTTTTCTATTGGATTAAGATCCGGGGATTGGGCTGGCCACTCCATAACGTCAATCTTGTCGGTCTGGAACCAAGATGTTGCACGTTTACTGGTGTGTTTGGGGTCGTTGTCTTGTTGAAACACCCATTTCAAGGGCATTTCCTCTAAGGCAGCATGACCTCTTCAAGTATTCTGATGTATTCAAACTGATCCATGATCCCTGGTATGCGATAAATAAGCCCAACACCGTAGCATAAGAAACATCCCCATATCATGATGCTTGCGCAACCATGCTTCACTGTCTTCACAGTGTACTGTGGCTTGAATTCAGTGTTTGGGGGTCGCCTGACAAACTGTCTCCGGCCACTAGACCCAAAAAGAACAATCTTACTTTCATCAGTCCACAAATTGTTGCGCCATTTCTCTTTAGGCCAGTCAATGTGCTCTTTGGCAAATTGTAACCTCTTCAGCACGTCTTTTTTTCAACAGTGGGACTTTGCGGGGGCTTCTTGCAGGTAGCTAGGCTTCACATAGGTGTCTTCTAATTGTAACAGTACTCACAGATAACTTTACACCTTCTTTGATCTTCCTGAAGCTGATTGTTGGCCGAGTCCTTGCCATTTTGGCTATTCTTCTATCCATTCGAATGGTAGTTTTTCGCTTTCTTCCACGTCTTTCAGGTTTTGGTTGCCATTTTAAAGCATTTACGATCATTTTAGCTGAGCAGCCTATCATTTTCTGCACTTCTTTATATGTTTTCCCCTCTCCAATCAACTTTTTAATCAAAATACGCTGTTCTTCTGAACAAGGTCTGGAACGACCCATTTTCCTCAGAATTTCAGAGAGAAATGCACTGTAACCAGCATGTACAACATTTGCTGCCTTCCTTCCTTAAATAAGGGCAATAATTGCCACCTGTTTTTCAAAGAATGAATGACCTCACTAATAGAACTCCACACTGCTATTATTTTGAAAATGCCCCTTTCAATTAGTGATTCAATTACACAGAATCAGCAGCATGCATGTCATGACTGTTGGGTCTGTTGGATTTCTATTACTCTACTACACCTGCTAGTAAATTATTTGCCATGTAGAAATATCATTTCTACCAAAAACAGTGACTGATCAGGTTAGTAATGTCTGACTGCTATTATTTTGAACACAACTGTGTATATATATATATACATATATATACTGTATATATATATATATATATATACACACACATATATATATATATAAAAATAAAATATATGCCATGCACACACACTCTATTTAATTTTGTGCTTATGTATCTTTTTGCCATTGATTCTGCAGATTACAGTCATCATTCAAGCATAGCATTTATGCTATTGTATTTTTGGCTGCATGCATTTTACTTAATATGTGTTGTCACAACATGGTTAAAGGTATACTCAATGCAAACAGTGATGTTCGGGTGACAGAGAAATAACAATACATACATGGGAGGCACAGCTTGTGAACAAGACTTCACAAACATGAAGGAAACAGCACTTAACACTTATGTTTGCAGAATGGACTCTGTAAACTTAGATTGCCCTCTACAGGCTATAAGCTGGATAAAACAATAGCATTTCAGTGGTTTATTTCTTTGGTCTGATCAATGCACATGACTGTTTCATTTGCCCAGTACGTCTACAAAAAAATAAGTAAAGCATGTAAAGAAGCATAAACGATCCAATGAAGAGAATGCAATGAATTTTAAATTCAAAATAAAGGACATTTTCAGTTAGGGCAATATTCATAGTAATAGTACAAGTATAGAAGATGGAATGAGCATAGCCATTTTTTTAAAACTAAAATACCATAAAACTGAATTTACCTTGAAAATTGCTGACACATTCTACCCTAGCAAAATTACGTTTTTGGCTTGATCTGCAGACGTTTACAATGGGAGTTCATAATGTGGTCCAGTGTAACAAGTTCTAAATGTAGTTCATACATAGTTTAACTATTCACTCATAAAGTGACAATTTAAAAAGTTGATTCTTAACTAAATATATTCTGCATATAAAGTATACGCACTACAAGGAACACAACAAGAATCATGAACACAGTAGGGAATTATATATGTGGACAACAGGTAAAATTTGTGTGGTACAGAAAAACATAATTAAAAAAGCTTTTTTTGGCAAACAGCGATTGTATTATTACAGGCACAGAGACTATTCCTGTTTCAGTAAATGCAAGGGCCTATAAACCACAGTTTCAATTTACAACACCAAGACCTGGACTACCAGGCCCACAGAGATGTAATATATTAAAGCTGAACTGCGGGAATGAAACTGTACATTTGCCCCCCCCCCCCCCCCCCCCACACACACACACACGCACACACTGCAAAGGTTAAATGCTCATTTACTCTAGGGGATGCATAGATAAAGTCTATTACATGCAGTACTTCATCACATGCAGTGCAAAGCTTTTAACCCTGCAGTGTATGTGAGGAGGTTGGAATGTCAAGCTGCTTAGAAGGGATGCAGCAGGGGACCAGTTGCATGGATTGAGAAAATGTGCTGGAGCCAGGAATAAGGTATTCCACCTCATACCTGCACCCCTAGATTAAATGATCTCCACTGTACAGATATCACCCTAACCCTACACTCCTTGTCCACCTGCACAATCTATACTTCCCTTGTTTAACCCAGCTACTATAGAGGAGATTGGTAAACTTTTTTCTTTAGCCCACCTAACCACCTGTCCCCAGGACACTGTTCCCTTGCAAATACTGCGGTCACCCTCTGGCTCTATCCTTTACTCTTTAATTCATATCTTCAATCTCTCTGTTTCTACTGGCATCTTCCCTCTAACATGTGCTAGTCACCCCCATACTTAAAAAGGCCTCACTGGACCCCGCCAATCTTAGCAACCTAAGACCCATCTCCTTTCACGCTTTTGCCTCCAAACTCCTTTCACGTCTAGTCTACAACCAGCTGAGCTGCCACCTTATTGGGAATAACCTTCTTGATCTCCTTCAATCTGGATTTCGCCCACAATACTCCACAGAAACTGCTCTCCTAAAGCTCACAAACGACTTGCTAACCGCTAAAACTAATGGTCACTATTCCGTACTCTTACTCTTGGACCTCTCTGCTGCCTTTGACATAGTTGACCACCCCCTCCTCCTAAAAAAACTCTATTTACTTGGTCTCTGTGACTGTATTCTCCATTGATTTGAATCGTACCTATCTCACCACAACTTCAGTGTCACTTACAATTCTACCTCCTCCTCTCCTACTCGTCTCTTACTGTCGGGGTCCCCCAAGGTTCTGTCCTTGGACCTCTCCTACTCTCGATCTACACCTCTTGCTTTGGTCAGCTGATAGCTTCCCATGGTTTCCAAAATCATTTCTATGCCGATGACACACAAATCTATCTCTCTACTCCTCAACTCGCCCCATCAGTTTCCTCATGTATCACTAATTTACTAACAGACATATCAGACTGGATGTCACACCACTTCCTAAAACTCAATCTATCCAAAACTGAGCTCATAATATTTCTTCCCCCACGTGCCTCTTCCCCTGATTTCTCAGTCAGGATCAATAGCACCACTATCAACCCATCCCTAAATGCCAGGGTGCTAGGTGTAACCCTGGATTCTGAACTATCCTTACAGGCCCACATCCAATCCCTGCCCAAATCATGCTGCCTCAACTTACGCAACATCTCCAGAATATGCCCCTTATTAACCAATGATACCACAAAGGTCCTAATTCACTCCCTGGTCATCTCTCGCCTTTATTACTGCAACTCCCTCCTCATTGGCTTACCTTTACATAGGCTATCCCCCCTCCAGTCCATCATGAATACTGCTGCCAGGCTCATCCATTTTACCAACCATTCAGTGTCTGCTGCCCCTCTCTGCCAATCCCTCCACTGGCTTCTACTCGCTTAACGAATAAAATTAAAAACACTAACAACTTACAAAGACATCCACAACTCAGCCCCCTGCTACATCACCAACCTGGTCTCAAAATATCAACCAAACCACTCTCTTAGATCCTCCCAAGACCTTATGATCTCTAGTTTTCATGTCACCTCCTCCCATGCTTGTCTCCAGGACTTCTCCTGAGCTTCTCCCATCCTATGGAACTCCCTACCCCAATCTGTTTAGCTGTCTTCTATTCTATCCACCTTCAGACAAACCCTGAAAACCATCCTCTTTAAAGAAGCCTATCCTGCTTCTACCTTGTAAACCACCATTTATTTCCTTTATTAGCTCATCCCCCCACAGCTATTACCTTTTGTATTACTGAACCCTTCCTCCTAGATTGTAAGCTCTAACGAGCAGGGCCCTCTGTTTCCTCTTGTACCAAATTGTATTGTAACCCATAATGTCTACCTTCATTTTGTAAAACGCTTCGCAAACTGATGGCACTATATAAATCCTGTATAATAATAATAATAATTAAAGAGATACTGTCACTGTGACCACGCAGGGTAAGGTAACAGAGTCTTTACAAAGGGTATTCATCAGACCTCCTTATATTAACCTTACCTTTACTCCCTTCACAGTCTTTTTCTCTTCCACAGTGCTTTCAGGTATTTGGAAGCATACCTGCTTCCCTGTGTTTGATAAGAGATTGTTATAAACTTTGCTAAAACCCTTATACATTATGTAATTTACCAGAAAAGATGTTATTTTCCATTCACTTTGAAGCATTTTAAAGTCTAGCTGACTAAAATTAATAAAATATACAGTTAGGTCCATAAATATTGGGACATCAACACATACTAACATTTTTGGCTCTATACAACACCACAATGGATTTGAAATGAAACAAACAAGATGTGCTTTAACTGCAGACTGTCAGCTTTAATTTGAGGGTATTTACATCCAAATCAGGTGAACGGTGTAGGAATTACAACAGTTTGTATATGTGTCTCCCACTTGTTAAGGGACCAAAAGTAATGGGACAGAATAATAATCATAAATCAAACTTTCACTTTTTAATACTTGGTTGCAAATCCTTTGCAATCAATTACAGCCTGAAGTCTTGAACCCATAGACATCACCAGACGCTGGGTTTCATCCCTGGTGATGCTCTGCCAGGCCTCTACTGCAACTGTCTTCAGTTCCTGCTTGTTCTTGGGGCATTTTCCCTTCAGTTTTGTCTTCAGCAAGTGAAATGCATGCTCAATCGGATTCAGGTCAGGTGATTGACTTGGCCATTGCATAACATTACACTTCTTTCCCTTCAAAAACTCTTTGGTTGCTTTTGCAGTATGTTTTGGGTCATTGTCCATCTGCACTGTGAAGCGGCATCCAATGAGTTCTGAAGCATTTGGCTGAATAAGAGCAGATAATATTGCCCGAAACACTTCAGAATTCATCCTGCTGCTTTTGTCAGCAGTCACATCATCAATAAATGTAAGAGAACCTGTTCCATTAACAGCCATACATGCCCACGCCATGACACTACCACCACCATGCTTCAATGATGAGGTGGTATGCTTAGGATCATGAGCAGTTCCTTTCCTTCTCCATACTCTTCTCTTCCCATCACTCTAGTACAAGTTGATCTTAGTCTCATCTGTCTATAGGATGTTGTTCCAGAACTGTGAAGGCTTTTTTAGATGTTGTTTGGCAAACTCTAATCTGGCCTTCCTGTTTTTGAGGCTCACCAATGGTTTACATCTTGTGGTGAACCCTCTGTATTCACTCTGGTGAAGTCTTCTCTTGATTGTTGACTTTGACACTCATACACCTACCTCCTGGAGAGTGTTCTTGATCTGGCCAACTGTTGTGAAGGGGGTTTTCTTCACCAGGGAAAGAATTCTTCGGTCATCCACCACAGTTGTTTTCCGTGGTCTTCCGGGTCTTTTGGTGTTGCTGAGCTCACCGGTGCGTTCCTTCTTTTTAAGAATGTTCCAAACAGTTGTTTTGGCCACGCCTAATGTTTTTGCTATCTCTCTGATGGGTTTGTTTTGTTTTTTAAGCTTAATGATGGCTTGCTTCACTGATAGTGACAGCTCTTGGGATCTCATCTTGAGAGTTGACAGCAACAGATTCCAAATGCAAATAGCACACTTGAAATGAACTCTGGACCTTTTATCTGCTCATTGTAATTAGGATAATGAGGGAATAACACACACCTGGCCATGGAACAGCTGAGAAGCCAATTGTCCCATTACTTTTGGTTCCATAACAAGTGGGAGGCACATATGCAAACTGTTGTAATTCCTACACCGTTCACCTGATTTGGATGTAAATACCCTCAAATTAAAGCTGACAGTCTGCAGTTAAAGCACATCTTGTTAGTTTCATTTCAAATCCATTGTGGTGTTGTATAGAGCCAAAAATGTTAGAATTGTGTCAATGTGCCAATATTTATGGACCTGACTATCTAGTGAATATTTATGGCTTTAAAGTTGTTTTTTGGAAAATACAAAAAAGGGTTGCCACATTTTTGCTTTTTATAAATCAGACAATTTAAGTAATAGATATTATAAAAGATTCTTGCAACATCTTGTACATGATTATACCTAGATTGTAATATCCAAGGAGCAGGGCCCTCCTATCCCTCTTGTATTGAACTGTATTGTTGCTGTATTGTATCCCGTTATATTGTAAAGCGCTGATCAAACTGTTGGCGCTATATACATCGTGTATAATAATAATAATTATACCTCATAATCACTCACCGACCTTAAATTGTACCTGCGAGTGTTTAATTTAAACAAGTATGAGGATTGAGGGCATGAAGGTGTTATGAGATATCTTTATTTCACAATCAGTCACTCCAGATCGCCCTGAAAATTAGAGCAAAGCATTTCCCTCCCATGACAATGTTGATTGGCTCATAACACTCCAAGTACTGCACTGTGGGAGCAGAAATGCTATGACAAATACAACATTTCCATAGAGAACTAGAAATGAACTCATAATAATACAGCCCCCTAGACCAAGCAGAGCCCTTCTGCATATCTGCACACACAGTGGACAATTAAGGAGGTGAATTTCCTCTTAAAGGGAAACATTAGTCAAAACTTTATTATTGCTGTAAATAAATGGAATGAACCTCTGTTGGGTTTTAAAAGTTGTCTGTGTTATCATTGGAGAAAGTTAAGTACTGTGGGAAAAAAGGGGGATCTCCCCAAATTGTACACAAAAAGCAATAAAAACTGACCAAAGTTCGGAACATTCCCTACACTCAAAAAATTTTAAAACATTTTTTGGGGGATTGTCCATTCCTGTGCTAGAGACACAACAGGAAATGAGAGGAAATTCCCTCTTAGTCATTGATCACTAAAGCTGGTGCGCAAATTGGAAAACGTCCCCCTCTATTACTGTGACAACCATAAAATATTGAATTTTTATGATGATCGAATATCACTAAGATGATAGCAATGGTCAACAGGAAGGGTGAAAATGCCTAGCAGGGACACAGACCACAACAAATCCTTCCCCACAGTAGCTAAAACTGGAAAACAACAAACTTTCTGTAAGTATGCTTATATGATCTTTTTGAAGAATTATAAATTCTTTGTACGGTCATCCAATACGATCATTATATAATTCAAAACAAGTCTGAGGTTTGAGAATCAAGAAAAAAATCCACTAAATCCACTGACAAATATACAAAATAAAAAGGAAGCTGTTTGAGTCAAGTGAAATAATTTACATTTATTGTTTTGTTATAGATTTTTGACAAGAACAGTAAAATGGTTTCGGCAGACTGGAGAGCTACCAAAAGTATCACACGGAGTGAAAATCAATGAACAGCGCAGATTTTTCTTCCGTAAGTGCTTTCCATAGATCTCTTTAAACCCTGTTCCAAACTAGGAAAACATCATTATATAATGGGAGAGAGGCATAAAAATCAGTTCTTATTGTAATTTATATTTGACAAGCTGTATATAATGTTTGGCAGTATAACAATGCACTCTTTTAGCAGCGTCCATCAAAATGAAATACATTGGTATGGCTAGATTTCCTGAAAGGACTTTTGCTGTGTACACCACCCTCTCCCCATCATACTAACTTTGAACAGAAGGGCCAAGAGAGGGAGAGGGCTAAAAATCACAATGAACAAATATCTTTTCCCATTGTGATACTTCTGCATCCCAAGACAGGACATTTAGGTAATAATTAAACATAATTGGGAATGAGATCACCATTTAATACCTTTATACTAAAAGGGAATATGTTTGAAGATGATGTACCCATAGACTAATTATTAGCCAGTCTGTTTCAAAGGTATTGGCAATGAAAAGAGGCATCATCCTGTTAACTTAACTAATCCTTTTATCAAAAATGTAAATTTGGGGTTTCATACATTTAATAAATACTATAACTTGCGATGCACAGTTTTGATTTTTTTAAGGATTATGTAAACACCTTGTAAAACAACCCATTCAGCTTAAAATAGAAGCTAAAGGCAAAACATTTGTGCATAGATTTAAAAAAACATGTTATATAGCTTTTGTTCCTTTTTTTTTATACGTGCTCACATTCTCTCTGTTCTCAGTTGCATAAGGAGCTAGGGGAGGAGAAACATCAGTGCATAAATCTTCCTAGTAAATGGCTGTGCAGAGGGGGAGTGTCAACACAAGCCTGATCCATAGGTTAGCTCCCAGCACAGCCAGAAAACTGACCATGCTGTGCTCTCATGCCTAGTTTAAAATAGGAATCCAGGGGGGACTGACAGAAACACCAGGGATTTCATGTAAATTTCAGTAAGCCATACAAAAAGAAGAGGATATTTTTTCCACTCTGGTTCACACATATGCAATTTTTGATATGTTTTCAAATGCATAGATTCGCATGACAGACTAGATATTATGTGTTCCTATTGAGGTGGTTCACACAGATGCGATCCACAGAATTGCGTTTTGAGTGCTATTCCAAAAAAGGTCCTGTGCAAGTTTGGAGTGCTGTGTTCCAGACTCATAAGTAATACAGTATAGTGGCATGAGGTCAGTGTTCACAAAGGATTGCGATTGACAGACATTTTTGCACTGAAGTCAAAGAAAGGCGATTTTGCATTGAAGTAAATGGAAGGCGATTTTTTGCATTAAAGTCAATGGAAGGCGATTTTGTATTGAATTCAATAGGTGATTTTGCATTGAAGTTAATAGAAGGTGATTTTGCATTGAAGTCAATGGAAGGTGATTTTGCATTGAAGTTAATGGGAGGCAATTTTGCGTTGAAGTCATTGGAAAGCGATTTTGCATTGAAGTCAATGGAAATGCAGAAGCCAAAATCACAACTCTGGTGAAATTGCACTCAACCTGCAATGCTCTTCACACAGAAATGCATGCATAAATCGCAATGTAATTTCAGCTCGCATATGTGCTGAACCCAGGGTCATACAAGTACATAGTACAGCAGGCACATATCAGGAATATGAAATGTTGGGTTTATATAGTCTTTCAAAATTGTCTGCACAGAGAGTTTCATAAAGACTGTAAACATTCCTTGGACTTGGGTCTGATAGTATAGGTAGGTATCTTTATTAAACCTGTTGGGAAAGTGCATAGTTTGAACTGCTAAAGAAAGCAGCGTGCTTTCAAAAACATATTTACTTGCCCGTTAAATTTTGAAGAGTTTTCTAACTAGAAGTGCCAGGAGTGTGGGTATCTTGCAAATAATTTGTGAGTGTTGGCAGCTCATGTGCATGTGTGTTTTTCTGTTTCCAGAGGACTTGTGTTAGGCAGTGTGCTGGCAACTTTAAGGCTTAGTTCACACTGGTATTGAAAGCAGGAGTTTGAGGGGCGTTTTTACTGCTCCTCAAAGGCCTACAGTTGCAAGAAAAAGTATGTGAACCCCTTGGTATTACATGGAGTTTTGCATGAATTGGGCATAAAATTATGTGTGTTCTGAACATCATCTAAGTCACAACAATAGAAGAACACAGTCTGCTGAACATAATACTACACAAACATTAGATGTTGCCATGGTTTAATTGCACATAACATGTAAATATTCACAGTGCAGGGAGGAAAAAGTATGTGAGGCCCTAGCTTAATGACTTCTCCCAGAGCTAACTGGAGCCAGGAGTGAGCCAACCTTGACTCCAATCAGTGTGATGATATTGGATGTGTTGCTGACAGCTGTCCTGCCCTTAAAAAACACACACCTGTTTTGGGTTTACTGGTTTCAAGAAGCACTGTCTGATGTGAACCATGCCTCGCAGAAAAGAGCTCTCAGAAGACCTACAATCAAGAATTGTTGACTTGCATGAAGCTGGAAAGGGTTACAAAAGTATCTCCAAAGGCCTTGATGTTCATGTGTCCACGGTAAGACAGACTGTCTACAAATGGAGAAAGTTTAGCACTGTTGCTACTTTCCCTAGGCATGGTCGTCCTGTAAAAATGACTGCAAGAGCACAGCGCAGAATGCTGCATGAGGTAAAGAAGAATCCCAGAGTGTCAGCTAAAGACCTACAGAAATCTCTGGCACATGCTAACATTTTTGTTGACACATCTACAATAAGTAAAACATTAAACAAGAATGGAGTACATGGGAGGACACCACGGAGGAAGCCATTGCTGTCCAAAAAGAATATTGCAGCATGTTTGAAGTTTGCAAAAGAGCACCTGGATGTTCCACAGCACTACTGGCAAAATATACTGTGGACAGATGAAACCAAGATTGAGTTGTTTGGGAAGAACACACAACACTATGTGTGGAGAAAAAAAGGCACAGCACACCAACATCAAAACCTCATCCCCACTGTAAAACATGGCGGAGGGAGCATCATGGTTTGGGGCTGCTTTGCTGCCTCAGGGCCTGGACGGATTGTTGTCATTGATGGGAAAATTAATTCCAGAGTTTATCAAGACATTTTGCAGGAAAACGTACGACCATCTGTCCGCCAACTGAAGCTCCGCAGAGGATGGGTGATGCAACAGGACAATGACCCAAAGCGTACAAGTAATTCAACAAAACAACAGCTGCAACAGCACAGAATACGCCTTCTGGAGTGGCCCAGTCAGAGTCCTGACCTCAACCCGATTGAAATGCTGTGGCATGACCTTAAGAGAGCGATTCACACCAGACATCCCAAGAATATTGCTACACTGAAACAGTTTTGTGAAGAGGAGTGGTCCAAAATGACTCCAGATCATTGTGCAGGTCTGATCTGCAATTACAGGAAACTTTTGGTTGAGGTTATTGCTGCCAAAGGAGGGTCAACCAGTTAGTAAGTCCAAAGGTTCACATACTTTTTCCTCCCTGCACTGTGAATGTTTACATGTTATGTGCAATTAAACCATTTCAACATCTAATGTTTGTGTAGTATTATGTTCAGCAGACTGTGTTCTTCTATTGTTGTGACTTAGATGACGTCCAGAGCACATGTTATGCCCAATTCATGCAAAACTCCACGTAATCACAAGGGGTTCACATACTTTTTCTTGCAACTGTATTCAAATGATACTATGACCAGGACACAGTGCTGTTCACATTACCAAAACATGAAATGTTAGTGTCGTGTCCCTTCAAAATTGAAGCCTCATGTGGAGTCTGGAGGAGTTTGAAGCCTTTCAATGTCTCCCATTAAAGTCTATGGTGACGCTCTTCAAACACGCTGGCAGGCGTTTGCATTGCAGATGCGGTGCATTAATAACATTACAGTTTATTATAGGAGTTTGTGGTATGGTTTTAACGCTTGTAAATAGCCTGTAAAATGAGTCAAGCCATGCATAGGGTGTTTGGGGAGCATTTTTAAAGCTTGTAAAACGCCAATCTAATGTCCATACTAAAGCTCATTAACGCCTGTCTAATGACCATGCTAACACTATAGGAGCATTTGTTAAGAGTTAGAAATTTAGTCAAGTGTGAACCAGCCCTAACTTTTCTGTTATTATTCTTTTTGTTCCACAATCTTTGATACCCGTTCTGTCCAAAATGGATATTTAATAGTCCAAACAATACTGCGATTGATAATATTGTAAGGGAGAAAGTGAAAATCACCAGTAAAAGTAACAAACAAAAATAATCTTTTTTTTTGTAGACTTCCAACGGCAGAGCTCTACAGACTATGCATATAGCATGCTGTTTATATGTCCCTGTGATCGCACAAACTATTGACCATTAGTCGCTTCCCATCCACCCTATAGCAGTAATACGGGTGTGCAGAATCACGTATAAATATACATGATTTTAAACTTCTGGGTGACATCGGCTGTCAAACACCAGGTCCCGGAAGGTGATTACTTGCTGTCACCCGGTGATCGAGGAGCATTACTATCAGAGGGAGAGAACTGTAAGTAAACAATATAGATCTCTCCCCTGTCACCTCCTGCACACTGCTATGCATGGTTCTGCATAGCAGAGCCATGCAAAACAGTGTGCTTGCAGTGAAGCACACACACAGCACATAGTAAAACAGCACACAGTTAACCCTTGAATCGCCCCCACATGTAAACCCCTTCCTGCCCAGTGCCATTAATATAGTGCCAGTGTTTTTTATTGGCACTAATCACTGTATTGGTGTCACTGGGGATGTCAGTGACATCAATTCAGTTCTCCCCAGTGTCAGAATGCCCACTGCAGTCCCGCTATAAGTCATTGATCGCCGCCATTACTAGTACATTTTTTTTTTAAATTCCAGTATATATACCGCCATTTGTAAATGCTATAACTTTCACGTAAACCGATTAATTTACACATATTGGGATTTTTTTTTTTAGCAAAGACATGTAGCAGAATACATTTTGGTCTAAATTTATGACGAAATTTGATTTTTTTAATTTTTTTACTGGACATGTTTAATAGCAAAAAGTCAAAAATATTGTTTTTTTCTAAACATTTTTCTTTTTTTTATAGCGCAAAAAATAAAAACCGCACAGGCAACCAAATACCACCAAAACAAAGCTCAATTCGTGGGGAAAAAAAGAACATAAATTTCATTTGGGTGCAGCAATGCATGACTGCACAACTGTCAGTTAAAGTACAGCAAAAAAATGGCCTGGTCAGGAAGGGGGGTAAATCCTCAGGAGGGCGAGTGGTTAATTACGTTCTGGAATAGAAGCTGAATGGTTTCTGTGCAGAGCTGCATCGGATTTTGCACTCTCCAGTTCTAGTAAATACACCCCATATTGACCTTTATATTGCTGGTGAACAGGAGGAAACGATGGCCAGTGGCTGTGATCAAAAGGAGGAAAACATGGTCAGCTTTGGTGATCAGCGGGAGAAAAATATATCCTGCATTGATGGTCAGAGGGAGGAAATATATCTGATGTCAGTGACCAAGGGAGAAAAAAAATGCCCAGTGTTGGTTAATGGCTGAAAATGTGTGGCAGTGGTTTTATCACACTGGTATTAGGTGGGAGGAGAGTAAGTGAACTGGTAATATGGAGGGAGAGGGGGCACTGATGCTCTGTGAATGGAGAGGCACTGATACTCTGTGGAGGGAGAAGGCAGGGGAATGATGTTCTATGAACAGAGATGGGGGGCACTGGTACTCTGTGGGGGAAGAGAAGCACTGATGATTTCAGGAGGGAGATAGGGTAGTAGTGCTCTGCAAGCTTGGGATGGGGGGCATGGATGTCAGTGGAGATCATTGCTGTTCAGAGTTTTTTTTTTTTTGCTTAATATACAACTCTTGACATTTTATTTAAAATGAGATACAAATATTTACAAATGAGATATAGAATGCAGTAACTATCTACTTTATACAGTAACTAAAAACCCCAGACCTCTACGTGTAACTACCACAGTTCTATACTACAAAAATATCTGTCCATAAATATATAGACAGAAACATGCTGGATTTACAAATATTTACCAACTGCAAAGCTTTAAAAAACATTTAAAACCAGTTACATGCTCATGTTCTGTGGCAGGGAGAGGCCATGCCACTGTGTAAAATGGAAGTGTAGGCCAGGTTTTGTGGTGTATAAATGGAAATAGAGAACCTTATGGACTTTATAGGCACTACAAACAGTGATTCATAAAATCTAACACTTTCCATCGCCTCTATGCAGATGTAAATATTTTGAGGTACCACAATTGCTCTATTACATCTGGTTTGATATGTGTACATATAGCATTGTATGTAAGTTGTTCTTTGTTATCTTATCAATACGATTTTGTATATTTCTCCATATAGAAGTCTTCTTACAGCTCCTGAAGAAGCAATATCACCGCAAAACATGTTGAGCTATTACTACTATTATCAGTTCAAGAGCATCCCTTCTTAGGCATTGCCGCGTCTGCTGCATTTTTTTGGCAATGTAGGAGATACCATTAATATGTGAATCTACATTCATTATATTTTTATATGTTGCAGGGTTAGAGAATATTCTGTAACAATTTTTGTTTTATATGTGTATGTATTATTCTGTGCATGTTCAATTAGGTGTTACATTTTATGAATCACTGTTTGTAGTGCCTATAAAGTCCATAAGATTCTCTATTTCCACTTATAAATTGCTTTGATTAGGCCATGGCACTTTGGAGCCTTATTGCATCCCCACAGTAACCACCCTGTAATGGGAGCACCCCTTTCTAACAGGTTTTGTGGTAAACAAGGACACTAATGGCACAGGTGTGTGCTGGTTTCTTAGAAGAGACAGGATTAGAGGTCAATGCCCCACCATCACGAGGGGGTCAGTGTCTGTTGGGAGCAGAGAGAGGTGCACATCTGCATCGTGCTGTCCAGGACAGGGCAGGGCAGACAGAGGCCCAAGCCTGTAAAGGAAGTAGCAGCAGGGATCTGCAGGATAAGGGACCAACTGTGAAAGGGGTATAGCAGTTGGTGCACGAGCACTGGGATATGTTTGATGGTCAGGAGGACCAAAGGTACTAAGCTTGAGCAGGAAAACTGCAAAGATTAGGCTGAATACTATGTTTTGTCATATTGATGGTGGAAATGTATGAAGATAATCGTCTATGAACTTTCTTTCCATTTTAAATAAAGGTGGGTGGAAAAAGACATCTTTGGAGTTGAGTGAGCTCACTGTTTTACACTACCAATGAGCTACAAAACCCCTGAGTTTTCACAGTTCCTTATAACTTAAATTCTGTCAAAAAGAGGCAGTGTAATTTTCACTTTGCATATTATGATATTACATTGTGCCATATATTGCTTGAATATTTTCAGTAAGATTGTGATTTTATGAGTTGATCAACATGAACAGTATGCTTTGCTTCTTAAAAGGAATGTTTGCACTGCATCCTGCACCATTACTGCCTGCCACCACTAAAACTATGAATAATAGAAAGAAGGAGTCCAAACGTATGCGCTTTTGATGGTAGATTAAGAGGTCTTTTTTAAGAGTAACAAGTACATCAAGCCAACATGTTCCAGGAGAAAAGACTTTCCCTTCTTCAGGGCTGTTGCTGCACGCTATTAAATGGGAAAAATTCCCACGTTGGTTATCCTCAGAGGTCACTCACAGGCGCTCCTTCTTTTCTACTATTCCAAGTATACGTGTGGAAACGACCTCAAGGTCGTACCAGAGAGTCAGCAGCCCAAACCCTAAGAGGGTTTACTGCCAATATCCACCATTGGGTACAACTGACTGGAAGGACATCTACCTACCCACCCAACCACCCACTTACAACCAGTAACTGACCCAGTTAGTCCAGTGCAGTCTTCAGCACAAACAAGATACCACTAGAACTATGGTGTTGATGCTGGGTAGGTAATCACTCTGCCTGAGAGAATAGAAGTCACCAAAGCCAGATGCAGGAATGAGCGTTCCTCCTACCAGCAGGCAAAGGGGTACGAAATTTACAAATGCCTAAAGCAAATCTCTATGCACAAGAATCTGTAGAAACTGAAAGACGGGAATGGAGATCAGGTAGGTGGAAGAAAATAAAACTTGTGTAGTTCAGTCTATGTAAAACTAATCCTATAGGGTCAGTTTACTAAAGGCAAATATACTCTGCATTGCAAATCTAGATCTGAGGGGAAGCTCTGAAATGAGGTGTGCTCTGCTAATTTCTATCATCAAATCATGTGCAAACAAAAAATGGGCAGCACAGTGGCTAAATGGTTAGTACTTCCGCTTGGAAGTACTAGGGTCATTGGTTTCGTATCCCAACCACAGCACCACCTACCTGGAGTTTGCATTATCTCCTTGTGCCTGCGTGGGTTTCCTCTGGGTACTCCGGTTTCCTCCTACACTCCAAAGACATGCTGGTAGGTAATTGGCTCCTGTCTAAATTGGACCTAGTATGTGTATGTATGAATGTAAGTTAGGGACCTTAGATTGTACGCCCCTTGAGGGACTGATGTGAATGTACAATATATATATGTAAAGCGCTGCGTAAATTGACATCACTGTATAAATATCTGAAATAAAAATGTTGTTTATTTACTTTCTATGCGTGCAATTGGGTATTCTTTACAAAGTGAAGCTTTACCACATTTACTAAGCTCTGCATCAAGTGCACTTGCAGTGCACAATATATTTGCCTTTAGTAAATCAACCACGTCTCCTACCAAATTCCTCTTTAAAACATGAAACAAGAAATGCCATCTTTAAACAGGTCATTGTAATTTGTCAAACAGGAACTTAGATCTATATATCAAAAATGCATTTTTGATATATGTTTTAAAGGATCTAGGGGTTTTTCCTTATGCAAGCTGCTTTTACTTCTATCTTTATCTAGGAAGCGCTCACTTGATTATTCACTATTTAGGAACTTAGATCTACCCTCACAGAAACATTGATATACATCATGGAGTCTATTTATAAATCATTTCAAACAAAATCCACACAACTTTTACTCAGAATTCACTTTTTTCAATTGACTCCAATTAAACTATGTTAGAATCGTGGGTGAAATCTATGCCAATCTTGTGGGAAAAAATTACAAACAGACCCCTATCATTTTGATCTGCAATTGTCCTATGTTTTAGCGCAGAAATAAGCACGTACTTTCATGCCTGTGTACAATGTAATACATCTTTCAATGGTCTTAATATTTGCAAAATCCTGAACATGTATTCATTAAGCAGTTCTAGTGGTATTGTGTTGTTTGCACATTCCATCTTTAAAGTGTTTTGCATGCTGCATGCCCATGCTGATGGAAGTTTTATACCTAAAAATGATCCCCAAATTAGTGTAACAGTTAATCCTCTCACTCAGTGACATTAGCACACTTCAAAGAACTAAACTGAGAAGATTAGGATACGACATTCATTTCTGATAAGAACCTTTGAAGTGTTCATGAAAACTCTGGCTATTGGAGAGGTGAACGTGTGAACAAACACCAGGAGCTGTTGTGGAAATGCCACAATGTAAAGGAAAAATGCCAGCAGAGAAAAATCTGTCTTATAGAATAAAAATGACAGCATTTGTACAGTACATATGCTCTTTAAATTAAATACATAATCACATATTTACATATGCATTACATAACCATGAGGGGAAGTATTTATTCTTATATTAAAGTACTTAAAGTGTTAATAAACCCACAACAGTAACACCAGTCTGTATATGCAGTAAAGCATGATTGTTATACTCACTGTGGAACCTATGAGGTTAATCCTCTGCATTGTGTAAAAAGGCTGTTTGATCCTGTCTTCTCTGATCCTCCCTTTCCTCCATCTGCTGATAGTACAGAACCCTAGGAGTCACTCGGCACATGCTCAGTTTTGCCAGAGAGGTTTTTTTTGAGGGGGAGGGTGCATGTGATTGGCACAGGGCCAATTAGCACTGTCCAGACACAGGGTCAGGGATCATTCAGCCTCATAGGACAGTCAGAGGAGAATGAGAACTCCTCCTACAAGCTTTAATCAGTGCTCAGCTGGACACTGATAGAAGTCACGAAACTGCTATATACTGCTGATGAGAAAAGGTATTTAACAGTTTATATTTACTAAAATAATTGCATTTCCATGTTCTGTGTACTGTGGGAGACCAGATTTAGTGAATGCAGGGTCCTGGGTTTAGTAACACTTGAAGGAGAGATGCAAACTATCGTTACTTGATCCCATGGCCTTCTATTCATTCAAAACAGTTGCTTTATAGACCAGACACAGCTAAAAGGTTTTGCATGGGAGCCTATTAATGATTATTAGTTCCAGAGACAACATAATTGTTGCTATGGCTTAGTGCAATCGACAAGTGGTTTTTAGTATTTGTACTATATACTGTATAATTCCTATTACCAATAACTCAGCAGAGATCACCAAATATACAGTGACATAGATAGGTTTCAGCACCTATGACACTTGGGGGTTGAACTGGAGAGTGCAAGATCTGGTGAAGTTGTGTATGGCAGCCAATCAACTTCTAAGTTCAACTTCTTCAATTAAGCTTAGACAAAAAAAAACAAAAAAAACCTGAAAGCTGATTGATTTTTATGCAGAGCTGCACCAGATTTTGCAATATTCAGTCTAAGTAAATCAACCCCATAATCTTTCATCAGGCCTGAAACCAATCACCTCTAAATGCAATTAAATGCAATTATATGCCCACCATACTGTAGTAAAAGTTAATATTGTCATTGTGTGGTTTGGTAACTATTAAGTATTGATGGGGTGGAAATTTACATCATCTCCTTGTCTTTTCTAGAGCTCCTCAACCAATATATACATTATGAATCCTAGCTGCTTGTCTCGTACTTTCCATAAATGGCACATTTGCAATGTTTTTAGAATGCGTTAGCAAAGTGGAATATTTCCTTTCTGAGCTGCGTAAATTGACAGCGCTATAGAAGCACCTATAATAATACGAGTAGTGCTCTGAATATTATTGTTAAGCACTAGGCTGGCCTGTGTGACTGTAAAAGGGGGCAAATGGGACTTGTGACCACTGGGCTGTGTGGAGTTGTGGTAATGAATGTGTTAAAAGCCATTTCAATCATATAAAATTATTTTCCTAGAGAATGACTCTATGACTAACTGCCACTCATTCTCTCTTCTATGGAAAAAGGGGAAGAAACATGTCATCACACATGCACTCCATCCCTCTGTTGGGCAGACTAGTAAGCCAACCATAGCAGGTCCTGGTGGGACACTATATGCTAGAAAAC
Organism: Staurois parvus; assembly: GCF_062004578.1. NCBI lineage: Eukaryota > Metazoa > Chordata > Amphibia > Anura > Ranidae > Staurois > Staurois parvus. Next base: position 7,100,321 of record NW_028317968.1, on the reverse strand, counting down.
TGTGAGATATCTACCATAATGCACTTGTATGCTTTAGCATTTCACTGATGGTTGCCTGGAGTTTCTTACTAATAGAATCAAGATATGTTTCCCATGTGCCCATCACATTTCTTAAAAAATGTAAGTTATGTGAGGAAACAAAGAGTCAAATGTAGTAAACTAATTTTCTCAATGAGTAAACATGCATTTGAGTTAAATATAGCCTTACAATATTTTGTTGATCGCATTCCCTGGTTATTTTTGCTGCGTGGATTCTCTCTTTAGCACAGTTTTAATATTTTCTTGATGGATTCACATGTCTAGAAGTAGTACACTAGCTGGAGACCACAGGTCCCTTTGATCATGGTAAGAAAAAGTATCTCTCTGTCCTGAAATCCATACAAATTCAACTTAGTATAAATAGTACATACAGACAAGTCCAAGCAGCATTTAACATGAAACCGTGTTTTGGAAGCTGTAAGTAGTTTTGTACACCTGTATCCACTGCACTCCAATGCAACCAGAGTATGAAAGCAACTCAACAATATTTTTCTGTCATTACTGGGATTTTTAATAAGCAGTAGTGGCCATTTTGGAGAAGGGCAAAGCTGATCCAGCTCTGCTTTAACTTTCTTACAAAACCATATCATTGCCAGTGGGGTCTGTTGCTGTAGATGTGAACCTAAATCATCCTTTCTAATAGTGGAAAAAAATAAGTTAAGCAACAAAAAAACTAACTATACAAACACATTTAATGAGTTCTTATTGTGTAATTGTGTAAGTGTCACACTCTAAAGCACACTTCATATATTAGTAGGGTGCACCACTTCATTCCACACAGCCTGTACCTAGAAATCTCCCCAGTGGAAGGAAACTGTATTTAAGTGTTTTTTTTAATTATGCAGATGAAACATTAGTCTATAAATTAATTACCATTGAAAAATAAGAATAAATAAAAAAATTATAAACCATGTCCCTGAAACCCTACAGCAGCTAGTACATACTAGCCACTAAATGAAGGACTGTTTAAATTATGGTATGTCATTGTACAATTCTGTCCACTTTGTCTAGATAATAATGAACCTCTTGCTAGCAAAAAGCCCCTGCTGTTATTAGAACTGCCTTAAGGGAAAGCACTCAAATGGCACTTAAAAAGTACATTGGCTCTTCTAAGAGGTCAACAATCAACTTTTCTCATAAAATCATTTCTTATCACCCATCTGTCGTTTCACTGGAAAAAGCACTTATTTCCACAAAAATAACTGAAAAAGTTAAATTAAAATAAATACATGCATACTCACCTTCCCTTCAAATTCAGCAGGCTCAGACTTTATTCTGCAAAGCTATGAGTCAATACACAAGAAGACTAGAGATTCAAGTGGAGCAAATTAAGGAGCAACAGGCAAGAAACACTGCAGATGCTAAACAGAAACTTGGATAATAACTTTAACGGGTCTATTGTTAAATGTTTTTACAGAACTTTTACCCATGATTCACACTTTTTCTTCTAACTTAATCCAATAAAAAAAAGTGTGAAAGTTGTGTGAATCATGTGTGAAAACATTTATAAATAAACCCTTAAAGGAGAAGTACAGTTCGTTCTGCACTCCTGTTACCCGTTTTCATCTGACAGCGGGCTTCAGACCGCTGTCAGCTGACATCACTGAGCCAATCCAGGTTGGGAAAAAATCCCAACTTTAAAGTTGGGATCCACTCCCCCCCCACCCCAGAGTCTGGAGTGGCACTTGACTCAGCCTCTCAGTGATCCGCTGAGGACCTGAGCCAGCCACTCCCCCCCTTCCTGGTCACTGAAGTGCTGGGTTGTGAACCGGGGGGGGGAGCAGCAGACAGCAGTGACAGACAGTCACTGGTCTCTGCTCTGAGCGGCAGTGAGAACTCAGCGATCAGCAGTCATGTGATTGCTGAGTTCCCACACTTAGAGCCGTCAGGGGAACCGATGCTGCAACCACCTAGGTTAGTATGATTTTTTTAAAAAAGGAAATCCCTTACTTTTTTTAAGTGTATTTCTAGCATAAGCTTTTTCTGAATTGTAAAAAATAAAGAGCGGTTCGGGCAATGTTTTTCCTCTCTCACATTCTGTTCTGGTGACAATGTTGTACACATGTGATGAAAGGTCATTCTTTTTTCCCATTTGTAAGAAGTGTTCACTATTAGTCTCTACAGCTGTTTTACATAGTCTGATCCTTGCCTAATTACAACATGTGATGCTCAGTTGAGGTGTATTATTTAGAAGGCAAGATATGTATGGTCACCCAGACAAAACATTTTAAAAATAGGATTTTTTTTTTTTACTTACTTGACTTTCCTTGGGGGAAAAGGTCAGAAGAATTTTGATAACTATATTGCTGCTCACAGGGGAATTGGACTCTGGCATATAAAATACTTAGTCAGACAGTATAACCACTCCCACCAGGCTTCAGTTTCATTCAAAAGCAGTGGTAGGAGATATCACAAGTGGATAAGGACCCATGTCTCTTAATGAACTCCAATAAAAAGTTTTATTAAAAAGCCAAAAATCCTATTTTCTTAATGGTTCATTAAGAGACACTGGGTCAGAAGAATTCTGAGATATATGAGACATCGAAATAGTTGAGTGAAGGATGGGTAAAAGTTTACAAGATGCTCAGCAGACATATTCATATCTGGCGATTTGCTAATATTATTATAATGCAGGATTTATATAGCACTAACAGCTTGCGCAGAGCTTTAAAATATAAAGGAATATAATACAGCAACAATACAAATTCAAAACAAGAGGGTTAGGATGGCCCTGCTCCTGGAAGCTTAAAATCTAATAGGGAGGGGCAGGTGGAACCTAAGGTAAAAAGTGCGGGGGATGAACTGACGGGAGAAATTAAAGATTCGGTATTAGCTGAAGGCAGGACAGGCTTCCCTGAAGAGATGAATTTTCAGGGATTGCCTAAAAGTGGACAGAGTAGGACAGAACCAGACAGACTGGGGTAGGGAGTTCCAGAGGATGAAGAGGCTCTGGGGAAGTCCTGTAGATGAGCATAGGTGGAGGAGACAAGGAAGTTAAAGAGCAGGAGGTCTTGGAAGGAGCGGAAAGGAAAGTTTGGGTAATATTTTGAGACAAGATTGGTGATGTAGCTTGGAACAGAGTTGTAAATGGCTTTGTATGTTATTGTAAATTTTCTGAATTTTATTTGTTGGGCAATGGGAAGCCAGTGGAGGAATTGGCAGAGAGGGGTGGCGAACACTGAACAGATGGCAAGGTGGATGAGTCTGGCAGTAGCATTCATGAAGAGGGGATACCCTGCTGATTTTGAAATACTGATTTTGATATTGGACAGAGCTCCATTAGTTTTGAATTCTTGTATTAGATTCAGTATGGAGGTTTATAGGGATGTGAGGGAAAACTGAAAATCATCCACACAGATGGCTAGTTCATAGGGAGGGAATCTGTTTCAGAGTTATTGTTGAAAATGTCCCTCAGGTGGATCACAATGGATTTTTTGATCAAGGGTTGATTGAGAATTGAATCACTGAGTTTTCATTGTCACCTATTGGGAGATTGTTTCTCCAAAGTATAGTGAGAAAGATATTGGTGCATGGTCTGCATGCATGATGTTACCTATAGTGGAAGCAAACACCCTGTAAAGATTGTGCTGCTGCATGAAAAAATTGATTATTGAATAAGGGGGGCGGGAAGAGAAGTAGAATGTGTACTCTTTACAGTCAGGGTACTGGGTACATCAGACATCAAGCAGTCTGTCCGTGGATAGCCTGTGCTTAATTCTCTTGAGGTAGATAAACAAAAAGTGGGTGGCTCTTCTGGAAATAAAGGGTCCATGGCCACATTTAGGTCGTAACCCATGATTTTTACCCTATCAGTAAATTTGTCCAGTGTATCCAGCACTGGTTCCAGGAACTATAGCTGATGAATATTGGGAGAGTACATGTTGACAAGCTGACCCTCTAGCTATCTATTTTCCTATAAGGAAAAAAAGCAACCTGCTCTGTTGGATTATATATTCTCAAATTGCAAATCTACCAATCTACCTTTAAGGATTGTGACTCCTTAAGTTTTAGAATATGGGGACATGCTGTGGTAGTTGTGGGGGAAACTCATGTTCTTGAAGGTGGAAGCTTTTGCCACATGGAAGTGCATCTCCAGGGAAGCAAAGTGAAACTAGTTGGATTTTGGCAGTTGTTAGGTAGTAGTGGGGGGCTGGGGATTTAGCAAAGAGGCACCCATGGTGACCAGCTCAGGAAGAATGGGAAAGAAAAAAGGGAAAGAAAAAAAGGGGGGGGGGGGACTGTCCTGCGCAGGTCAAGGCCAAATACTCTTAAACAGGGTGTAATGGGTGAAATAAAAAATAACAGAAAACATGGGGGGAGATGCTGGGTGGTATGAGGGATGGCAGGGGGAGGCGAAAGAGAGTAGTTTTAGAAAGATGTATTGGGGGAGGGGAAAAAAAAGAGAAAAAAGGGACAGTACTAAATAGGGTTTGGCTAACTATAGCTTACATGCATTGAATCAAATTGTGTCCCCATGTCCTTGATCGACTTTAAAAGCTGCATCGCATTCGCATCACTTGGTATTCGCAAAAGTGATGCTCATTCGCATCACTTTTGTGAATACAACACATCATTAAAACCTTTAAACACCAGTGTTTCCTGAACCCCAAGCAGTAAATAAAGTAAAATGATTCTCTTTCATTGCACATTATACAATATTGCAAGAGTGTTCATATAACATTCACATATAACATTCACATACACTAAAGTCCCTGCAAACACTTTGGATCTTCAAGGGATTACATGCTCCCTATATAGGGTGTTATAAAGAAGGTACTCCTAATGAAGACTTAAAGTTGATTCTTCCAGAGCCCTTACTACTTACTGTATATTCCTACAATCCAGCTCCTTGTAAGCCCACACTGTTTCAAAAGTATTAGTAGACAGTAGATACCAAACTCACACTCATAAAGCAAACTGGTCTCAACACAACTTTCTCTCCTGCTCGCACATCCTGCTTGTTTAGGTTTTAAACCTCACTTTCAGTCTCACAGTGGACCTCTTTCCACTTGTTCAATGTACAGCCCTTCCACCAGCACTGCCCTCTCTCCCCTAATGAAGAAGGAATCTGTACCTTTGAAACACGATGGGTAACTAATAGGGGTGAAGTAAGAGGGAGCATATTCAGGTAGTAGTCTGCTGGCCTTGGACAGAAAGCATCAGCAGAAGTGAGCCCCTTTAATGCATGTGCCACTACTACACTTGTATGTTTGTTTTTTTACACAAGGAGGAACATTTTCTATTATTATTATCCAGTATGGGGGCAAAATAGTTGTGGCGAGAGGGCTCAGGTCTGAGGGCAGAAGTGCCACTGTGAGAGGGCTCTGGCCTCAGGATGGAAGAGCCATGGAGATAGGGGACAGTTGGCTGCCTGTAGGCTATTAAACTGGGGGTCAATCAACTATTATGCCCTAAGTGGGGAAGAGGTTAGCTATAGCATAGAGATCCCAAGATGCACCAGCATTCATTTGTAACCTGTCTTGGACAGGCTGATCATGTAAGTAGGTAGATGGAATAGCGGGGACACAAAAATTGAACCAGGCTTCATAAGCAGGGACAAGTACGGAGTGGTGGCCTAGACCATACAATTGCTGGAACGTGCCCAGGCAGTACACAACATGTGCAAACCAAATAAATTGCATCTTTCCAGCATACATACTCCTGATGCGTTCTCCTGGGACAGGATTATACCAAAAGGGTGTATCATGTCCCTGTATCTGTATAGCACTCTGCAGCTAACTTGCTTGAAACACACAGGGGTTGATTTACTAAAACTGGAGAGTGCAAAATCTGCTGCAGCTCTGCATAGAAACCAATCAGCTTCCACTTTTTTTTGTCAAAGCTTAATTGAACAAGCTGACGATAGAAGTTGATTGGCTACTATGCACAACTGCATCAGATTTTGCACTCTCCAGGTTTATTAAATTAATCCCCAGAGTGCCACAATCATAGCCCAGTACCCACAGGTCACATTACAGCCTGGCCCCATGCCTTTCTCACAGTGGGGTTTAGGTACAGCCTCTGTGGCTATGCTAAGGAGAGAGCTCTTTTAGCTCTGCAGCATCTTAAGAATATCGATAGTAAAAATGTCTCAATAAAAGTATATAAGCTTAAAAAGAAATATGTTTGCTTCTCTGAGAAGAAAATGTGTCCATCTCCTAGGACACCAACAAGCAATTTAGACATAATGAGAGAAGGAGAGGTTATACTGCTTATACAGTCTTTTTTTTTAAGAGAAGTGTGGGATTAAAAAAAAAAAATCATACTCACCTAGGTGGATGAAGCATTGGTCTAATGTTGTATCTGTTTCCTTCCACCTCTGAAACCGAGAACTGAGCAACCAAAGACCGCTGTTAGCTCAGTTCCTGTATCTGAGCTTAGGCTCTCAGCAGCATGCAGAGAAGCTAAGCCAGCTGCCAGTCAGGCATCTGGGTGGATCCCCTCATTAAAGTCAAGATCCCTTCAGAGTGTGGACCAGCTGAGTGAAGACAGCCAACAGAAGACTTAGGTGGATACCCCCATGTTGGGTCTGCCAGATTCCTGTTTAATATGGCTGCCTTGTCTATAAGGATGTACAAACCCTAGGGCAGCACAGTGGCTAAGTGGTTAGCACTTCTGCTTGGCAGTACTAGGATCGCCGGTTCAAATCCCAACCATGGCACCACCTGCCTGGAGTTTGCATGTTCTCCCTGTGCCTGTGTGGGTTTCCTCCGGTTTCCTGCCACACTCCAAAGACATGCTGGTAGGTTAATTGACAGGTTAATTGGCTCCTGTCTAAATTGGCCCTAGTATGTGTATGTATGAATGTGAGTTAGGGACCTTACATTGTACACCCCTTAAGGGTTAGGGACTGATGTGAATGTACAATATATATGTAAAAGCGCTGCATAAATTGATGGCGCTATATAAGTACCTGAAATAAGTAAATAAATAAAACCTGAGTGTGAGGTTGCAAACATCATAAGTTTGCTTATTTTGAAGGTACCTGCAGGTACCTGTGCCATGTCCTTAATTTCACTTACTATCATAGGGCGGAGTCACTGGATACTACCTGAGCAAATGCTTTCCAGGGAGGCGAGCCTTTGGTCTTGAACTTATTGTCTATTATGCTCATTTATTCAATAGCTCCTTGATGTTGAATATTTTTTTATCTTATTTCTGATGTTCCACCATATGATGATCCACCAATTTTGGGGATGCCCCTCAGGATACTAATCTAGCACTCATTTAAATATTTGAGTTTTTTAAAGTGGTATTAAAACCAAAAGCAAACAATTATTATATTGCAGCTTACAAATTCTTAGATGTAGTAGCATCATTGGTTTTCTTTTTTAGGCTTTCTTTCATTTATTTTCACCTGGTGATCTGGCCAGTAAATTCACTGTGTTTCAAAAGAACAAGCTCTCCTGCAGATGTAGCAGTTACAGGAATGAGACAAACCATTTAACACTAATAGGCGTGCTTACAATAAGCAGCTTTATTTATGTAAAACCTTTATCCCAATTGGAAAAAAAACTTTGCTGTAACTGCTTATAAAGTGTTAGTAAATGTGTTAGTGAATCTAAATCTACTAATACATCTAACACTTCCCTCCCACCAGACTGACAAGGCTGCTTTCCAAATGTGCCCCTTCTGCTCATTCATCCAGAGTGGGGGCACTATAATAAAGGAGGTGTGTTACTGGCCAGATCACCAGGTGAAAACAGAAAGAAAAAAACCTAGAACAAGTAACCTAATGCAGCCACTACATCTAATGCTTTTCCCTTCTTTTTTATTCCACAAGCACTCTGTTTTAAAGGTTGCTTTGATTCATAAGCCAGACTTGGAGTCAGTATTGTTTTAGTTTCAGTATGTGGATTTCCTCGTCCCAAAAAAGTAGTGGTAGGTCAATTAACGTACATACTGTATGTGGTTGTGACTGTGGCAGAGGCACAAGATTCTAAGCTACTTTAAGGGGAGTACAATTGCTTTTGAAACATAAAAGTGTACATGTTCTAAAAATGTGTCAGTAAAGTGTTTTTGCTCTAATAGTAATATCTTATGGTGGCTCACCGTTAAGCTACTTACACTTAACCAAAGTGCTCAGCAATACCTTAGATTTACTTTAGTTTTACTATGGTGATTAAAAATTTGATGAGCATTAGAATTTGTCACATTATGAACCCTAGCTAAACTTACTCAACAAACCCACCTTAAAATGTCAACACATTTAGTGGACTTTTTCAGCCAAAGTAGATGGGTAACTAACAAGGTGGGTAAACAAACTTGGTTTCCTTTAGAGGTGTGTTTCTTACTATTTCTTTATGCTGCAGACATGCTATCATATTTACTTCAGTGGTTCCCTCTAGTTGATTCCCTACCTTCCAAGGAATAGGGGAAGTGTTGTTAATACAAACTGGACATGTCTGCGAAACACAGGTGCTAGATGTCCTTTTGCATCCATCACCTGTGTAAAATTAGCCTTTATAAAAATATAAACAGTACACTTCTAAAACTACCTACCCTTTACTTTATGGTGTTCATCTAAAGAAACAAGCTTTTTACTTACATATATTTATTAACTACACAAACATTGAATCAGAGAAGTCTGGGCTACGCTTCAAATGTCAGCCATTTCCTTCTGATCGGCTTATCAACAAAATTAAAACGTCCTTATGGAAAAGCTATTTTTGTTATTTTTTTTTCATCTGGACTGATTCAACAAGCAGTGGGTGTGAAAGGAGAAGCACGGAAATTCACTACAATTCAACGATAGTAAGAGCGTTTGAAAGGTCACTGTCTTTGCTTTGAAATTGCCAACAACATGCTCTGGGCACAGTGGTGAATGACAAACATACACCCCTGGGTGGATTACAAGATATTATAACCCAAACAAAGTCATCCCTTGCCATGCAGAAGCAAAGGAAACGTCTCCTTAACAAGAGAAGGCTAACAGTTTCCTTTATTTCTCTCTAAGCTTTGTCAGGATTTAGGTACATCCTTACTCCAGCATCAAGCCACCCTGATAAAAAAAAGGTCACATTGCACAGATAAACAAGAACGGGGCTGGTTAAGTATATATTGTAAATAAGAAAGTTGGTAGACATAAATAACACAAAGGGCACATGCAACTGCCAGCTGAATAGAAAATAAACATATAAGACAGGATGTTCAACAGCTAGACACACTATGGCCTTAAAATAGCACTGTCCTGCATTCCGACAAAGTGCACTCATTGCACCATTGAAGTACCTTCTCAAACAGATGATTTCAAGAGCCACAAACAATCTATAGTTTATCCTTTGCAAGACATTCAAAGTTTAGATAACATAGGTCATACAACTGAAGAACACATTAAAGCAAAGAGAACCAATTCTGAGCTTTAAGCACCAATGGTCAAACTAGTATTTTACATAACTAAGGGATAGGTAAAAAAGAAAATGATAAGCTTTAGTCTTCCGTTAAAACAGATTTGAATTTATACTAGGCAGAGTACTAAAAGAAAAAATATTGCAAGAATATCATGCAGGTGAAAAGTGTAGCTAATGAACTCTTGATGCTGGAGAAGCTACTATATAGACTCATAAGAGGTCTTTCACTCTACAGTTTCATTATATATATATATATATATATATATATATATATATATATATATATATATATATAAAATATACGATTTCTATTTCACTGCAGCTGACTTTAACTTGGTCCTTAACCTCAATTCAGACCACATCTTAGGGGATGGCTCAAATACTTTAGTTCCCCGCACCTTCATATTCTTTAAAGGATATATTTAGTTCATATCTTTAAGAGACTATAGGTGTCTCTTAAAGATGCATCCAACAAATAGGAAATACAGTGCTCAGCATAAACGAGTACACTCCTTTGAAAAGTATTCACAAAACTGACTTTTATAGAACATTTGTTTAGCTCATTACATGAAAGTAAGGTTAATATTATAACTTAGATTACAAAATCTTTAGTTTTACTCAAATTAGTTGATGTAAAAATGAATACACCCCACAACAAAAGCTTCAACATCTAGTATTTTACATGTCCTCCATTATTTGTAAGGACAGCACCAAGTCTTCTAGACATGGAATGAACAAGTTAGTGACATATTGTAACATCTATCTTTTTCCATTCTTCAAGAACAACCTCTTTCAGAGCCTGGATGCTGGATGGAGAGTGATGCCCAACTTGTCTCTTCAGAATTCCCCATAGGTGTTCGATTGGGTTCAGATCAAGAGAAATATTTGGCCAATGAATCACTTTCACCCTGTTCTTCTACAGAAATGCAACAGTGGCCTTAGATGTGTGTTTTGGATCACTGTCATGGTGGAAAAGTGCATGACAACTAAGGGCACAGAGTGATGGTAGAGTCTTCTCATTCAATACAGAGCAGTATATCTGTGAATTCATGATACCATCAATGAAATTCAGCTCCTCAACACCAGAAGCACTCATGTAGCCCCACAGAAGGACATTGCCACCATCATGTTTCACTGTAGGCACCATGCATTTTTCTTTGTACTCCTCACCTTTACGACACCATACAGTTTTGAAGCCATCAGCTCCAGAAACATTTATCTTGGTCTCATCACTCCAGAGTACAGAGTCCCACTAGTCTTCTTTTTCAGCATGGGCCCTGGCAAATTCTAGCTGGGCTTTTTTGTGCATGGGTTTTAGGAAAGGCCTCATTCGTGGACGACACCATGCAATTCCTCTGCAGTGAACACCATAATGTGTCATGGGAAACAATCACCCCTGTTTGCCTTTCTACTTCTTTAGCTAACTGCAGTAAACTTGCATGGTGATTTTCTTCAAGCCTTCTCATCAGAAGACACTCCAGTCGATGTGTTAATTTCCGTAGATGGCCTGAATGTCTCTGTGAGATGATTGCAGTGCTTTGTTAAATTACTTTTTTCCTGCAAAAATTAGTGCATTTATTTTTTCCCCAAAAGTGAACTTAGCCCTTACCACATAACCTAACTCTGAAAATTTGCCCTGAATAATTAGCCTAAACCTAAGACATAGCTAAAATTTTATTTTTTTGCAGGTTTGGAGTTGTTCTCTGAAGAGAAATTCCCCGTCATTTAGGACTCTTACACACTGGCTGGCAGAACCCATTCAGTGTAAATATTTCCTCTGCTCAGGCAGCCTAGGTGTAGAGTACAGCCTGTCACTAACATGAATGGCTGTGCGCTGCTGTACGTGTGTATACGGCAGTGCTATTGTAAACTTGAGTTTAGGGAAATGGGCATATGCAAAAAACAGGAATCTCTCCCCATTGGGGCTACAGAGAGTATTAAAAACTTCTCTTCTCTTTTACTATATTGTACCTTAATTGGTGTATATAAGTAATGTACCTGGTTGGCTCCCATTTCTTATTTCCATGTATGGGAAGATCAATCCCATTCTTGATTGTAAACATTATAGTTCTCTTCACTGAGATGCTCCTTATATTCTGAATCATTTTATCACACCCAGGTTGTACCTTCAGGACCACCTCATCATAAGATATATTGGGAAAACACAGTAAAAACTGCTTATGGTTTTACTGAACTTTATTGTTCTAAAAGGGAAGAGGCAGTAAACGGGAGAGATAAACAGGAAAGGGGTTATTGCATTTGTAATATCTAAAGTTTACATGCCTAATAAAAAATACCTGATTATAAGAAAACTCTTAGCTTGGTTAACCCCCAAAAGAAGCCATAACCATTGTGTATGGAGCTGATATCTTGATTTTAGTGGGACCCCAGCATGTGTTTATGTGTAAAAAAAAAAAAACTTACATGTAAATTATTTTCCAAAAATGCATCACAGGTTTGCATGGGCACTATTTGAAATAATGGACTTTGCCATGTGATCTATCACTATAGGCTCAGTCCAAAAATCTAAACAGCAGAATAAGGATCCATTTGTAAGAATTATGACAGCTATTTTCACCTGAGTCCAATGACATTGCAGCCACATGGTTAAAGATAAAGATATTTATCCTACTAATGATATGAATGATACCTATCATAGATAGGCGTAAATAAGCCCAAGATTATCACTGAAGTAAACAGACAAAGCTGGTTTGATACATTTCTTTCGCAATCTCTGTATTGACTGCATCCTTCCTGCACTGAAAACTGAAATAATTCACATGTCCACAAAAATGGTGTTTTTAAATTTCTATAACAAAGGTATGTAGCAATGGGGCTAAAATCCCTATGATACATAGGAGATCTATTGTTCCTCACCAAAACTATTGTTATCTCTTTAGGTCAAGGTCAAAAACTCAAGCTCGCAGTGTCTGTGAAGAAAGAAACAGCTGTTGTACCCCAATTAAATCACTGACATCCATGTTTATTGTATAAAAGAGCCACAAGTATGGGTGAAATGCATGAGATAGCGCTAGGGTGAGGACTGTTAGTGCCATGCTTGTGGATGTCTTATACTATAAATGTGGATGTCAGTGATTTATCTGGTGTGCAGTTTCCCTTTCTTCCTGAATCCAGTCTGTGAGCATGGATGACTTGGCTTGCCTCCAGCATCTGGAGTTTGGGTGGTGATAGAGAGGAGCTGCTGGGAGCAGAGAGCAACGTGTTCAATGTCAAACTCACAGTGGTTAGAAGGTGTGGTGCATAAAAACCCCGAACAATTAAATGTTATTCCATCTTAAGACATATTTCTCCGAATTATGGAGGATCTCCGGGGAAACCACTTGACATGTAAAGCTTCGTCCCTATCTTCACATTGCCAAATATATATTCTATCTCTATTGATATTGAGATAACCTCATTCTTGGAACCTGTAATCTTACCATGGCATTCAACTAAGCACATCTGGGAGTATGAACTTGAGCAAGGGAGCAGCAAAATGCCTAAAGTTTCTTCTTATAAACGAAGGCACAACCTACAAAACTAAAGTTCCTACAAGCCCTCTTCCTACAGTCTATAGGCTGGAGTGTGGGCTGGAGTATAGGTGTGTACAGTGTAGAAATTAACTCTTCTATCATTGGCAAATTATGGGAATGACTATAACTGGAACAAAACCCTACTATTGTCTGCATCTGTAGCATCAGCACTGCCTGATGTAGGACAACATGGTGGTGGTGGTGCCGTGACCAGTTTGGTATTGATGGTCAAACTTTAAGATCGCTTTTCTGAAGACTACAAAAACACACCAAAATATAACCAGATAAAACTCAGTACTAAATTAACAGAGCTCAGCTTAAAACCTAATATAGACTAACTAGACACAAGGAACATACCATACTGTTATCATATTATCATAATGTTGTTCTCAATAATGTGCGCCATTTTAAAACAACTTCATGTGAAACTTGTATAGCCCTGTAAAGCAGAAAATACTGTCAAATCTTTTATAATTGCCAATATTCCACAGCTTTTAAGGGGGCAACAGGGGTATGTATTGAAACCTGCAATTCTTATGTACCGTTGAGTCCCAGTCCACAGTGCTCACAATTAATGCTTGTTCTTAAATTACAGGGTTTTCTAAAGATTTATTTACAGAAAAAAAATGCTTTTTTTCCAGATTAATCAAAGTGAAATAGTTACAGGTCGTTTAGTACATATTTAATGCAAAATCTACTTAAGACTTCAAAAACATTTAGGAATTCTGTAACAGCAATAATATGCTGTAACATCCCCTGACAAAGACCAGAGTAAATGGGATAAAAGGTGCACTCTGGTACTTCCGTCCTGGCCTCTCTGTGATGTCAGACACAGTACAATGACCACATCTGTTGTGCTAATTGTTTACAGACAACGTCTGTTTCAGGCATACTGCATCCCGCATTAAATTTCATATTTGTTATATGAACTACTGACAAAAGCAAAAAAGGTTACTAAATAAATACACATGTATTCTGCATTCTGTCTAGCTGCATGCAGTGTGCTCTTGTCCCTAGAGCTTAACAGATCCATAGAAAAGATCTGACCTTTCACAGCATTGTTAATAAAGAGTTAGTAAAGGTCAATAATAGTGTTAAGATATGTAGGTGACTTTTAATCTAGCAAAATTATAAGCTTCTAATACAAAATTACTCCCAATTACAGAACAAGATAACATTTTAAAATTAAGTAATTGTATAAAATACAAGCAATTAATGCATTAACCCACAACATTTGAAATTGGACACTAGCTACAATCTACACTATATTGCCAAAAGTATTGGGACACCGCTCCAAATCATTGGATTCAGGTCTTCAAATCACCTCCATGGCCACAGGTGTATAAAATCAAGCACCTAGGCATGTAGACTGCTTCTACAAACATGTGTGAAATGTTTGCCACCTGTGCAATAAGCGTGGGATGCAGTGGTGTGAAGCAAGCCGCCACTGGACTCTAGAGCAGTGGAGACATGTTCTCTGGAGTGACCAAACATGCTTCTGTCTGGCAATCCGATGGATGTTTCTGGGTTTGGTGGTTGCCAGGAGAACGGTATTTGCCTGACTGCAATGTGCCAAGTGTAAAGTTTAGTGGAGGGGGGATTATGGTGTGGGGTTGTTTTCCATAGGTTGGGCTTGGCCGCTTGGTAGCATGAAATTGTCCAAAATGTCTTGGTATGCTGACGCCTTACGAGTTCCCATCACTTGAATGAATGGGCCAAGCCTAACCCCTGAAAAAAAAACCCCACACCATAATCCTCCCTCCATCAAACTTTACACTTGGCACAATGCAGTCGGGCAAGTACCGTTCTCCTGGCAACCGCCAACCCAGACATGTCCATCGGATTGACAGACAGAGAACCGTGATTGGTCACTCCAGGGAACACATCTCCACCACTCTAGAGTCCAGTGTCTGTGTGCTTTACACCACTGCATCCGACGCTTTGCATTGCACTTGGTGATGTAAGGCATGGATGCAGCTGCTCGGCCATGGAAACCCATGCCATGAAGTTCTCTATGCACTGTTGTGCTTACCTGAAGGGCACACAAAGTTTGGAAGTCTTTAGCTTTTGACTCTGCAGACAGTTGGCGACTTCTGCGCAGTGCACTTCTGTGCGCTTCAGCATGCGCTGACCCTGCTCTGTCATTTTATGTGGCCTACCACTTTGTGGCTGAGTTGCTGTTGTTCCCAGTTTCTTCCAGTTTGTTATACCACTAACAGTTGACCGTGTAATATTTAGTAGGAAGGATATTCCATGGACTTATTGCACAGGTGGCAACCTATCACGGTGGCACGCTTGAAGTCACTGAGCTCCTGAGAGCGACCCACTCTTTCACAAATGTTTGCAGACGCAGTCTGCATGGCTACGTGCTTGATTTTATACACCAGTGAACACGAAGGTGATTGGAACACCTGAATCCAATGATTTGGAAGGGTGTCTCAATACTTTTGGCAATATAGTGTACATATGTAAAGTGCTGTGTAACATGACGGTGCTATATAAATACCTGTAACAATAATATTAATAATAGCCAATTGTGTAAAACAGTTACATAACTAGTGCAACTGAGGAAGTCCATTTGGATGAAACATGTTTGACATTTTGTGTTTTAGTCCCGGTTCACACTACTGTGTAGCGGAAAACCATATGCGATTCGGACAGGAATCGCACCGCATTTCTGTTCAAATCACGTGATTCTTTTCAGTGCAATTTGAGTCATTCATTTTGTGTGGCTCTAATCGCACCACACCCACATGAAAGGTACTTTTTTTTTTCCCGCACTGGAATCAGATGCCATTGGTTTTCACACAAGTCAGCCAAGTGCACTGCATTTTGCGAAACGCACAGCAATCGCTGAGAATCCTGCACCGCATCAGTGTGAACCGCACTTAAATCACTAATTGTTTTACATGATCAGCTCTTATTGATGATTTTAATGAACCAAACACAGACACTGCAGGAAGAGTACAACATGGTCAGTGTCATGAAAAACATTGTGAATGTAACACAGAAAGTTGTGTAAAGGTCATGGAAACGCAATGTGCTTGTGGGTAGCACTGACGTAGAAAGGAATAGGTATAAAGTGTGGTCTAAATACAAAGGTACTGTATAATAATCCAAGGCCCCATTCACACTGCTGGTCAGACCAGAATGGACCATCCATAGCTCTCTATGGAGCAGTGGGTGTCAGCGGACATGTGACTGCTGACACCTGCCAGCATATGTCTGTTGGGGCATCTGATCCCCAACAGATGGATGTGGATCCATTCTCAGTTCGTCCCCTGGATCAGAATACACAAATAATATGCTCAGTGATAATAATAAATAATGACCCTTATCCCCAATTAGTGCATATAAATCAAAAAAGTCCTCAATCCAATAGCCCAAAAATTTATGAAAACCAATGTCCCTTAAAAATCAAAATTATGTCCAAAAATTGTCCACAAAGTGATAAACTCTTCAAAGTCTTGTAAAAGCTTGGTTTACCTCAAACAAAACAGAAATAGAAACCACATAGTGCATTATCCTTAGTATATATACATCATATAACTCAACCAGTGATACTTCACCAAAGTGAAACAAAAAGTGTAAACAGCAAACGTGTACCAATACACTATATATAGTGAAAAGCCGTGTAGGTGAATCACTCTTTAAAGTGCTTAGAACACACAAATAAATCACGTCTACTGCAGTAAGGAGTGAATACCCTTACCAATATGTATAACACTTTAGGCCTTAGATAATAATCCCCAAGTTGACTGTGTGGTGGGACGAATGATATTCGGCCAGTATCCTCACTTCCACCTCATACTCCAATGTGGATCCATCCACACTAGTTACTCAGACCAGTTTCATCATAACCACCATCCCGATATCGATATATGTATACAAAAAGATATATATAGTATAATACCGCCACACACTCGGATCACAAATTTTAATGGTGCTGCTTACAATATAAAATCTTTCTTATCGCATGTTTGAAAGTATGAAAACCTTAATGCCGTCCGTCTAGGAGAGTCCAAACCGCTACAAACAGTCTCTCTTCCACTCTCCAAGATGGCCGCCGCTCAACGTCCGGTTCCTCGTTTGCGTCTGACGTCACTTCCCTCTGACGCGTTTCGTCATTGGACGTAATCATAAAGACCCTTTATGATTACGT
Source organism: Staurois parvus (assembly GCF_062004578.1). NCBI lineage: Eukaryota > Metazoa > Chordata > Amphibia > Anura > Ranidae > Staurois > Staurois parvus. The sequence goes on along the minus strand of NW_028317968.1, from coordinate 7,083,237 downwards.
CCAATGACGAAACGCGTCAGGGGGAAGTGACGTCAGACGCAAACGAGGAACCGGAAGTTGAGCGGCGGCCATCTTGGAGAGTGGAAGAGAGACTGTTTGTAGCGGTTTGAACTCTCCTAGACGGACGGCATTAAGGTTTTCATACTTTCAAACATGCGATAAGAAAAATTTTATATTGTAAGCAGCACCATTAAAATTTGTGATCCGAGTGTGTGGCGGTATTATACTATATATATCTTTTTGTATACATATATCGATATCGGGATGGTGGTTATGATGAAACTGGTCTGAGTAACTAGTGTGGATGGATCCACATTGGAGTATGAGGTGGAAGTGAGGATACTGGCCGAATATCATTCGTCCCACCACACAGTCAACTTGGGGATTATTATCTAAGGCCTAAAGTGTTATACATATTGGTAAGGGTATTCACTCCTTACTGCAGTAGACGTGATTTATTTGTGTGTTCTAAGCACTTTAAAGAGTGATTCACCTACACGGCTTTTCACTATATATAGTGTATTGGTACACGTTTGCTGTTTACACTTTTTGTTTCACTTTGGTGAAGTATCACTGGTTGAGTTATATGATGTATATATACTAAGGATAATGCACTATGTGGTTTCTATTTCTGTTTTGTTTGAGGTAAACCAAGCTTTTACAAGACTTTGAAGAGTTTATCACTTTGTGGACAATTTTTGGACATAATTTTGATTTTTAAGGGACATTGGTTTTCATAAATTTTTGGGCTATTGGATTGAGGACTTTTTTGATTTATATGCACTAATTGGGGATAAGGGTCATTATTTATTATTATCACTGAGCATATTATTTGTATGTTTTATACACCTCTAAGGGTAGGGGTGAAGTGTGCTGATACGGGACTTTTTGTTTAGAGTGATTTACTAATATTATTATGGATCAGAATACAGTCGGATGGAAATGCACAGTCGGTCCGTTTCCATCCGACGGCCCCATAGAAAACAGCGAGCTGTGTCTGCTCTTTATCAGTGGAGCGGACATAGACCTGTCATCCATTTGCTCAGCAGGGATCAGCGGAGAGATCCCCCGATGAGCATGTGGATCCGCTGATGGGTCTGCCCCCTCTGAAAGGAGCCATAGTGTGCACGAGAAAAACATGATAACAAAACTAAGCAAAGATTACTATTAGTAATTAACATCTGTAGAACACAATGTCTCAACTTATTGGCCATATTTTGGAATCCAGTATATGTACCCATGACCTACTCTTGCCTTCTGTTCCGCTGCACTGGGGCGCCCATTAAGTTTTTCAAGGTTTACCCTTATTCCCCCCTCCTTTATTCAATTGCCTTTGAAAGCTTATCCATCTGTTTGCGACACCCAGATAACTATGTTGGCTTAAAGCAGGGACTAAAACACATTGGCCTGTATGCAGATGATCTCATACTGCATGCAGGTGATGCTGAAGATTCACTTCCCACTGCAATACACACCATAGAGACCACTGTTGTCTTTCCAACAGGGCTGTTCGACTGAAGTCGAACAGACAGTGGTACACACAGAGTAAAATTAGGCCGGTTTCTGCTGAACCAGATGATTTTCAGTTCATGTACACCAGCCTTCAGCCTTGAAGATTACTTGACAAAACTCAGTGGTCACATGGGTGCTTCCTTTTTTACTATTCCTAACAGTCCTTTATCTGCAGTATCCTGCTCTAAATATTTGCCGATAATCATCACCATCATCCCTATAAAGGCCCTGAACACCAATGTTTCCCATTGTTCCAGTCTGTTAAAGCCTAAGTGCAGCTCTGAAACTTGCTCAACTCCAGGGTACTTCACTCTTCTTGGGGATTTTTTCCTTAAGTACTAAATTTTAGGGCCTTAGACATTCAAATATCCCAGTACCCCCTGAGTGGGACTATAAAAGCTCAGGGGCCTAAAGGGCTGATATTCACCTTGTACTCTCAAGTGTTCCACACTACACTTGCCAAATTTCCACTGGTGGGTGGCAAACACTAATGCCATCTTTGACAGCTGAAGACTGGGACGATATTTGGAGCTCCCACTTGTCAGTATCTCCAGCTGTTAATAATAAACTGTAGATTATTCACTAAACATATCTTAGGATGGCCATACATTGTACAATTTTCTTATTCAACTTCCTGTAGATTTACCTTCAACTATGTAGTGCAAGAGCCTGCCTGATTGCATACAAATTGAGAGAGTTTAGGTTTGAATCTAAAGGAGAATTGTACAATGTATGATCAGCCTAACACTGACCTATCTGTACAAAATGGGTTGGCTATCCTATACAAACGGTCTGCAAGGTCACCAACCTCGAGTGGACTTTGTATACTTGCTATGGTCATGTCCTGTACTTTGGATTTTGTTCATTTAACTGTTTGGTATTCTAGATGAGAAATGATGGCCCCACTATCTAAAGGTACATTTGAGGTAAACTCTTTTCATGTCCCATAAGGCAATTGCTTTGAGGTGGATGCATTTGACCCCCCTTCTACAGTTGCAAGAAAACGTATGTGAACCCCTTGGGATTACGTGGAGTTTTGCATGAATTGGGCATAAAATGTGCTCTGAACGTCATCTAAGTCACAACAATAGAAGAACACAGTCTGCTGAACATAATACTACACAAACATTAGATGTTGCCATGGTTTAATTGCACATAACATGTAAAAATTCACAGTGCAGGGAGGAAAAAGTATGTGAGGTCCTAGCTTAATGACTTCTCCCAGAGCTAATTGGAGCCAGGAGTGAGCCAACCTTGACTCCAATCAGTGTGATGATATTGGATGTGTTGCTGACAGCTGTACTGCCCTTAAAAAACACACACCTGTTTTGGGTTTACTGGTTTCAAGAAACACTGTCTGATGTGAACCATGCCTCGCAGAAAAGAGCTCTCAGAAGAGCTACGATCAAGATTTGTTGACTTGCATGAAGCTGGAAAGGGTTACAAATGGAGAAAGTTTAACCCTGTTGCTACTCTCCCTAGGCATGGTCGAACTGTAAAAATGACTGCAAGAGCACAGCGCAGAATGCTGCATGAGGTAAAGAAGAATCCCAGAGTGTCAGCTAAAGACCTACAGAAATCTCTGGCACATGCTAACATTTTTGTTGACACATCTACAATAAGGAAAACATTAAACAAGAATGGAGTACATGGGAGGACACCACGGAGGAAGCCATTGCTGTCCAAAAAGAATATTGCAGCACGTTTGAAGTTTGCAAAAGAGCACCTGGATGTTCCACAGCACTACTGGCAAAATATACTGTGGACAGATGAAACCAAGATTGAGTTGTTTGGGAAGAACACACAACACTATGTGTGGAGAAAAAAAGGCAGAGCACACCAAATTCAAAACCTCATCCCCACTGTAAAACATGGCGGAGGGAGCATCATGGTTTGGGGCTGCTTTGCTGCCTCAGGGCCTGGACAGATTGTTGTCATTGATGGAAAAATGAATTCCAGAGTTTATCAAGACATTTTGCAGGAAAACGTACGACCATCTGTCCGCCAACTGAAGCTCCGCAGAGGATGGGTGATGCAACAGGACAATGACCCAAAGCGTACAAGTAATTCAACAAAACAATGGCTGCAACAGCACAGAATACGCCTTCTGGAGTGGCCCAGTCAGAGTCATGACCTCAACCCGATTGAAATGCTGTGGCATGACCTTAAGAGAGCGATTCACACCAGACATCCCAAGAATATTGCTACACTGAAACAGTTTTGTGAAGAGGAGTGGTCCAAAATTACTCCAGATCATTGTGCAGGTCTGATCTGCAACTACAGGAAATGTTTGGTTGAGGTTATTGCTGCCAAAGGAGGGTCAACCAATTATTAAGTCCAAAGGTTCACATACTTTTTCCTCCCTGCACTGTGACTGTTTACATGTTATGTGCAATTAAACCATGGCAACATCTAATGTTTGTGTAGTATTATGCTCAGAAGACTGAGTTCTTCTATTGTTGTGACTTAGACGACGTTCAGAGCACATTTTATGCCCAATTCATGCAAAACTCCACGTAATCCCAAGGGGTTCACATACTTTTTCTTGCAACTTTACATTACACCAATCTCCTTGGTTAACCAAATAATTCCATATGAAAAAAATCATATATTGTATATTAATACAAATTGCCCAGACACATTTAATAAAGTATGGTACTTCTGTAGAAACTCAGCCTTAAAGTGGTTGTAAACCCTTACAGATACCCAGTGAAGTAACTAGCCTCACGTGATACACAGAGGTGAAACAACTCTTCCTACATGACCTGTCTATCTGCAGCCATATCTTCCGTATAGCCTTCTAAAAACACAGTTCAAAGGATTTTTCTCAGCTCTAGAATGGACACATCCCACTCTTCACATTGACAAAAAAAACATACAGAGCTGAGGCTATTGGTTAGCTGCTGTGTGCTGGAAGCGGGGGCTTCTCCCTGGAGGCTGTTGTGTCAGCTTAAGGCTGGTGAGCATGGACTGAAAATGGTCTGGTTGAGCAGAAACCGGCCAAATTTTATTGTGTGTACCACTGTCTGTTCAAAAGAATCAGATCATTACACTGACTTCAGTCAAACAGCTGGAAAATGGAAAACCAGCATTTGATCAACTGCTGCAGCCAATGGCTGCAGAACTGATTTATATATTCTGACAATAGCACAACGGAAGAGATCCCAGCATCCAGCTGGTTGAACAAAACAAACACCTCCTTGTGTATACCAAGCTTTAAAGTCTTTTCATTGAATCTTGAAGATAGCAGAGGGATAAGAGATCAGATGGAAATCACATTCAGTGCTTTAGATTCAGGTTAGTACACACTATAGAGTGATGTGATTTGTTCATTTTTAATGTTTAAGGTTTACAACCATTTTAACTCTTGCAGAAAATGTTACCTCTAGACACATTTGAGAGAGGGTTCAGTTTGTTGCAATATATGCACAGCCTATTGTAGAGTAAATCTAAACATTTCTGTGTCAACATTTTCTTTTTGTGTTCAATATGAGGCATGCAGCATGCCAGTAATTTGAGAGCCGGCACTTCTTGTGATGAAGCTACATATCCCACAACCCCTGGGTCTCTCAGTCTGGTGTTTTGCAGGTGACAACTACAGTATACAGTAATTAGATCTGACACAGATTCAAATGAGCAGACCAATTAACAGAACGTTCACCATGTAGTACTTCATTTCACTTGCACTCAGACATCTGTGATGCAATACAGAGGAAATGGGGAGTCATGCATTGGACAATGTTTTATCCGGAACAAGAAGTTACCTGTTCCTTTAGCGAATACGGGCAGGCAAGCTGCAGCAAAACATGGACATAGGGGGATCAATCAACTATGACACTTCACACTGCAGTCCCAAAATGTGTGTCCATCATTATAAGGTAAGACAACCAAATGACACGGAATATAACTACACTAATATCTCATAAAAACAACAAAAACATTTGAAAAAGAGTAAAATGCCTTAAAGTGTTACTAAACCCAGGACCCTGCATTCACTATAGCTGGTCTCCCACAGTACACAGAACATGAAAGTGCAATTATTTTAGTAAATATAAACTACTAAATACCTTTTCTCATCAACAGTTAGAGCAGTCTTGTGACTTCTCTCAGTGTTCAGCAGAGCACTGGTTAAAACTTGTAGGAGGAGTTTTCTTTCTGCTCTAGGAGGATGCAAAACCCCTGACCTCTGTCTGGACAGTGCTGATTGGTCCTGTGCTGATCACATGCACTCTCCCAAGAAAAACAAAAAACCGCTCTAGCAATACACACCAAACTAAGCATGCGCAGAGTGTCTCCACACAATATGTCTTAGAGACCAGAGACAAGAGGGAGACACTGGAAGAAGGATCAAACAGCATTTTTACACAATGCAGAGGATTGACCCCTTAGATCTCACAATGAGTATAATAAGCATGCTTTACTGTATATACAGACTAATTTCACTGTTGTGGGCTTAGTAACACTTTAAGAAAGAAAACCAAAAACTTGACAGTTCTTTAAATATGGCAAATATATCTAAGTATTACTGACCACACTGATCCACTACTACTACTGATCTAAGCCAGCATGTGCAAGCCTGCCAGGAAGTTTTCACCTATACAGGTCAAAAAGAGAAAAAAATCTCCTTATATACGTGCAGCTGTAGGGAAGGGAATGCCTCGTCTGCAGATGACTGGTCAGTGTCCGTGACAGCTTCCTGGCAGGCTCATACATGTGGGTTTGGATCCTTGTCCGCACACATCCACGTTCATCACTATTTGTAAACAAGGACTGCTGGAATCACGTGGACTGCAAAAACAGTAAGCATTTTTTTCAGAAAAGCAGTTTTTTCTCCTTAAAAACTACCATGAGGTATTGTAAAGCAGGGTGTTTTTTTATAATTACTACTTTACTACTAATTCTCTGACCCTGCTAAGCAGCCATGATTTCTTTGGTTATACATTCGAAAAAAGAAGGAAAACAACAGTTTACATTTTAATATATTTGCAGCAAAGACTGAGGATGTGAATAAAAGCAGCACATTTTCAGCATATTCACCTCAGTCCAGCACTTTGTGAAAGATATGTTCTAAAAACTCTTGTACTGTAAAAGTTGTAGTTCTTAAACTATTAGGTATATCGTTTATGAAACACATTTTGCATACATGAGTAAAAGTAAAAATAGTTTTATTTTTTTTTCTGCTGACTGGTGTGAAAAGGAGCATTCCCAGCTGCATTTCAACATGGTTTCATTTAAATAACTACAAGTTACAGTAAGCATTCACCACGGATACTGTGAATGCCCACCCATGTGGAATCACCAGCCGCAGTGATACTACTCACCATGTAAAGGAGAGCCAGAAGGACTGCTTGACAAGCCTGGCACAGGACTACAGCGGCCTCCTTGCTTTGAAGTCAGTTCTTGCTCAATCTCTTCCAGACCTGCACTCTTCTGAAATCGACTCATGCGGTTTACCACACGGGGAGACATATGTGTCCGGACACATGGCTGACCACCATAGGGGTTTATTGGGAATACGTGGGAGGTGCCACGGAGGGTGCTCACCACTACCCATCGGCAGTCATGGCTGAAACAAATGTCCTGAACCTAAGAAAAAGTAAAAGGGTGAGAGACAATTAGAATAATACATATTATTAAAAAGATCAACATTCTAAACTTAGAAGATTTCATTACATGTTTTTCAGAATTTCAGTCCTTAAAGCATACTGCCTGAAGAAACATAAATCAAAGATAACTTTAGGAACATGTATCAAGGGACTGTTTCAAAAAGGTTTAGCTGAATTCTCCTTTTTTTTTAATTTTAGATGGCATTTAAAGAACAGCACCTCCTATGTTTATATTGTTTATAGAATTCCTATGGAGCATGTGTATATAGTCAAAGTACAGCGTTACTCTTCAACTGTTAAAGGGTAAGTAACCCCAAATCAATGGATTTCTCCTATTTGCTCCATTTTGGTCTGTTTAATATACTATTGGAGGCATTTTGTTCTTATTTGATAGGTACAAAAAACACCTGTTGGTCTTGTTAGCAATTCAGAGCTGTCCTGTGTCCTCTGTACACTTCCTGTGATATCTCAGACAGCCCTCCTATTTATCTTGAACTACAGAATAATTAGCCTTTATGTTGTGGAGATATGAGAGTGGGTGTGATAAAGTAGTTATCTAGTAACTAGTAACTATCTAGTAACTAAGTATAACTAAAGGCAAAACATTTTTTTTCAGTGGAGATGGATTAGAACACCTGTTAGGCGTTTATTGTTGTCTGTGCCCCCATTAGGAAGATTCACCCTCTCTGTTTGTCCTATTTACCATTATAATCAAAGGTAACATTAAAAAAAACAAAACTATTTTGGGTTGTACCCAGAAAAGTAATAGAGGGGAATTTGTCCAATGGGGGCATGAGTTCTGGTGACCTGGGAGTCCCCAAGGAATTCCCTTAACTTGAAGGGATTTTATCTCACTTCCTTTTTTGCCTATGGGATAGGAAGTGAAGATAAATCTCCCCAATGGGACTCAGATAGCAAAATGAAAAAAAAAAGGTTTGCCTATAGTTCTACTTACACAGACAAGGGCTGCCAAAAATGCTGTGTGTCAGCCAACATAGCTAACTTCTGGCAGATTAACAGGTACTTTTCTTTACTTGCAGGGTGTTTAAGGGGATACAATACAGAGAAATGTGCATATACTGCAGATGTGTACTACCTATGCTTATTTTTTTTTGCCTTGTTATATGCTTTAAACACAAACTTCAAAATTAATTTTACATCAAATGGTGGAAGATGGGAGACAAACACACACAAAAAAAACCTAGCATTAAAACAATGCAGACTTATCTTTTAGGCTTTACTTACATGAGTAACACATAAGTCACTTTTTTAACTTGTTCAAAACTTTTCTGTGTTCTCAGTAGTCAGGTGTACATCTGCAATATGTCAGTATCTTTTCATTTACTTGCCAGAGCAGCTCATACACTATTCTTTCTACTACACATAACACTGAAAAAACACTTTCAGGAGCTTAACCTTAATGCATACAACATTTTCCTATTATTTGCCCTACAAAAATATTCTATACTAGGACGTTGTTTATATAGTTTCTATTGTACTAGGGGGTTGATTTACTAAATGCAAATATTCTGTGCACTACAAGTGCACTGAAAGTGCAGTTGCTCCAGAGATTACTAAATGAGGTAAAGCTTCACTTTGCAAAGAAAACTCAATCACTTGCAAGGATAATAAAAAACAGCATTTTTGATTGCACATGATGGGATGATAGAATTCAGCAGGTTCCTCCAATTTCAGAGCTTCCCCGCAGATTTAGAGCTTACAGTGGACAGTATATTTGCCTTTAGTAAATCAACCCCATAGTATTATACTTTGTCCTCAAAGGGAACAATCATTTATTTTTATCTGAACAAAACAAATTCTTTATAACAAAGTGAATATAAATTTTGGCACTTGTATAAATGTATTTTCTATCTACTGTACTAAAATTCACTCCGTTGTTGTGCCTTCCTAACACAAACAGGGTTATATTTGAGAGTAACTGCCAATAGATTTGCCATGTGGGCACTAATGTGTTTCCTGTGTCCCGGACATGTCTGTTCACACGTGTGCATAGGATGTCTTTTGATATTGTTCTTGCAAAATGACAACAGTTAACTCTCAGTTTAAGTTTCATTGTATACTAAAATAGATACTGCATAAAGATGTTTTACTTTTGGAGACTGGGATAAACCACATTGTATTGCCACTGTTTGCCACTGCTTTCTTTTAACTGAATTTTAGAGACTGGAAGAGGTTATCAAATAACTTTATTCTGAAAAGACTGCTTAACCAATGAGCAATGTGGTATGTGCATTTATGCATTTATTGGAATATAACAGCTGCACAGGATTCCACATGTATATAAAAAGGGAGAAACAGCTCCAGGATGAATATTGCTGTGAAAGCTGCGAGCATGTTGCCTTCTTGGAAGCTTACATTAGAGATGTGCAAGAGCACATTACAACACTAAGTACAACTGACAACCTTGAAAGGAGTCTTCTGCTCACTGAGCAGGTGCTTAAACACTTCCCATCCAGTGTACATTTATATACATCCTCCTAAACGGGAAGTGGCTATACCATGATCAGGCTGCAGCTGCCCTATCATTTAACAGAACTTGGAAGAGATCTCCCTCTTGCTGCCATTCCCGACTCTCCTGTTCCACTGGGGAGCTCAGGACCACTGCAAGTGCTTGGGTCACTGCCCACAGAGGAGATAGAGGAACATCAATTCCTCCATCTCCTGTGTGACAAATGAAGCTGGAAGCGTTTTGGCGGAGAAGAACTCGATCAAACCGATCTGTGCTTGATCAGATGCTTTGAAGGGCAGAGGAGGGATCAGGAGTCTAATAGACCCCATATCTCTCCATATAGAGTACTTGTCACTGCCAAAGCAGTCTTAAGGGATATAGCAATAAAACTGAATGAATATATAAATAAATACATAAAGTGTTACAAAATGAATTTAAATGGATGGGGACCGTCGATGTACAGACATTTTCAGGTCTCTTCAGAGATGTTCAATAGGGCTCAAGTCTGGGCTCTGGGTGTGCCACTCTTGGACATGCACAGAGTTGTCCCTAAGCCCCTCCAGTGTTGTCTTGCCTGTGTGCATAGGCTTTTAATCATGTAGGAAGGTGACCATTCGGCCAGGTCTGAGGTCCTGAGCACTGTGGAACAACTGTTCATTGAGGATATCTCTGTACTTTGATCCATTCAGCTTTCCCCCAGTCTCACAGTTCCTGCTGCTGAAAAAAAAACCCACAGCATGATGCTGCTAACACCATGCTTCACTGTTGGGACGGTATTTGGCACGTGATGAACGGTGCCTGGTTTGCTTCAGACATAACGTTTAGAATTGAGGCCAAACAGTTTAATCTTGGTTTCATCAGACCAAATAATCTTGTTCCTCACAGTCTAAGAGTCATTCAGGTGCTTTTTTGCAAACTCCAAGCAGGCTTTCATGTGTTTTGCACTGAGAAGAGGCTTCCGTCTAGCCAATCTACCATAAAACCCAGATCGGTGAAGGGCTACAGTGATGGTTGCCTTTCTGGAACTTTGTCCCATCTCCACACAGGATCTCTGGAGCTCAGTCAGAATGACCACTGGGTTCTTGGTCACTTCTCTTACTAAGACTCTTCTCCCTCGATTGCTCAGTTTGGCCAGGCAATCAGCTCTTGGAAGAGTCCTGGATGTTCAAAACTTCTTTCATTTCAGAATTATGAATTATATTGTTGGTACAGGGCCTATCCAACTGCCTTTCAGGGGATCAGGAAAGAATGCAAAGAATGTATTTTGTAGGTGGAGCAAATTGGACCATACTTTATAGGGGTTTTCTTGCCTTCATCTAGATCAACTGTGAGCATAGGATTGTGTATATGGAGTTTTTCTATTTACTATATGTTTTTTTCTATTGGTTAAACTAGCTAGGAGGCTGTGGGCACAGGCATGTCTGAGCACAGGCATGTCTGGGCACTCTCACATACCAGGATGTCCACTGCTATTTTTCAGGAGGATTTTCACACACAGGTTACATTTTTCAGCTTAGGCAAATAAAGCACATCTAAAGCACATACACTTTAATTTTTATAACACCAGCATTCTAATAGTAATACAAACCACAATTTTGTCTGGCGATTCAATATAGGCTTACTTGAAAAATCACCTTTTGTGCTGTAAGTGCCTATCTGCTGGCCATTTCTTAGAACAACTTCACAGATTCCCTGCATGCCTTAAAGTTTCTTATCTGCTCTTTCCTTTGGTTTAAATTTTATTTCTAAGGATTATATATCCCAGGGTACCACGCTGCTTGCAAGTAATGGGGATATGGTGTGTATCCTGTACTAACTGTGTATACTAAATGTGGAAATGAATATATGATTTAAAATTTTGACCAAAAATACATTTTTATATTGTGGCAGTGCGGTATCCTGCCACGGTGGAAATCATGATGGAGACCCAGGATTCTCAACCATGCAGGTTGAGGGGCTCCAGGCAGTTCTCATAATGCAGAGGAAACGGGTTTATAAGTTTCCTCTTTGATTTGTAAAGCCTGTTTTGGGACCTGTTGCCTGGAGATTTCTAAGAGATTTGGGAGGGATGAAATCTCCAATCCTGGGCCCATATTTTGGGAGCAGCCAGTGTGCTGATTGCACAGGTGTGTGCAGGCCTTTTTGGGGAGGCCAGGCCATGAGTCTGGGCTCCACCCCGGCAGTTAGGAGGACTCCACCCAGGCAGACGGGAGGTCTCTGCCGTGGAGTCAGGTGGGCTACACCTAGGAGAGGTGGAAGCCAGACTAGCTGTGTGCTAGTGCCATACTTTGGGGAAGAGTCTGCAGGAGGCAGACTTAAAACTGCGTACAAGCCAGGAGGCTGAATACTGTTTATTTGAATTCGTGTGATGGTGGATACCCCTGCGTGGGAAGAATTTTGGTTGTTTGAACTTTCTTAAATAAAAGTGGGCAAACAGGCCCTTAAAAAATAAGCGAGTTGCTGTGTGCTTTGAAGAAGCTCTACCACTTGAAGCGAGTTCCCACATATGGTGGAGGATGCGGGCATAATTGGAGATCCCTGCAAAAGTAAGTTCATCAGTTATATGAACTGTGTTTCTGTGCAATGGACAGCACAATTTGGTGTGTGTGCAGGTGAGAACCTGCCTTAAAGAGACAGTGCTTCATTTCTTGATGCTGGACTGTGCAAAAGTGTTGTGAAGTGACTGTGAAGATGGGGCGGTCAAAGCAAAGAAAAGAAGAAAGATTTGCGGAAATGAGAGACAGAGCCCTATGGCTGGAGGGGTTGTTATCACCAGAACGAGCCCCATACATGGATGAACAAAGTTTGCCAAAGTGGGAAGTGCATGTTGCTGCTGGCAACACTGGTGAAAGGAGACCAGCTATGAATGTGCAGAGTCCTAAGCTGGAAAAAGGCTGCAATGTGGGGAGCCTGGACAAGACACGCTGGCAAGAGCGATGCTTGCGGTGCAGGGAGTGGGGGCACACTGTCTCTAAATGCCCTTTGTGTCAGCCTCCATTGCAAAGTTGCATATCAAAGCAAAGGACTGCATCTGTGTTAGGCAAGCCGGCTCTGAGTGCAAGGAAGGAGCGACAGCCTGACCACAAGTTTGAGAAGAATGTGGTTGCCCATAGCAACACATGTGACTTCAGGCCTGCGGACCCTGTAAGAGGAGTGTCGTCTGCAGAGGATTGTGACAACGCAGAAATGAGGGTTCAGCGTATCTGGAGGAACCCACAATGTTCAGCTGGGAGAGTGCCATCTCCCATAGCAACAGGAGAAAGCTTGGCAACCAGGAGAAGGGGCTACAAGGGAGATGTCTTTCCGTATCCCAAGAAGGTTATCGGTGGAACCATACCCTGCCTGGAATGTGGTCAGTTTGGGCATGGTATCTTTACCTGCCCCAGATTATGGAATACCACTGATGAGGGTGCTACTGAGCAAAAGGCTTCATCTGCAAGCCCAGATTCATTTTTAAAAATGTTGGCAGCTACCCCTAGCAACAGGGATCTTGTGTTACCTGCAGGGGGTGTAAGTTGGTCCGGAATGGCTGCAGTGTTGCACCGTGACCACTTGGGGAAGTCAGCCTGTGGAGAAACCACAGAGGAGAGACAACGCACTCAAGTGAAGGCTATGACACCTGCTGCAGGAAATGGTAAGACTGTTTCAGTTTGTGGGACTGATTCCAAGGAAGTGAGAGTGTGTCCTTCAGGGAGTTCCACAATACACATGGACTGGCTGCTGTGTGCTACCCTGAGTAGTGGGGAGGCACAGGGAGAAGCCCAACGATTAGGACTAAATATGGAAAAGGACATGGGGACTCTGCATGTGCCTGCTATAATCCAGCAGATGGCTGGGGAAGGTAAACTAGGGGTGACCAAAACTGTCATGGCACCGTGTTCCCTAGTGCCAGGTGCTGCAGAGATGCCCAGGGAAACCTCCCAGGAGCCCGCAGTGACGGAGCAGAGGATTTCCCAGGTCAGCTATGGAGCTGCTAAAACTGAATATAGTGTCCCTTTAAAGAGAGAGAGTGCTGTGAAGCATGGCTCACAGGCTGCTCAGCTGGGTAATAGCCAGGGATTACCTGCAAAAACCACAGTGATGTCTATATGCAATGAGAATGCTGATGGTCATGCCGACAAAAGTGTTACTGTTGGTAAATATAATGTTATGGTTGGTGATGAGCTAGCACAGCTCACTAAAGATAATAGTGTTTATATGAATATGATTGAAGATATGTTGTTGCCCTTGGCAACAGTATCCAAGGCTGCAAAGGTGTCCATGGAAACCTCCTGGGAGCTCTGTGTGTTGGAGCCAGAGGTTGCCTTGGACAACTATGGTGCTGCTCTGGACAAGAGAGTACTTGATAATTTAAATGCTAAAACTGGAATTTTTGAAAATGCTCCTGGTGATAATGGGTTAATGGAGTCTGTCAGTAATGACAATAGGTATGGAAGTGTTCATGAGGTGAATGAAGCGCCATCAGAGTACGGTGGTGAGGGTGTGGTATTGCAACCTGTTGAGGTTAAAAATTTAGTGCCACAGTTTTGGTTGAACAAAAGTGATATATGTGATGTGTCTGCTGAGCCACTCTGTCCTGTGTCTCCTCCGGCAGTTGGTGCGGTACTGCGTAGTACCTCTGATTGGAGCGCAGAGAAAGTAGACTGGGACAGATGGGCTGAAAACCTGTTGGCTTTGTTGAAAGGGACCTCTGTTTCCAACAGTGGACTGGACACGACTTCTGCTGTGCTAAATGGAGGGACTGCAGAGCGGCTTATAGACAAGGGCACACTTGCTGTTGCTGCAGATGGTCTCCCTCCCAATATGGACGGGCCAAGTGAGATTGAGCACATAGCAGAGATCGTGCCCACAACCCACAAAGGATCCAATGGTGTAGGATCGAATAGTGTGATACCAAATGAGCCAGTGTTGGTGGAAGTGTCAGATGGCACAAATCAAGTGATTGGGGTCAGTAAGCCAAATGTGGAATTGTGTTATGACCGTCAGGTGTCAGGACAGTTGCTGGAAGAGGTACATGTGCCAGTGGAGCTGGTGGATAGTGACGTTGCCATGGGAGACAACCACTCCACGCTGTGCACTTGGTCTCCAGACACTGCCCTGCCAAACGTTGAAATTAATTCTGACAAAGGTGTGGATGTTTCTGACCATGAGGAAAAATGCAAGGCCCTTATAAATGTTGTTTATGATGATGATTTGGAAAAGTGCGAGGCACTGGTAAATGGTGATCATTTAGTTTCTGTGGGTGACCATAAACCTTATGATGGACCTGAAGGTCAAGTGGACATGTGTGCTGATAACCCTGAAACATGTGATGTGGTGGGTAATGATGTGGTAGACACAGCTGAGCTAAAAGCTGCAGTTGAATTAGGCCCCCTACAGGTTCAGGAGGGTACTCTGGGAAGAGAAACTTTAAATGGCTTATCTGCCCAGAGGGAAAACTTTAAGGAAGTGGATTATTTAAAGAGGTCCCCTGACATAAAAGCATCTGAAGGGCAAGGCAATTGGGCTATCCTTCAGAAGGAGAGTAGGACATTGTCATCTGAGAATGTCAGTGACAAAAGGAAGTGTGCAGTGTACGGGGGGAAACCAACCGAGCTAGGTTTTGTCAGCAAGAAGATGCCTGTACATAGAATGCAGAGGGGGTCTAAGGTAACCCCAATAAAAGAGCCCGCACTTTTTGTGTGTAAAAGCGTGACCCCTTCAAAGGTAAAGGGAAACCGGCGGTTGAGAGTGCAGTGTAGCTGCAATGTTATCAGACACTTAAAACTCAGGCGTCAACCTCATCCTCAGAAAGGTACCAAGTTTTGGAAGTTCCTTAATGGGAAGGTGACTTGGGTGGCCCCAAGGAAAATAGAGCGGCAACGCTTTTGGAAGCGAACCCGT
This sequence comes from Staurois parvus, assembly GCF_062004578.1. NCBI lineage: Eukaryota > Metazoa > Chordata > Amphibia > Anura > Ranidae > Staurois > Staurois parvus. The sequence continues at coordinate 7,067,766 of NW_028317968.1, read as the reverse complement.
AAAAAGGCACAGTGTCTTTATAGGGCCCAAGTCCGTGTGCTAGGAGAACATGGGGAAAGTCGCCTCATAAGACAGGAAGGAAAGTTTCCCTTTGAAAGCAATGTCAGTCAGGAATGGGCTCATATGGGTGAAGGCTGGCACAGAGGTGCCAAATTAAAGAGTTTGGGTGTGTGTGTTCTGCCCCCTACGGGATCAAAACAAAGGGGGGGGATATGTGGCAGTGCGGTATCCTGCCACGGTGGAAATCATGATGGAGACCCAGGATTCTCAACCATGCAGGTTGAGGGGCTCCAGGCAGTTCTCATAATGCAGAGGAAACGGGTTTATAAGTTTCCTCTTTGATTTGTAAAGCCTGTTTTGGGACCTGTTGCCTGGAGATTTCTAAGAGATTTGGGAGGGATGAAATCTCCAATCCTGGGCCCATATTTTGGGAGCAGCCAGTGTGCTGATTGCACAGGTGTGTGCAGGCCTTTTTGGGGAGGCCAGGCCATGAGTCTGGGCTCCACCCCGGCAGTTAGGAGGACTCCACCCAGGCAGACGGGAGGTCTCTGCCGTGGAGTCAGGTGGGCTACACCTAGGAGAGGTGGAAGCCAGACTAGCTGTGTGCTAGTGCCATACTTTGGGGAAGAGTCTGCAGGAGGCAGACTTAAAACTGCGTACAAGCCAGGAGGCTGAATACTGTTTATTTGAATTCGTGTGATGGTGGATACCCCTGCGTGGGAAGAATTTTGGTTGTTTGAACTTTCTTAAATAAAAGTGGGCAAACAGGCCCTTAAAAAATAAGCGAGTTGCTGTGTGCTTTGAAGAAGCTCTACCACTTGAAGCGAGTTCCCACAATATGTACCCTATAACACAGCAAATCTAAACAAAAAAGCTATTGAAATGCATTACACAATACTAAATATACTAAATATATAGTACATATTTATACATAAAACAAAGAGATCAAATGAAATACAATGAGGTTGATTTACTAAAACTGGAGAATGTAAAATCTGGTGCATATTTCCATATGAACCAATCAGCTTCCAGTTTTTTTTGTCAAAGCTTAATTGGCCAAGCTGAAGTTAGAAGCTAGTTGACTACCATGCACATCCCCACCACGTGTAAATGGCAATGGCTTTTGTGAAATGTAGGCAATACAGAAAATGATCAGGACTTAGGAAGGTTATCGGGGGGTGTGGGAGAGCCGAAGTTGGAAGGATAAAGGGTTCACTTGTAACGGATAACAACTACAAATAAAATTGTAATAGAACATAAATTGACTGTCCAAAAACAGAAGGTATCTACATGTTCCATTTCCCTCAAAAATGGCTATATACCTCATTTTAGCATTGTGGGAGGAGATATCCAAATAGTTCCTTTCTCACACTTACCCATCTGTTCATTCAGAACCACTGGTTTATAAAACAGATACAGCCTAATGATACAGAGCTTGTTATTACAAATGGTATAGTACATCTGTTTTAGATTTGTTGGCCATCATCAGTGCAGGGCATGAAAACTATGGATTTTATGGAGTAGGGCATAGGGAGCAATTAAAAAGTATAACCGGACAGGTTATAGTGAGGTGGACCTAAAGAAAGCCAAAATCCCTCCACGGAACTAGTGAAAAGTAAAATAGAACATTCTTAAAACAGAAGGTATCTACTGTACATAGAGAAAGGAATGATCTGCATGGCTCTATCCACCCCACTAAAGCTAGTCAAGTTATACCTTCTTATTTAACTCACAGTTAAGAGTTTTGATAATTTTATGAGCTTACATGCCAATTCTTTCCTTTTTTTTGTGATTACAAGTTCTGAATCATTACTATAATCCTAAAGTCATTCGTTTTGTATGGGATAAAAGTTATTTTTCCTGAGGTTTGTCAATTATCCCCGTGTTTTTTGTAAACAAATGTTTCCACATCTATTCCTACTGTACAGAGCTAAGTGTCCAGGAAATGTATTTCTTTTGATTATTATTATTATACAGGATTTATATAGCGCCAACAGTTTTCTCAGCGCTTTACTATATAACAGGAGACGATACAGCAACAATACAGTTCAATACAAGAGGGTTAGGAGGGCCCTGAGTTGTTTATCTTTAGCTTCATAGTGGGATGGAAGTTTTTGTAGTGTTTGTGGAAAAAGTTGACAGTAGTACCTGTATATAGATCACGGTTTTTCAACTAGGGTTCCTCCAAAGGTTGTTAAGGGTTCCTTGAGCAATGAGCAATTTTTGACTCTTAGATAAGTTTCAAGTGACACCACTGATCTTTTTAGCTATCTGTAAGGGGATAATTCTTCCCAGTGACCATTTCACTAATGTATCATGAGTTGTAGACATAGTCAGTTTTAGCAGGGGTTCCCTGAGAGCAGAAAGTTATTTCAATGGTTCCTTAATGTTGAAACGTTGAGAAAGGCTGATATAGATGATCAATATAGTTTGCAGCAATTACTTTAGGTATTCTTGCACTATGTGTTACACGTCTATAGGCAGATCCACAACATTGCTCACATTTACATGGTATTATACTGTCTTTATGTGGCCTTTAATTTCTCTATGTGTCCGCATACAGAATTGGGCAGAACCTATTAAAACATCAGTCTCGTGTGTAGATCACCCAATCTAAAAAGGTAAAGAAGCTGAGATGGCTCATTGGAATGGTTGAACAGAAGCTAAGATAGTTGTGACAGGAGAGACAGGCACATGTCAAAATGTGGGAGAATAGCTAGAGGTTATGATTAATATATCACCAAACTAATGGATAATATGATTCAAATACCCTTACTATTCAGTTTCTGCCCATCATGTCCCACCTAGAAACTTGTCTTCTCTTTATATCAATAATTCATAATAATGTGCAATGATTTTGCACATTAATTTTTGGTATTTGGTTCACCTTTGAGCACTTTATTTACTGTATATGATTGTATATTTATGAATTATTTTTGTATTTATTATTTATTGGTTGATTTATGTCACTTTGATAGATTTATTCATTAGTGCAACACCAGATATTTATTTGTCTATATGTCTATTGTAGTCATCTTGGCACATGACATGCTGCTATTGGGATGCCACACTTATAAAAAGACTGTACAGACGAAAGGTTGTAGCTAGCTAACCAAATACATAAATAATGTTCGAAAACAAACAATACCTTGTTGGCTGTGTTTCTCTTTTTAATATATCTTACTGTATATGTAGGAGGACATTTACTAAAACTGGTGCACCAAGAATATGGTGCAGCTTTGCATGGTAGCCAATCAGCGTCTAACTTGTTCAATTAAGCTTTGGCAACAAAACCTGGAAGCTGATTCTATGCAGAGCTGCACCAGATATGGTATGCATATGTACAGTTTGTAAAGTGTTGTGTAAATTGTCGGCACTATAGAAATGCCTGCTGCAGGGGGTGCCACTTCACAATTCTTATGAAGAAAATGGTGTAGCGCTAAAATAAATACTAAACAGAAGCATCAATAGCACATATAAACATAAAAGACATAGAAACATATAGGTGAGCTTTCACAAACTGCACAAGTGACCCCCCACATAAAATAACCCCAATCAGGGGGACCAAATAACTGTGAGGCAAGTGATTCCCTATAGGGGAACGCAACTAACACACAAGTCCAAGTGATATACCCTGAGGAAGTCACGTGGGCATCAGACGCAACGCAACTTCCGGGGCGTGATGACGTCGTTTCCCGCGTGGACGCCATATTGGGACACCAGAAACCATGAGAATACACCCATATTATGGGGAAAAGCTGATGATGTTCATTTAACATGTGAGTGGGCATTTTAATTATTGTTTGGTGAATAAAAAGTTACTGGTTTACACTATGGAGGATCTCTTCTGTCTTTTGATATGATCCTGTGGTGGAAACGGCTGCTTATGAGTACCAGGTGACTGGAGAGAGCTCAGGAGTATTGGGTCTGTTGGTTACCCAGGAGGGTCCTTGTGGTGACGTGGCAATTCCTGTATATACGTGGTTTTCCACAAAGCAGGTTGGCCCTTGTGGTCATTTTAAGGAGGCGAGGAGGCACTTTGGCCACTTGTGGATATCAATTCACAGTGTGTGGCACCAAACTCACCTCACAATCTTACTGATTGAATCCACATGTGTTTTATCTGTATCTTGCACATTGGTAGTTGATTCAATGGACTTTCATCTGGCATGATTTTTTATATGTGTTGGACACTTGCACTTGTGTATTAGTTGCGGTCCCCTATAGGGAATCACTTGCCTCACAGTTATTTGGTCCCCCTGATTGGGGTTATTTTATGTGGGGGTCACTTGTGCAGTTTGTGACAGCTCACCTATATGTTTCTATGTCTTTTATGTTTATATGTGCTATTGATGCTTCTGTTTAGTATTTATTTTAGCGCTACACCATTTTCTTCATAATATTTGTATAGTTTGTGGTTAAAGGAGGTGTTAGCTGCTTAGGGTAGGTTACATCCATTTCAGCGCAGGGGGTCTTTCTCTTTATATTCCACTTCACAATTCGCCTCTTGCAGCAAAAATTTGTGGATCTATACATGGTGCAGCTTTTTAAAGACCAATGTCTATAATATAATACATTAAAAATGGTTAATTCAGTTAATAAAAGGGAGAGAGTTTATAAAATAAAACAGACCTAAGTCAAATTAACACAAAAGGGTCAATTGATAAATATATTTATACAAGATTTAAACATGTTTTACCTATTTTCCAACTAAATTCAATAAAAACATTTGTCTAATTTGGTAGGATAAGCACAGAGCCAATGTTACATATTAGTAAGTAAAGTAGGAATACTGTTTGTTTCACTAGGTGATCATACACATGTAAAGAGGCTAATGGTAACTTTATTTCCAGTGTTGGTTACCTTCCTCCCATTACTCTTTCATGTTTTTACCTGGAAGGTAGGATGTGCCTTTTTACCTTTCTTCAAATATTTAATATAATGACAGAGTACGAAACCAATGCCTCATACAAATTATTCAAAATGACCAATACAAAACACAGGACTATTTCATAGTTGCCAAATGAATAACTTGTACTGTGTGTATTATTTTGTCACCATTTTACAAAATTTTGTCCATGATTAGAACATCACATACATCAGAGTAAAATGCAGGCTTGTTAGCTTACATCCATTTAACGTGAACACAGCTTTTAATAATCAACAATATGTTGTCATCTACAAGCCATCAATATCTTTAACTTACTATGAAAACCAATCTACTGGCCTTTAAAGACTTGCTTTAATCATGAATTACAGATCAAGAGGTACATAACCTGTGCAACCAATACTGACCTGGAAACTGGCTGATGAATAGACATTCTTAGCAATCAGCAAACACAATTGCTGTATACGCACAGTCCTAAATTAGGCTCCCCTGACATTTCCAAAATGAAGCATCTGTAGATGCTATTACCAAACTCCCACTGCTATTCTTTATATGGGACTTCTAGGGTGAGCTTCATCCCATGTAATATAAACATAAATTAGCCATCAAGTGTCACAATCTGTATATAATTCATGGCCTTTGTCCCTTCCCCATCTACCACAATGCTAATCATTATGATAGCGTCCTTCTGATACTGATTTAAGAAGTTTTTCCTTTATATTAATAAAATAAATAGTTTTAGGGGAAGTATCATATTTTATGGTCTCATATCAACATTTTTTTTGTTACTGACATACTTGACAGAGTTTTAATTAAAACAATACTTTTTTTTTTAATTCTTTGACTAAAAGAGAAAACATTGGAAATACACAGTAACAACAATATCACATGAGCACACAATCATATTCCATATCCCAAGAATACAAAAAAGAGGGTAAACATCACGTACATAGTCTAGTTTTTGTAACCATCTTCATAAGATACCTACATAGATAGGTTGGACTGTAGGAGGGTGCCATGTGTGGTATAGCCTTTTAAACATCTGAAGAGGGTGAGATTGTAAAAAGGGGGTTATTACTAGCAAACAAAAAAAGAGGGGTGGGTTTATGGGGAGGCAGATAAGGGCGTGTGTGTGTGGGGGGGGGGCTTTCCTGTATTCTAGCTGTCATTTTGTTGAGTTACACCACAGAAATCTTGCTATATTCATGTCAGAATCAAAAAATGTATTGCCATTTTACAACAACAACAATCATAAATGAATACCAGCTGAAGCTCCCTCACATTAAAAAAAAAGGAATTCCACACTCAACATAAAAACACTTAACCAAAAACAACTAAAAAGAAAAACCTAATAAAAACACAACTCCCAATCAATTTATTCCACAAGACCTCTAGCATTCAAGAGCCGCACAGATCGAGGAAAAAAGCGATTCCGCAACATGGTGGTATGAAAGCCAATATTTCTATACAGCCTACCAGACGGTAGCAATGTACAATGGGGATCGAAAGTTTGGGCACCCCAGCTAAAAATTTGTATTAATGTGCATAAAGAAGCCAAGGAAAGATGGAAAAATCTCCAAAAGGCATCACATTACAGATTAGACATTGTTGTAATATGTCAACAAAAGTTAGATTTTATTTCCATCATTTACACTTTCAAAATAACAGAAAACAAAAAAATGGTGTCTGCAAAAGTTTGGGCACCCTGCAGAGTTAATATCTTGTACTGCCCCCTTTGGCAAGTATCACAGCTTGTAAACGCTTTTTGTAGCCAGCCAAGAGTCTTTCAATTCTTGTTTGAGGTATCTTTGCCCATTCTTCCTTACAAAAGTCTTCCAGATCTTTGAGATTTCTGGGCTGTCTGTCACGCACTGCTCTTTTAAGGTCTATCTATAGATTTTCAATTATTTTGAGGTCAGGAGATTGTGAAGGCCATGGCAAAACCTTCAGTTTACGCCTCTTGATGTAATCCCCTGTGGATTTCGAGGTGTGTTTAGGATCATTATCCATTTGTAGAAGCCATCCTCTCTTTAACTTCAGCTTTTTCACAGATGACATCAAGTTACCATCCAAAATTTGCTGAAATTTTATTGAATCCATTCTTCCTTCTACTCGTGAGATGTTCCCTGTGCCACTGGCTGCAACACAACCCCAAAGCATGATTGATCCAACCCCATGCTTAACAGTTGGACAGAGGTTCTTTTCATTAAATTCTGTGCCCCTTCTTCTCCAAACGTACCTTTGCTCATTCCAGTCAAAAAGTTCAATTTTAACCTCATCGGTCCACAGAACTTGTTTCCAAAATGCATCAGGCTTGTCTATATGTTCATTTGCAAAGTTCAAAGGATGATTTTTGTGGTGAAGACGTAGAAGAGGTTTTCTTCTGATGACTCTTCCATGAAGACCATATTTGTACAAGTATCTCTTTATAGTGGAATAGTGTACCACAACTCCAGTGTCTGCCAGATCTTTCTGGAGGGATCGTGCAGTCAAACGTGGGTTTGAATTGTTTTTCTCACAATTCTGCGAGCTGTTCTGTCTGATAATTTTCCTGGTCTTCCAGATCTTGCTTTAACTTCCACTGTTCCTGATGACTGCCATTTCTTAATTACATTCCGAACAGAAGATATTGACATCTGAAAATGCTTTGCTATCTTCTTATAGCCTTCTCCAGCTTTGTGAGCGTCAACTATTTTCAGTTTCAGTTTTCTAGACAACTGCTTAGAAGAACCCATGGTGCTGATTGATGGGGCAAGGTCAGATGAGTCTGGGCATTTAAAACCTTTGAGATTGACATCACCTGGTCTTCCCAGACGATGATTGAGAACAATCCATGACACTGGCAGGTCTCAGCTCTGCAAAGGGGGCGGTGCATGCTATAAATTCTGCAGGGTGCCCAAACTTTTGCAGACGCCATTTTTTTGTTTTCTGTTATTTTGAAAGTGTAAATGATGGAAATAAAATCTAACTTTTGTTGACATATTATAAGAATGTCTAATCTGTAATTTGATGCCTTTTGGAGATTTTTCCATCTTTCCTTGGCTTCTTTATGCACATTAATACAAATTTTTAGCTGGGGTGCCCAAACTTTCGATCCCCACTGTATACAGAACATTACCAAGATGCGAGGTATGTTCCAAGATATTCATAGCTCTCCGAAGACACATCCCCTCTCCCAGTTCATCAATACTTGGTAGACTGACTCCTGCAATAGTCTTTTATAACAAATCCTCTGCAAGACATTTCTGTCATGAACTGCGCATGATCCTTGCCACAAAGAAATGTGATCTGTTAACAAACTTTCAATGGCAGCTTTAAAGAAGCTAAAAAAGGACCCGCTCTGAAAAGCCTGCCCTCCATAACTTCCCAAAAAAGTACAGTTTCTGATGAGCCTTGCCCACCAGGCGAGATATATGCCCTGTCCATGAGAGGTCCCCTCCAAATTATTTGAAACGGAACTCCTCTACCCTCTCAACCTCCATCCCATTAATCACCACCGGCTCATAACTAACCTCCCGTACTTTCCTAAAATCAATAATCACCTCTTTTGTCTTTGCTACATTTAACTATAAGTTGTTCTCTCTGCACTATTCCACTAGATTTTCAATATCCTGCAAATTTTACCACAGAGTCCCCCTCGAAGTGAGAAACATTATTATTAATATTATACAGGATTTATATAGCGCCAACAGTTTGCTCAGTGCTTTACAATATAAAGGGAGACAATACAGCAACAATACAGTTCAATACAAGAGGGATAGAAGGGCCCTGGCTCCTTGGAGCTTACAATCTAATCATAAGTGTATAAAGTAAACAGAAAATGGCTTAGTACACATCCCTGTGGCACCCCTGTACTAAGGGACTGCATTGACGAGTAAAAAATTACCAACCTTTACCTTCTGCTGCCTACCAGCCAGGAAATCCAAAATCTAGTTCCAAAGCATTGGGCTAAAATCCAAAAAAGTTCAGCTTAGCAACAAGCTTCATTGGCAAAATTGTATTAAATGCTGAACTCAAATCAGTAAAGAGCATGCGGGCATAGCTATTCTTATTTTCCAAATGAGACAATGCAATGGCATCCTCCGTAGATCTATTTTCCCTAAAAGCAAACTGGTAGCTATCTAACCGTGGGGGAATATGCTGTTTAATATGATTTAAGATTAATTTCTCAAAGCACTTCATTACAATGGAAGTCAGGGCTACAAGGCGATAATCATTAAGGCAGGTGCTAGTAAATTTCTTTGGGATTGGATCAATTATTGATCATTTCACCCCCTGCTCTAAAGAAACATGAAACATCTGCCAATTCGAAAGCACATCTCTTTACAACAATCCCTCGGATGTTATCAGATTACCCTGCAAATTTCTGCTCATTAACCCTCAACAATCCCAAGCGCACACCCTGAGAGGATACTTTAAGAGGCATATCCCCAAATAGTATAGGAAACCAAACAATAGTATCCTTTTTTGATGACTGAAACGGGCATAACACTGATTCAATTCCTCTGGTAAAGAGGCCTCATGTTCCCCTGTGTCAGCCTGTCTTTTTTATAACCTGTAACTGACTGAATAGTCCTCCACATGGTCCTAGCACTATTTATGGTTAAATCCACTTGGAGGACAGGAGGGACTGATACTCCTAGGAGTGTGTAAATTGCAGCTAGTAGAACTACAAGCTCCCTAACTTTACCTCTTGTTTTTTTTAAAGTTGAGGAACTTTGGAAAGTCATAGTGACATGGAGAGAGGACAGATATGTTTGTTTCCCCATTAAATTAATGTATGCCCTCACAGCATTAATTAGGGGGAAGAGAAGGCAGTTCAGGGGGAGCTAAACTGCTGAGAGAAGAACTTAGACAACCTCAGTGCTTCTACTGTGAACACTGATAATAAACTGCTCCACAATACCTGCAGCTGCAAAGATCAGTGAGGGCTTGTTGAAAGCTTTTTGATTTTTTTTTTTATTTTAAAATGGGACTTCCGTTTTTCAAAAATCAATAATTTTGTTTGTTTATGATACTGGAAATTTTAGTCGACTAAAATGTAGTGGAGATTTTTATAGATTAAAATATGACTAAAACTAAAACAATTCAAATGACTAAAATATGCCTAAAACTGTGAGCATACTGCATTGCTTTTTTTATTTTTTGCCTTGGGAATGTATTTTCTCTGTATTATCTTTGAATTTGCACATGCCTGTATTACATTTGATACCAGTCTTTTGTATTCTCTTAATGTTTATCTGGATACATGTTGCATGTCTTCTGCTGTTCCATTGTCATAAATAAATAGATATAGAATTTGAAAAAAAAATATGCCTAAAACTAAAATGGCATTTTGTCAAAAGACTATGACAAAAAGAAATCTAAATGTGATGTCAAGATTAACAGTGGCAGTGCGACCTTGATGCAATTTTAGTTACGTTTTGGATGTGGCTTGCATAATCTATGGAGCCAAAAACACACCAAAGTAGCGCATCACTGTCAACCAGGGCTTAATCATACTGATGTACAGAGAATGCAACACATAAAAAGACATTTCAAACGCACGTTTTAAGAAGCACAATAGAGCCTTCTAAAATCAGAAGATACCTGCTTGTTTCACTACCCTTTCAGATGTCAAAATGCAATGAATATCAATGAAGACACTTTTTTTTCTCTCTTAAAGGACAGCAAAAGATACAATGGATCTCTCTCCTCCATTCAGAAAGAAAAAACAAGGGGGGCAGGCTTCCCAGTGACTGATCACTGAGATAGCCAATTAGAGGCTATCACAGCAATCAGGTGACCTGGAATCAGGAGTTCCAAGTCCCAATCATTAGAGTGGGACCCAGAGCTCTCAGTGACACCCCGGACTTTGTGATGAGAGCATGCCATGCGGTGAACTGCCAAAAAGAAGACAGGTACACCAATTAGCAGCCCCATGGTAAAAAGCCCAGTTCTGTGAGGCCGCTAATTTGCACGTGGTTGGTGTCAAGGGGTTAAAACAAAAGGTATCTACATGGTAACGCCCATGGTAACTAATCAGTTGTGTTATACCTTCTCATTCTCACTACTTAGCTCACAGTCCACAGTTTTAAAATGAGACACATTCCCATTTTTTCAAGGCAAATAGACTGCACTTTGCAAGTGCAATTGCACTCATTTTCCCCAGAACTTAGTAAATGTGCTGAAGATTCACTATGTAAGGAATACCCAGTGCAATCAGGTGCAAGACATATTTTTAAAAAGCCCAAAAAACAGAATTTTTACTTTCACATGATTGGATGACGCTAATCAGCAGAGCTGCACCACATTCACTAAGCTCTGGGAAAATGAGTACAAACGCACTTGCAAAGTGCTCAGTTTATCTGACCCCATAAAGTCATTCAATTTTGAGAAATGGTGCAGAAATGTGCCCCTACAAGAACATGCAAGATTTGATCCATCTTATCAACAGAGTCCTGTAGGGCAAGTTACACACTTTAATAGGAAATCATATTTGAGAATCCACAGCAAAATGTATGCTATATGTATTAGCTCTATATTGTTTTAAGAGCCTGACACTTTTTTTGCTGACAGAATTTCTTTAACACATCATAACATTCTTGGATGTGGTTTCATCTGTTAGTTTGGAATGATTTATAGACTTTCATAAAATGTGCAAATCTTAGGGAGTGTGACTTGAAATGGCATGCTTTGCTGAGTAAGTGCTTTCATTTTCTCCAGGTCAAGAGCTGCAAATTCTCACTATATTTCACCTTCTTCAAAGTGAAAGTGCTCCTGATGGGGATGAATAGGTGAATCTGCTCAGTTTGGTGTGTATTACTAGAGAGGTTTTATATTTTGGGGGGAGTAGGGTGTATGTGATCGGCACAGGGCCAATCAGCACTGTCCAGAGGGTCAGGGGTCATGCAGCCTCAAAAGACTATCATAAGAGAATGAAAACTCCTCCTACAAGCTTTAACTAGTGCTTGACTGGACACTGATGGAAGTCACAAGACTGTTATATACTGCTGATGAGAAAAGGTATTTAGCAGTTTATATTTATTAAAATAATTGTATATACACATTCTGTGTACTGTGGGAGACCAGAGTGAATGCAGGGTATTGGGTTTAGTAACACTTTAACCGCTTGGCGCTGGCGCCTCAGAGGTGTCCGTTTATGGAGAATAGCTGCGATTCAGAGGATCGTAGCTATTCTCTGGTCATTCACAGTTTATGACACTCAGGAGATCAGCGAGGAGCGATGTCAGCCCTTCACTGGAGATCTGTGTTCTCCCTCCAGATTCTCCAGCCCAGAGCTGGAGAATCGGAGGAACCGCAAACTAAGCAGCGATAATTTACCTCTGCTTAGTAAACTGATCATTTACTGTAATCTCGCGAGATTATTATTATTATACAGTATTTATAAAGCACCAATAGTTCACTCAGCGCTGTACATTACAAAGGGGGACAGAACATGTGACAGAACAATAACAATACAACGCAAAACATGAGGGGATCGAGGGCATTCACAGGAGAATTCTCAGAGAATTCCGGAGAACTGAGCAGCGATCATTTACCGCTGGTTCATAAACGGACACCTCAGTCCTTCAAGGGTTTCAGAAGCCGGAAGGCGGGGTGGGGTTTAGGGTCATGTGACCGCCGTGACATGCCATCGCGGCAGTTACATGATCGGGAAAGGTCCCGATCGAAAGAGGAGATTGGGACCTTTCCGTGAGTACCGGACATGTGTGGTGGCAGCGCTCAGGGCACGCGCTCTCAGTACATGTTTTTTTTTATAGAACGCAAATGTGCGGCCGCACAGTATAATACAGTATACCCACTGTCAAAATGAGAATAAACAACAAGCCTGGCACAAGAAGTACAACATTGCATATTCTATAGAGAGAAAGCAGCAATCTTGGTAATGTATGGCATTGTGAACTCTGCTGCTTTATAGTACATAATTCACACATCCCAGTATTTATTACAGCAGGTATGCAGACTTTTATGTTTAAAAAAAGATGCCTGTGCTGCGACACTAGTACTCTGGGCCTGTTTAAAACAAAAGCACTTACTGATGCTAACTGAATCTCCCTTTATTTGTCATTGCGTATTTAGTGGAAAGCGTGATGAATGCAAAGAGAAGCCTGTGACAGCATATGAAAGACCTTCATGCTAAATTAGTATGGTAGAAACAGTGTTTACACAAATTTAAATTAGATCAAAACACTGGTGATGTGCTAAAATCACCATGCATCTGACCCACCATGAAAGTGTTTTCACCCCTTGACGAAGCCTCTTTAGATACGGTATATGTTGGGTTTCAGGGTCACTTTGGGGATTTTTTACTCAATATTTATGGGAGGGGGGCTTTTTCTTCAGGAATATTGAGGGATGATTTTTTTGTCTAACTCTTTAAAAGCAACAATGCCAAGAATGCAATGCATATTTACCACTTGAGTTTAGGATGAGGGGATATCTCTCCCAGTATGAACACAGTGCCTCCCATTGCATGTAGCCCCTTTATTATATTTACTTTTCATATAATTAAAGAGTTTAGTGGAAAATAAAATGAAAAGTTAAGTTTTAGGTCATGGTGGGTCAGATGCGTGTGATTTTAGCACTTTATGTGTGTTTTGTTTTATATTTCCCACATAGAGACCATTTGTATATTGTTTTGAAATACTGGACTCTTTTATTTATACAGAAATACAAATTAGAACATACAAAACAGACATATATTAATTATTCTGTTTAATGCATTTTTTTTTTTAATTTAGCAAAATAGATAAACAGAAAATGGTTTGCTGAACTAGATAATCTGCATTTGCATCAAAGGACAGCAGGTCTTTATAATACAGTACTGTCGACTTACTAAAGGCAAACAGACTGTGCAATTTGAAGTGCAGTTGCACCAATTTTCCCCAGAATTTGGTAAATTTGGTGAAGCTCTGCTGATTTCCAACGTCCAATCATGTGCAAGCAAAAATGCAGTTTTTCCCTAGCACCCAATTGGGTAATCGTTATACAGTAAGCCCGGGTTCACACTGATGCGGTGCGGTACATCACAAGTGATTCGCATGCGATTTCTGCACGGTGCAATGTGAGCGATGCATTTTGTATGGCTCAGATTGCACCGAATCTGCACCAAAATAGTGCAGGACCCTTTTTTTTGTCTGCACCAGAATCGGATCGCATGGGTATTCACACCCATGCAATCCGATTCTGCACTTCACACAGCGTTTTGCAAACCGATTTTGGGATGTTGTTAACTTAACATAGACACCCGCAGCGGTTCGCATGAACGGATGTGCAATCAGGATGCTGTGCGTAAATCGAACAGAAACAGGTGTAAATTCCGCACTGCATCAGTGTAAACCCGGGCTTAAGCTTTACCACATTTACTAAGCTCTGGGGAAAATGAGTGCAACTGCACTTGTAAAGTTAACAGTCTATTTGTCTTTAGGAAATCACCACCAGTATATTTGGAATAAGTAAAGGTTACTGAGCTACATGTAGCATTAGAAGAGTTCATTCTGCCTTGATCCACAGACAATTCTGCCAGAATGAGCATTTTAAACTTAATATGTAACATATTCCTAATGCTGCACAAGAGGAATGTGTACATAACACTTAGAATCTGATAAATTAGCTGTTTACACAAACCTCTTGTGTAACCTAGTATGCAAGAATCTCTGGAGCTGGAATATTTGCAGATAAAACTGGAAATACACATGGGAGTCCAGCTTTTTAGAGGGGTGAGCGAACCAGTTCTGGACAAATAGACATTGCTAAAGTATTTATGGAAATTTTAAGAAAAGATGCAAAAGAGAGGTTAATATTTCCAACTTTAGTCATGTTGTATGGGAAATAAGGGCACATATACTGCTGCAAACTCTGCTGGCTGGTTCCTAATTTCTTCGTTCACTCATTCATTCTCATGGATAGACTGTCTGTCACTGGGATTCATAATAGAATGTACTGTATAGGATTTTTGTTCCAGAAGTGAGGAACTAGGGCAGTTTGCAGCAGCAGCTGTATGGCTTCTCATGTGCTCCACGGCATGGATCTGGGAGGAGTGTGGACAGGTCATTGAAAGAGTTTGGGGAGTGCTATAGGGTGGGGAGAAATGTGTAAAAGTAGGGTTATACTTTAATACATCATCAACCTGTAGCGCATTATCCATATATACAATACATATGGCGTGTCCACTATAGAGTTAGGAACATTGTTACCAGCCCCTAGTGATTCTCCAGGGCAATATACAGTGGGTATAGAAAAGAATCACCCCCCTTTAAAATAACCACATTTTTCTTTGCAGCCTGAAATGAAGACAAGCACAGTTTTTGTTTTATCCACCTGCATTTACTCAGTACAAATTTTAACATCCAAGTGAAAGATATAACACCCAATGTGTCAGAATAAAAATCAAAAACAGAATCACCGACTTGGAAAAAGATCAACCCTCATAAAAAAAAGACTTGCAAACTCAATCAGGTATAGCCAATCAACCTCTCAATGGCGCACAAAGCCATTTGACTTACAGCTGTGATCAGCTGTTTTCATTTTGACTAGTTCAGCATGAAAAGAGCTTTCCTGGTACATTTCAGTCCCGGATAGTGCAACTGAAGTAAACAATCAATTATGGGTGGCAAGGCACTGTCAAAAGATTTCTGGGATAAAGTTGTGGGCAGGCATAACTCAGGAAATACTTAAAAGGCTTTATCAATGCCTAGAAGCACAGTGAAGTCTATTGTTAAGAAGTGGAAGGTATTTGGTACAACACAGACCCTCCCTGGATTAGGACGTCGCTCCAAACTGGATGAAAAAGCCAGGAGGAAACTGGTCAGAGAGGCTACCAACATAGTTGCCAACATTCCCCCAAAAAATTTTAAGGACACTTTTTTTCTGAAAGTGGAGTATTATTTTAATTAGGGGCAGGGCATTCATTAGTAGGTGTGGTCTAGCCACAGCAAAAAAAGTAAGTTTAAATTACCAGTCCATATCCTCAGTACAGACTGTCCTTAATACAGGCCCCCTCTTAATACAGACCACCCTTCCTTGGTCTCCCCCCCCCACCTTAGTACAGACTCAACTCCCTTCTATTCCCCAGCATAGAACTGTACAGGTCTCCAGAAGTCTGTGAGCAAAGTTGGGAAGGATGGAGAAGGGGGGTGGTATGCAGAGTTGCATGAAACGAGAAAAGGGGGGTGAGCAGAGTTGGAGAGATGGAGAAAAGCGGGGGTGAGTTGGGGGGATGGTGAAGGGAAGTTATGGTCAAAATGTGATTATTTTAAAGAGGGGTGATTCTTTTCTATACCTACTGTAAGCACTCCAGAGAGGGGAAACAAGATTAGCTCACAGCAATGCCTTGGGTGTCACCAAGACTGAAAGCTGGGAGACATATCCCCAATAAGGTCACAGAAAGAAAAAAAGCCAGAGGATTGAAACCATTTTCCACACTTTAAAAAAAGTTTTGGCTAGAGTTTCAAGTTAAACCCAGTGACTATTGTAATCTCTTATGAGCAATAGCATCTGTTTTCATATTTGCTAGCCTGGGCTTGTGAAAAGAGCTAGGGCAGACATGACTTACTGGTGCTTTTTGGGCTTGCTCCTTTCTGGCCCTCAGTGATTTGAGAGGCAAAAAAACAAACAAAAAACAACAACAACCGTGCTCCATGCTGTTTTTCAGTTGATAATTTACACTACCTTGCATAATTTGGCAAGTAAATACTTCATGAAATGTTGTTTGGTCTCTTTCTTTGGAATTCAATATGTTAGCTTACGCTTTTTGAAAGTGTCACGATTTTTCTTTGCAGCTTTCGAGTTCTTAAATGTGGTGGCTTCATTAACCAGTTCCCGCCCACTGTACGCATATATGGGAACTCTCGGCAAGAGGCTGCATATATGCGTCCCTATGTAAACATTTTCTGTGCTAAGAGCACGTGCCCTGTGTGCTCCAAGCACAGGTTCCGGCAGGTATTGGAAAGCTCCAGATGCCTACTTGCAATCGGAAGCTTTCCGATCATGTGACCACTGTGACTGCCAATCACAGTGGTCACATGGTCTGAATGCCCCACCTCCTGGCATTTAGAACTTTTTAAAGAACCAGGAAAATGGATTCATTATCTTTTTTGAGGCTAAGAACATTTTCAGCAAGTGCAGATAATATCTCTTGACCTTGCAAGCAATGCAGTATCCTTGTAACTCCTTGTGAGCTAAAAAGACAGCAAAAACAATGATATCTTTCTTGTGTAAACTACTGATTCCATCAACCTTCATGTAATAGAAATCAACAAATACAGATACATTTGAAGTCCAACTTGTGTGACAACCAAGCGTGTAGCAATGAAGGGACTGACACAAGTGTGTTATTCAGAGGATTACCATAAAATGAAAAGAAAACAAGCCTGAAAAAAGGAAACAAAATGCAGTCACTACATCTAAAGACTGATAAGTTGCAAAATAATAGGATTTGTGATTTACCATAAAACCCTTTTCTTGAAGTTACATAGTCGGTAATGTGGAATAAAGACACTGGTCTATCCAGTTCATTAAGCAACACAAAGTCAGAATAATTCTGAGATGCATATGTTACACTGTTGCCTATGAGTGATTGGACACTGAGAAACAAAAGAGTGTGTCACTCCTATCATGATTTAGTTTAGTCTAAATGCAGTAGTAGAAGAGATCAAAAGAGGGGCTTAATGAACTTCAAGAAGAGGAAGTTACAGCAAGTCAAAAATCCTATTTTCTTAAATGTTCATTAATAAGAATTCTGAGGAAATCCAAAAGCAGTCCAAATGAGGGATGGGCAACACAGCAACAAATATGCCGGCAGACCCATGAGAACAGCGAAACTGGGTTAGCCACAGCTAAAAAAACTGTCTGATTGACCTTATGCCCAATAATTGCATCAGCCGAGTCCAGAACATGCACATGGTGGAACTTACATACATGTAAACTGAAGACCAGGTGGCAGACCTGCAATCTTTCACACAGATGTCTGATGCTGAAAAGCTCAAGAGACAGTAATGGATCTAGCAGAATGTGCCTTAACAGGAAAAGATGGGTTTTTGATGATGAGCTGCCTAAGCCACATAGAATGGTGGAAGGAGAGGGAGGCAGCTCCCTCTGAGGATAGTCCCCATCCCTTAGGACCTAGGCTTCAACAACCATGCAAATAAACCATGCCAATAAAGCCAAAAACTGTGATTGGTAATTGGGTCCCTGAAACAGAAGATTTGGTGGTTGGGGAGAGTCATGGAGAATCCTTCTAGGCCAGTTTGAAGCAGACCAGGAAGGAGCCTTAGGGGAGGAAAGGTAAGGATCAGGTTGAACTGAACACACAGAGTTACCAGAACATTCACTGCTATTGCCAGATGATCCCTGGACCTGGAGACAAACCTGTCGTTGAATCTGAAAGCCAAAAAGTCAACATCTGCATTCCCCACCTGTGACAGATGCCTTGAAATAACTCTGGGTAGAGAAACTGCTTGACAATGAATGAGAACATCCGCCTGCCAATCTTTAGTGCCTGGGATGTGAACAGTGGATAGGGCTGAAATATGAATTTTTGCCCAAGCTCTCTTTTAGAACCACAAAGCTTCTGGTTCCCCCCAATGAATAACAATCATTGCATTGTCTGAATAAATCCAAAACAATACCCTGAAACTGGAATTTCTACCTAGGGGTGTACCTACATGGGTCGCAATTGGGAACCCAGCCAGCATGTACACCTGGATATGAGGAGCAGCGGGGGCGGCTGCATACAGAGGAACCGATTTCTCCAGGTTCCTCCTGCAGCTGTTGAATGCCCACTTCTCCTCCTCTGCCCTGTCCAGGACCCCCCCCCCCCCCCCCAGCCAGTCAGACTGGCATCCATCATGAGAATTTTCCAGACTAGAGGTAGGAAAGACGAAGAGTGAATTCAGAGACTACACCTTTTTGTTCCATGCAGCCAGAATGTTGAGATGCAACAGTATGGAGTGGAACTGCGCAAAGAATATTGCCTTGAGGGAAGCCACCATCAAGCCCAGAACTTTATGCAAAAACAAAGAGTGGGAGGTGTCCTGGCCAGAGCTGTCCAAACCTGTAAGCAAAGAACCAACCTGTTTGGTAGAAGAAACCTCCAGATGATGAGCTGGTTTCAGCATAGACTTCTAAATGGTCAGGATCCAGCTAAACCTCTGAAGGGTCTGAACAGTCTTTTAAATATTGACCGCTGAGGTCTGAGATGACTGCTGAATGTCATCTCAGCAAGAGGTCATCCAAGTATCCCATGATGGGAATGCCTTGTGAGTGCTGTAGAGCAATAACAGGGGCTAGCACCTTGGTGGAAACAGTATATATATATATATATATATATATATATATATATATATATATATATATATTGTGACAGGATGAACGGCGAGGTGATAGAGGGACGCTATGTGTCACCTCGCATATGCTCATACCTGACCGTTTAGGTGGAGTCCACTCCGGGTTTTCGGGGCCACAGTTAAGCAGGTGCGTCCGGACCAGAGTTTGGGCTCCACTGATGACCACCAACAGGTGGTATAAATAAGGCAGGGCTGGAGCAAGGAGTTGCTCGTGGCCTGGGACTCAGAGAGGTGTTCTGAGAGAGCTGTGTGTATGGACTATACCTGCAAGAAAAGGTTTGCTGTTACTTTGTTTTGGTGACAGGGAGAAGCCCTTCACCTCTGAGAGAGGAATCATCTTCTGTTTAGTTAGTGCCTGGATGGCAAGGGTTTATTTTGATGTTTTGTTTATTTTGATATTTCTTGCAAACCTTTTTAATAAAACTGACATCCAGTCAGATTTTGACGAAAGCCTGCTGTGCAGTCTACCTTTGTCCCAGGGAAGGAGATCCCCCACCTGAGCTAACCCCACATATGGTGGATTTGGCGGGCACTTCCTGAGCAAGTGGGAAGATGGAGGAAATAATAAGAGCCTTGCTGCAGGCCAATGCAGCACAACGGGAGACAAATCGCCAGTTTGCGGAGGCCCAACAAGCACAACATGAAGCCCAAGAAGCAGACCGAGAGCTCCTTAAGCAGGTGGCCCAACACCTATTAGAATTAAAAAAGGAATCTGCAGATCCACTGCCAGTGGAGCAGAAAATGGCGCGGGCCAGCTATGTTTTGCAGAAGATGACACCTGCGGATGATGTGGAGGCCTATCTCACAACTTTTGAAAGGGTTGCTGTTCGGGAAGGATGGAAAAAGGAGCAATGGGCAGGACTGCTTGCACCATTTTTGACAGGTGAATCCCAAAAAGCCTATTATGACCTGGAACCAGGGGATTCCCAGGACTATGAGAAACTGAAGGCTGAGGTCCTTGCACGCCTGGGTGTCACCATTGCAGTCCGGGCTCAGCGGGTGCATCAGTGGCATTTTAGGGCTGACAAACCACCCAGATCTCAGATGTTCGATTTGATACATCTCTCCAAAAAGTGGCTCCAGCCAGAGGTATTGTCAGGCCCTCAGATTGTGGAGCGTGTGGTCATGGACCAATATTTGCATGCACTCCCTGCCACTTTGAGGAAGTGGGTCGGCCGTGGAGACCCTAAATCTGCAAACGAGCTGGTGGACCTGGTGGAGAGATATGCAGCCGCTGAGGACTTTCTTCATTCACCTGGGCCGTACCCCAAGGTCACTAGGGGTGGAAAACTATCCGGAGGATCCGGTAAGACTGTTCCATGGGCCAAAGGCTCAGAAAAAAATAAGACTATTGTGTCAGATAATGAGACTGTAGGCTTAGGACCTAGAGACTGGCCAAATAGGTCAGGAAGGTCCCCAAAGCCATTTAGAGGTCTAAGCACTGAACATATAATCTGTTATCGTTGTCATGCGTTAGGTCATATTGCTGCAAACTGTCCTTTAAATGATGAACCTATGCAATGTGAAAATGCTTATTTAGGAAAACGCATGTCTCTGTTTGCACAGGTGGTATGTACTGCAGCATGTCAGAAACGCATGGAAAAACAAATGTGTGTGATTGCCATTGATGAAAAGCCAGTAACTGCTCTGCTAGACTCGGGTAGTGTTGTGACCTTATTGAAAAGTGATTTGGTAAACCCTGCAAGCTTACACCCTAGCATGATTGGGGTTATTTGTATTCATGGTGATACACGTAATTACCAGACTGCTCTGGTGGAGATTGGTACTCCCTGGGGCCCTGTGACCCATTCTGTGGGGGTGGTGCCCTCTCTGCTTCATGAAGCCATAGTGGGGAGAGATTTTCCCCATTTCTGGAAGTTATGGGATAAGGAGGGGAGTCAGGAAGACCGAGCTCCCCCTGCTGGGGAAACGCCGGAAACTCCTGAACTCACTCCTGACCCCTTTGACTGCCGAGTGGAAGTGGAAACTGTGGGTGTGTCCAAGGAAGGCGTAGATCTTTTCCCTTTCTCTGTAATGGCTGGGGAGCAGGAGGAGTTGGATCCAACCCCAGACATTGAGGATATACAACAAGAGATGATCGCTGGCTCTAGTGAGAGTGGACAGAATGTGGTGCCTGACCTAGAGGTCAGAAAAGAGGATTTTTGTACGGAACAACTGAAAGATTCCACACTTAATAGAGCCCGTGAAAACATTAAAATGATTGATGGGGAACCAGTTGAAAATGATGTAGCGGTGTCTTTTCCCTACATGGCTCTTAACAATAACTTGCTCTATCAAGTGGTAAAGCAAGGGGAGGAGGTGGTAGAACAGTTAGTGGTCCCCAAACCCTTTCGCCGGATGGTACTGGATTTAGCCCATGGGCATATAATGGGTGGACACCTGGGTGTAGAGAAAACAAAGGAGAGAATAACCCAGAGATTCTTCTGGCCAGGCTTACATGGAGACATCAAAGCGCATTGTGAATCATGCCCGGAATGTCAATATTCTGCGCCCTCACCCCATTTTCGCAGTCCGCTAGTACCTCTACCCATAATTGAAGTACCGTTTGAAAGAGTGGGAATGGACCTAGTGGGTCCAGTAGTAAAGTCTGCCCGGGGCCATCAGCACATACTGGTTATACTTGACTATGCCACCCGGTATCCTGAAGCCATCCCCTTGCGTAATACCTCCGCTAAAAATTTCGCCAAAGAGCTTGTCCGGGTGTTTAGTCGTGTAGGTATTCCGAAGGAGGTATTAACGGATCAGGGCACGCCGTTTATGTCTAGAGTTATGAAAGAGTTATGCAAATTGTTCAAAATCTCCCATCTCCGTACCTTGGTCTACCACCCCCAAACCGATGGGCTTGTGGAAAGGTTTAACAAGACCCTTAAGAATATGTTAAAAAAGGTGGTGGACAAAGATGGGAGAAATTGGGATTTTTTTGCTACCATATCTCATGTTTGCTATACGAGAAGTACCTCAGGCATCTACAGGATATTCGCCTTTTGAATTACTGTATGGTAGACATCCCAGGGGATTGCTAGATGTTGCAAAAGAAACCTGGGAGACAGAGTCCACGCCCTATAGAAGTGTCATCGAGCATATCTCACAGATGCAGGATAGAATCGCAGCTGTCATGCCACTCGTTCGGGAACACATGGAGCAAGCCCAGGAGGTCCAGAGAAGGGTTTATAACCGGGGTGCCAGGATCCGTACCTTCAACCCTGGGGATAGAGTGCTGGTGCTAGTCCCCACCGTGGAAAGTAAATTCCTCGCAAAGTGGCAAGGTCCCTTTGAAATTAGGGAGAAAGTGGGGGAAGTAAATTATAAAGTTTACCAGCCAGGAAAAAGGAAACCCGAACAAATCTATCATGTTAATCTCTTAAAACCTTGGAAAGACAGGGAAAGTTTGTTGGCAGTACCAAGCCCCCAAAAGGACGTGGTTCCCGTGGCCCCTCAGGTACCGATAGCGGAAACCTTGTCAGTAGCCCAACAAAATGATGTTAAGGAGTTTGTGAGGAAAAA
This sequence comes from Staurois parvus, assembly GCF_062004578.1. Classification (NCBI taxonomy): domain Eukaryota; kingdom Metazoa; phylum Chordata; class Amphibia; order Anura; family Ranidae; genus Staurois; species Staurois parvus. The sequence continues at coordinate 7,045,005 of NW_028317968.1, read as the reverse complement.
TGGAGATTTCTTCTCCCCCCTACCTGGACTGACGACGGTCATACAGCATGACATAGTTACCCAGCCCGGGGTCCGTATAAATGTCAAGCCCTATAGAATACCTGAGGCCAGGCGGGAAGCGGTGGCAAAGGAAATAAAGGACATGTTAGAGTTGGGAGTGATTGAGGAATCTCACAGTGAGTGGTCGAGTCCCATAGTGTTGGTCCCAAAACCAGATGGAACCATTAGTTTCTGTAATGATTTCAGGAAACTGAACAGTGTGTCTAAGTTTGATGCATACCCGATGCCTCGGGTGGATGAGCTCATTGACAGGTTGGGAACGGCACGGTACATAACCACCTTAGATTTAACCAAAGGCTATTGGCAGATTCCTTTAACGGAAGCTGCAAAAGAAAAGACGGCATTCTCCACCCCCGAGGGGTCCTTTCAGTATAAGCGGATGCCGTTTGGTTTGCATGGGGCTCCTGCATCATTCCAAAGGATGATGGACAAGACGCTGAGACCACATCGCCAATATGCAGCTGCCTATTTGGACGATGTCGTCATCCACAGTCCCGACTGGGAATCTCATTTGTCCCTCTTGCAAGTGGTCGTAGATTAGCTGCGGGAAGCAGGTCTTACAGCCAACCCCAGAAAGTGTGCCATTGGCTTAGAGGAGGCCAAATATCTTGGCTACATCATTGGTCGAGGTCTCATTAGGCCTCAGATCAATAAAATTGAGGCAATTCAAAAGTGGCCCCAACCTGTAAATAAAAAACAAGTCCGGGCATTTCTTGGAATCACGGGGTACTACAGGCGGTTTATCCCCAATTTTGCCACCATTGCAGCCCCACTGACAGATCTGACAAAAGGTAGGGGGTCAGTCATGATCAAGTGGAATCCTGAGGCGGAGACCGCATTTCAAAGGCTGAAACAAGCTCTCTGTGCTCAACCTGTGCTTGTGACTCCAGATTTCACAACAGAGTTTGTGGTACAGACTGATGCCTCTGACGTGGGACTAGGTGCGGTACTGTCCCAAATCAGAGATGGGGAGGAGCACCCTGTGGTCTTCCTAAGTAGAAAGCTCAACAAACATGAGAGAAACTATGCCATTGTGGAGAAGGAATGTTTGGCTATCAAATGGGCCTTGGAGGCCCTGAAATATTACCTGTTAGGAAGACCGTTCAAGTTGGTTACTGATCATGCCCCGCTCAAATGGATGTGTGATAATAAGGAGAAAAACAGTCGAGTGACAAGGTGGTTTCTCGCGCTACAAGTGTTCAAATTCACAGTGGAACACAGAGCGGGGAAACTGCAAAGTAATGTAGATGCCCTCTCCCGGGTCCATTGTCTGGTTGGGACAGTTGCTCAGCCGCAGGGGCTTGAGCAGAGGGGGGGGATATGTGACAGGATGAACGGCGAGGTGATAGAGGGACGCTATGTGTCACCTCGCATATGCTCATACCTGACCGTTTAGGTGGAGTCCACTCCGGGTTTTTGGGGCCACAGTTAAGCAGGTGGGTCCGGACCAGAGTTTGGGCTCCACTGATGACCACCAACAGGTGGTATAAATAAGGCAGGGCTGGAGCAAGGAGTTGCTCGTGGCCTGGGACTCAGAGAGGTGTTCTGAGAGAGCTGTGTGTATGGACTATACCTACAAGAAAAGGTTTGCTGTTACTTTGTTTTGGTGACAGGGAGAAGCCCTTCACCTCTGAGAGAGGAATCATCTGCTGTTTAGTTAGTGCCTGGATGGCAAGGGTTTATTTTGATGTTTTGTTTATTTTGATATTTCTTGCAAACCTTTTTAATAAAACTGACATCCAGTCAGATTTTGACGAAAGCCTGCTGTGCGGTCTACCTTTGTCCCAGGGAAGGAGATCCCCCACCTGAGCTAACCCCACAATATATATATATATACACACATACATATATATTATTTTTTTAAATTTATTTTATTTATTTATGGTACTTATATAGCGGCGTCAATTTACGCAGCGCTTTACATGTATATTGTACATTCACATCAGTCCCTAGCCCTCAAGGGGCGTACAATCTAAGGTCCCTAACTCACATTATTACATACACATACTAGGGCCAATTTAGACAGGATCCAATTCACCTACCAGCATGTCTTTGGAGTGTGGGAGGAAACCGGAGTACCCGGAGGAAACCCAGGCAGGCACAGGGAAAACATGCAAACTCCAGGCAGGTGGTGCTGTGGTTGGGATTCGAACTAACGACCCTAGTACTGCCAGGCGGAAGTGCTAACCATTTAGCCACTGTGCTGCCCATATTATACTGTATATACAATCAAAGTTCCAAAAAAGCACCAGATTCTCTGAATCTTTTGAGGATATTATATACTGTAAATGAGGATATATTTAAAGTCTTTGCAACTTTACATTGAGGAACATTATTCTGAAATTGTTTGACAACTTTTAGATGTGGCTTTTCACAGATTAATGAATCTCTTCCCATCTTTATTTCTGAGACATTCTGACTCTCTAATATGCTCTTTTTATACCCAATCATGTTACTGACCTGTTGTCAATTAAATAATTAGATGAAAAATGTTTTTCCAGCTCTTCCCTGCTAGTACCACTTACTTTGCCAGGTTTTTGTTGCCTGTCCCAACCTTTTTAAGATGAGTTGCTGCCATCAGTTTCCAAATTACCTTATTTTTTTCTTAAAATGGTACATTTTCTTATTTGATATGCCTGCTATGTTCTACTGTGAATAAAATATGGGTTTATGAGGTTTGAAAATCATTACATTCTGCTTTTATGTAGATTTTACACAGCGCCCCAACTTTTTTTTTAAATTTGGGATATATATATATATACACAGGTCCAATTGGTGATGTAGAAATGACTAATCTCAGTTAAATTTGCACTTTCAAATGTTGCATATGCCTGGTTCTACGTGCTGAAAAGCTCGATATCTCTGTGACTAAGTAAATATGAACTTGCTAGTTTACTCAGGTCATATGTGATAACACTCACTTTAATGTTTTACCTCTACTTGTCAGCAGCACATGGCAGTGTCTGTTTTATCTAATTTTATATTTACTAATGCTTACAGGGGTCAGTTATAGACACAGTTTTTTACAACAAAACAAGCAAAAGTCATAAGTAGATGTGAGATAACAGGAGACTTTGGGCAAGAGCCACAGTGAGCTGTCATCATCATGTATTTGTTCTCTGTCCAGATAATGCTAGGTGCAGGCTCATTTCTTGTGTGTTTATATAACAAGATCAAAAAGAACTGTAAAGCAAGTGACCAGTGACCCACCTTTATCTGTGATCAGTTCTGACTTATCCTCCCAGTTTGTACACTGCACATCCTGTTTACCTGCAGTCCCAAGATGAACGTTGCTTGTATACATCATAACTTCCACCTATTACATATGACCCCTTCCTATTATAGCACTGGCATGGAATGTCACCATCTGAAGGGGTTTTCTATGACGTTATTTTGTTCTGGAATAAAAGGAACTTGTCTCCAAGATCTATCAAAGTCTGATTTAGCAGCATATAAAACAGGAGGCAAATGTAAAATTATGTTCATTATTATTTATCTCCACTATTTATTAAGTGCACTGCTTTACAGAACGCAGACTGTATACTGAGTACTTGAGGTCATTTGAAGGATGTCTATTAACCTGATCAGTATGTTACTGGATTGTGTAAAGAAACCAATAAACCCAATGGAAGCAAACAGAAATACAAGGAACACAATCCCATGTGAGATTCAATTCTATAACCCTAAATCTGCAAGGTAATAGTACCAACCACCTAGCCATCCTTCCCACCATGGCATATAACTATAAAAAGAAAGAATTATTTTACCTGCACATGCATAAAGTTTGAAATTTAGGTGAAAACCCTTTTTGGCTAACCTAAAGTGTATATTTGGTCACAATTTGAAATAATATATTTATTCCCACATTGTATTTAATTTATTTCTATTAATTTGAACAATCTTGAAGTTTGTAAACTTACTTTGAGAAGATCCCCCCACATTTACTTTTTACCCTGAATTCTGTGACATGTATTCATTCACTATGCCCTGTGCATAGGCACTGCTGTGTCACACATTTCACGGAGCATGTCTTCTGAACTACAGAGGTGCTGAGAGGAGGAGTATCACGAGGTAGAGTCAGTAAAGGAATTACTGCCTGCAGGCAGCAAGGTACTGCTTACAATTTAAAGTAAACAGCAGGGGAGAAGCCGCAAAGCATTCAGGGAATCCAGTTGTGGAAAGAGCTGACCAGCAGACAGGCAGCAATGATGACATGAAAGTTGATTTTTCAAGTAAGATTACATTGTATTGTAAAAAATAACTATTGTTTTTACAATGTTGATGTTACCGATATTAAAAAAAAAAAGGAAAAAAAATTATGCTGTGGCCATAGAACTCTATTAAAGTGTTACTAGACCCATGACCCTGGATTCACTGTATCTGGTCTCCCACAGTACACAGAACATGTAAATGCAATTAGTTTAGTAAATATAAACTGCTAAATTTTTTCATCAGCAGTTAGAGCAGTCTTGTGACTTCTATCAGAGTCCAGTAGAGCACTGGTTACAGCTTGTAGGAGAAATTTTCATTCTCCCCTGATTGTCCTATGAGGCAGCAGGACTCCTCACCCTCTGTCTGGACAGTGCTGATTGGCCCTGTGCTTATCACATGCGGTTTAAAAAAAACAAAACTATACACCTAGCTATACACACCAAACTGAGCATGTGCTACCTGTCCCCAAGGATCTGTCAGATGGATTTGGGACTGTGAAAGAAGAGGAGAATCAGAAAACAGTATCAAACATCTACAGTGAGTATAACAAGCATGCTTTACTGCATATACAGACTGACTTTACTGTTGTGGGTTTAGTAACACTTCAAGTTATTAAAGATGCAAGCTTCTATCCCTTCTTCAGGCTTGAATTGTGTAAGGTCTGAAAAAAAAGGATATCTGATGTTCCAAAAGGCTGTATCTTTATTAACCTGATTTAGCCCAGAAAAGGTATCACCTAAGCTCCAATTGTTCTGCAATAAAGTGGTATTAAACCCAAAAGTGTAATATATTGCAGCTTATCAATTATTATTTGTGGTGGCTGCAGTAGTTTTCTGTTTTTGGCTTTTCCCCCCTTTTTACCTGGTGAACTGGCCAGTAATATACTTCCAGTATTAGAGTATCCACACTCTGGATGAAGGAATGGCAACACATTTGGACAGAAGCATTGTCAGTCTGGGGAGGAGAGAGTGTTAGATGTACCAGAAGATTTAGATACACTAACAAATTGAAGCCAAACTCCAGGTAATACTTTAAAAGCAGTTTTAGTACCAGATTTTTTTCCTTTGTGGATAAAGTTTTTACATACATACATATACATAAATAAAAGCTGTCCATTGTAAGCACTCCTGTCATTATTAAATGGTCTGTCTCAACCCTCTCTGCTACATCTGTAGGACAGCATGTTCTGTTTAAAAAAAAAAAAAAAAGATGAAAACAAACTAAAACTAATGCAGCCACTACATCAAAGAATTGATAAGCCACAATGTAATAAATGATTGCTTTGTGTTTAATAGCGCTTTCAACTTTTCAACTGAAAGCTAGAATCTGATTGGTTGCCATGCACAGCTGCTCCAAATTTGATTTATTTCCCGTCTATATTGTAGGCATCAGAAGTGAGTAACACACAGGCCACTTTTCGGAGTGCAAAAAAATGAACCCCTCTTTTCAGTACAAATCACTCCCTACACCTCCACAGTACAGATCTCCCTTAACATTTCTAAATCCCCCCTCCTAGCTTATCATTTCATTGCAGATCCAGAGGCCTAAAAAAATAGAACTATAGCAGCCACCACATCTAATGATTAATAAGCTGCAGTACCTTACATTTTTGCTTTTGGGTTTAATTATAGAGCTTTAACTGAACAAGCTAAAGATAGATGTTGACTGGTTGCCAGGCACAGCTGCTCCAGATTCTGTCTGCTCCAATTTTGATAAATTACCCTTACTGTGGTTTAAATATAATACTCTTGATCATGGCATGGCATAAATTACTCTTGAAGTTCTTCTGTGAGTGCTTTTTTAGATGGGCAGCCTAGGGGAGTGGTAAAAACGAGCAGCTGTCTCATTACGGCCGATGGGGCTATACAGTTTGCCATCGCAGCTGCTGCATTTTTAACTCAGGGTACAGAGTTTAACAGGATGCACCACCTGTCAAAATTGCCCATTGAGCTTAACGGGGCCATGCTGCAACCGAGTGCTATGCACAAGATTGCAGTGCGGTAGTGAGGCAATAAAGAGTTAATGCCCTCTAAAAAGCAATCAGAACATGGATTGCTCTTCAAAGAGTACTGCAAGTCTGAAAGAGCCCTAAGCCTGTGTGTAGAAAAGGATATGTAAAGGAACCGTTTCAGTTTATTAAAATGAGTGTGCTGAGGTTTGTATGTGTTACACTCTTGCTTGTGCCCCCACCCCCCCACACACACATACCCTGAATTACACCCATTAGCACTAGAGGTCTGCTGAATTTGCCTGAAAGGGACTACATAAAACAAAACTTAAAGGTAAACTGAGTGTACAGTGTAACTATACCACAATGGTAATGTGTCATGGACAGCAATGGTAGATCACTGACTAACTTGTTAACCAATTTATCCCATCCAGCCTATGTATAGAAACGGCCAGACTGGAGCATTGCAGGAGCGGGTGACCGTTTATACACATCCTCCCCGCTTCCCTGCCTGTACGTGCTCCCGAGGAGGTCCCAATCATGTGATCACTTATTGGCCAATCAGTGATCACATGAATAGTAGTAAGCAAGATGTCACTTCCTGACATTGCTTACTACGTATGAAATCTGTGATTGATCACAGAGGTCACATAGTACAAGGCCATTCACAGCAGCCTTGTACCATGTGACAAGCTGTGACCAATCACAGCTCACACAGTATTTCTCAATGGTTGCAAAAATGCAGCCAGAGAGGAGAAATTATTGCTTTTACAGCCTCTATGGGTGTAAAAGCAATCAGTGTAAAAAAAAAATCTTCATCACCACCCACAAGTAGTACAGTGTCACTATAGTGACACTATACTGCTAGGTTGACAGTATGTGAAAAAAAACCATAAATAATATAAAAAAATCAAATAAAAATGTCAAACATTTTTTTGAAAATTATAATTTTTGATTATAAACTAATTTGGGTTATTTTTTTCTACTAAAAAGATAGCTGAATACATTTTGGCCAAGATTTATGAAGAAAGATTATTTGCAAAATTTTATAAGAAAAGCACTTTTTTTTTTTCAAATTGTTTGGACTTTTTCATTTATATAGCAAAAAAATAAAAATCCCAGTGGTGAATAAATATCACCAAAATAAAGTTTTATCTGTCTCAAAAAAATTTAAAAAAATTCATATGGATACAGTGTTGCATGACCGCGCAATTGTCATTCAAAGTGTGATAGCACTGAAAGTTGAAAATTGGCCTGGACAGGAAGGGAGTGAAAGTGTCCGGACTTGAAGTGGTTAAATAGAGTTGCTCTTATGGCAATGTGTAATTATACTAATACTAACAAATAAATCTTTTGAGAAATGTAGTGCTGGCTGCAGATAGTTAAAATGTTTTTTTTTAAATATGTTCATAATCTACAACTTGCTTGGGAGAACTCAGGTTAGAACTCTTAGCCAAGGTGACTGTTACAAGAACAAGCAGTTATACATTCTTAGAGGGAATCAGTTAAAGCTAAAGAATATTGTATTTTGACGACAACTTTAAAAGGACAGATGTAGAAAGGTTCAACCAAGGCAATGCGATGATTAAGTATTATAAGCATCATTTGTGACAGTACCAAAGAAGGAAAAGGTAAGCGTTTAAACGAAAAAAAAATAAACAGTATTCGTTAACCATTTTCAGACCAGTAAATGTACTGCGAGCAGGCGGTGGCTACAGGCTCAGCGACATACCTGTAGATTGCTGACAGGATGCGCATTGGCGTGCCCCCTGGGGAAAAAATTGTTTAAAATTTGAAGAAATTGTTTCAACTTTTTTGTTTGTTTTTTTTTCATACTGTCATCAGTCAGTATCGCTGATCACCGCCACGCCAGTCATATGATGACACTGTACTGCACTGGTGACAGCAGTATGTAAAAAAATACATTGTGAAAAAAACAAATTTTATTGAATTTCTTTATATTCCAAAAAAATTGTGACAAAAAACTACAACTTCAAAAAACTTTTTATACCTCTTACAAAATACCTTGGACTGTCTACTTTACAAAAAGAAGGGTAAATAGGGGGGTATATGTACTGTCCTGGCATTCAGGGTGTCAAGAAATGAGAGGAGGCCATCAGTACATCAGGACTTACCAATTTTCAAATATATATATATATATATATATATATACACACACACACACACACACAGTATCATAGTTCGTAGACTCTAGAACTTTTATATAGACTAAATAATATGCATTGATTTTGGTTATTTTTACCAAAGAAATGCAGCATAATACATTTTAGCCTAAAGTATAAAGAAAGATTATTTGTTTGCAAAACAACATGTTGTTTTTTTCAAATTTTCTGTATTCTTCATTTATATACCACAAACTAAAAAAACCCAGTAGTGAATAAATATCACCAAAATAAATCTTTCTCTGAAAAAAAATGATAAAAATATAATTTTGGTACAGTGTAGCATGACCAAGCAATTTCCAGTTAAAGTATCACAGTGCTGAACTGCAAAAAACACTCTGGTCATAAAGGGGGTTAGCCTTCCGGAGGTCAAGTGGCTAAAGAGAAAACTCAGGCCAAAAGTTTTACAAGATGGCTTTGTCCTTCAGAACAGAAAGGCAGATTAACTTATAGTCAGAGGAAGTACTGTGATCTCTGATAGAGGTAATAAATATCTGCAGGTATGTATGTATACACTTACACATACTTGGAGTGCATGCATTTAACATGAAAAAAAACCCCATATCTAATACTAGGTCCACTAACTATATAATTAATGCACATTTTCAAGAATGACCAATGAGGATTATCATATTTAAATATTTTCTGTGTCAATTCATCAGTTTGTAAATAAACTTCACCAAACTGATGTACTTGTTTTTCATATGTACTCAAGACAATGGAATCTGATATTATAAAAAGAAAATCATAAAATGTTCTTTTAGTGTACTGATCTAATCAGTGTACAAACAAAGGTTTAATAATCAAATAAGTATTTATTGCCTACATTACCAAACATTCTTACCCAAAACCCAGTTTTAAAATAGTTTACATTTACTATGTTTACTAGTTAAATATTTTAATTACTTTATAAAGGGGATCAAACAGATCCAAATAACTGTAGAATTTTGAGACAATACTAAACCAATGCCTAAAAACTAACTTTCTTAAAGGAATGTTGTTTGCTATACAAAAGATACCCTGCAAAAATACCTTTAGAAATAGAAAGGTTTAATACTTATCCTTCCTAGTGCCCATGTCACAGAATTTCACTTTGAGAACTGTGGAGGACCCAGGAGTTCGACAACAAGGCAGGTTAAAGGAGTTCAACAAGGCAGACAGTGGGAAAATTATTTACTGTCATCTTTCATTGGTTTTCTTTTTTAGAATACTTGTTTTCACCTTTTGTTCATCCTATGATATATCTCAGTGTTGCTGATTTCTTGTCTACATGCAAGCACGCCAGAACTAATAGACTGAAGTACAATTTCTCAGAGCTGTACTATCCATTACTCCATCATATACAAATTCCCAATAATGGTATGCAAATGCTGTATTAGTATCTTTGTTCTTATATATAATATTTGCATTTCATTTGGATACATTGAAAAATGTTAACATAATTGTTAATGTTTTAGTTTTGTATAGAATGGGAAGGTACTGAAACCCCTGACTGGTTTATATTGCTGTCCTTGTCTCTGCTGGGGAAATTAACTATTTGCCCTAAACGTGATGGGAAAGTCAAAATGTTACAGGTATTACTTGAACTGAGGAATGAATGGACATCTTCCAGTGGTGCGTGACTACTGATCATGCCCACAGGAGATAGGAATAGTAGTTTACACAAGCGTCTGATTTTCTTGCCTTACAATTCAATCTCCCTCCTACAATCCAAGAGCTGCTTCCACCGTTTTCTACTTCCCTGGTCACATTCCCAGTCTGATCCCACTGCTTCCCCTGGTCATGATCTTCCCCTTTTGACTCCATTGTTTTCAATGCTTCTCTACCCTTTCCAGGCCATGCAGTTGTCCCACAATGTGCACTCTTCTCCCCACTATCTTGCTTCTCATTCATTATCCAGTTCCATGATATTTTTTTGTACACTCTCCATTAAAAAGACCCAGTTTACCTTACTTATCTTCTCATATGTCCCAATCTCTTCTTCTGAACTTTAGGCTGTTTTTCATCCAATCTGAAAACTACATTCTGTTATCCTAGATCCCTGTTCTGTGCATTTACAACAGCCTCCCTCTTTAAGTTTTCATTAAAAATCCTGCTATGTCCACCTTCCTTCACTGTTTTACCCCGAGAAGGACACAATTAGGGTAACGTGTTTGTGTTTTAGATGGGGATCTACCATGTAGGGTGCATTGAAGGATTCTTTTTTCCATTTAACCTTTTACAGCTTAAAGAAAAAAAAATAGAAAGCAACCATACTTAAGACTAAAATTATACACAAACAGCAAACATTTATGTAGCAAAAAATACCATCAAAAAGAAAATGAAAAATATCTTTCAAGACAAAGACAAGACAAATATCTATTAAGACAAATGTCTTGAAAAGACAAGGTCTGCTTGTCCAAGCAGGACATTTGTAAAGTGCTCCCTCATAGCTTCTGCTTTCTCTGTCAGTTGCCACAATTGAGGCATACAGGTAAGGTGAAAATAAATGGCGCAAGAGGTCACTTTGCCCTGAATAATCAAGGTAACAGTGTGTCTTTAAAGTAGATTTTTGTCACATTTGATAGATTATTTATATAGAAGTAGAAAAATTGTAAACATAATCATAGGGCAGTGCAGTGGCTATGTGGTTGGCACTTCCGCCTAGCAGCACCAGGGTCATTGGTTCAAATCCCAGCCATGGCACTACCTGTCTGGAGTTTACATGTTCTCCCTGTGCCTGTGTGTGTTTCATCAATTTACTCCTGTTTCCTCCCACATTCCAAAGACATGCTGGTAAGTTAATTGGCTCCAGTCTAAATTGGCCCTAGTATGTATGAATGTAACTTGGTGACCTTGGACCGTACACTCCTTAAGGGCAGGGACTGATGTGAATGTGTAATAAATAAATATGTAAAGTTCTGTGTAAACTAAAGGCACTATATATTTATCTGTATTATTAGATACAAATTAAAAAAAAAGATTTTATAAAGAGAACTTGATTTACAACTTTCACCAGTAAGCATTTGTTAATATAAATTCCAGTATCTGCATCAATAACTAGTGCTCAAAAAGAACATTAAAAATCTGCTTATATAAACAGTGTATTACCTTATATCCATATTGACTGGTCTAACAATACACGTGTAAACTGTAAACCACGGCACACTCTTGCTTTATGAGCAATAATTCTTTTTTCTCTACTTTTTTATTTATAATATTTTATATATAATTTATATACTATCCTAATAGCATACATGTTGAGCAAATTATTCTGTTCATACCTGAATGAGAAAACAGATTCATGCCAGCCCAGCTCCCCCCCACTAAAAAAAAATTAAATCTCTCTATTAACAGCTAACTTTAGCATTGCAACATTGCCACCAACAGGCAAGAAAGAATTTATTGACTTTCTGTTGAAAATAAAGTAGTGTGCTTCAAAGAAAAATTCTCTATTATTGCTAAATGTACCAATATTAATGACACCAACTAGTGAATTCCTAAAAATTTAGAATGAATGAATGAATATACTATCTCTGCTAATTAATATGATCCAGGAAAGCAATTGTATTAGCAATCAGCAGCATTTTATCAAAGGAACAAAAATTAAAGTAGTAGTTTGATGTTGCTCACGCTCCAACACCGCCTATAGCAGTGACGTTGCTGCGTTAAATAATTTGGTCCTGTTGTCGACCATGCACATCATACTGAGGGACCACATAGTAAATGGAATTTAAAAAAGTAATTACATTGTGATTTATTGTATGCAGCACGATGAGGGCAGCAGCATTTAAAAGGTAGGGATCATAGTGCCTAAACTTCTCCTTTAAAGCAGTAGTAAAGTGTGTAGTAAAAAAAAAAAAAATCCCTCTGCAGGGTAATGTCAAAATGTGCCAGTGTGCACCACATAACAGCACATTATGGGAAACATACCTTAAAGCAAAGCCCTCCAGTGGCACGCCGTCAACACTGACAGGGCTTACAGCCATGGCCATGGCACAGAGTTCTGAAGGGACAGCAAACTCAGAATGCTGCCCCTTCAGAGTGCAATGCACATGCGTTGGTGATGTCACCAGCTGCAAAGATAGTAAAGATCTCCAAAACGGTGACTGTTTAGGAGATA